>NW_017306367.1:832847-835671 GCF_000935625.1 Nanorana parkeri | reverse complement strand
CCCCCCCCCTTCAAATCAGAGTCCTACCATGAGCATGTCTAGGCAGAGGTGAACTTCCATCCTTTCCCTGAATGGATCCTACCCTATCTGTTTTAGCATAATTCGTTCCCATGATCCTAGAGACTGGCCTGCACCATAGAAAGGTATGACGATGTGAGAAAACTGAAACCGAAAGGCAACCCCAAAATGCTGTGGCATCCCTATTGAGAAAGGCTGCTATAGAATATTGTGTAAATGTGCTTATGTACTGTATCTTTGTATAGGTGTGTGTATGCTGGGAAGTGTTGTATGATTATGTGTGTGCTTTGGATTTTTGTGTAATTATGTATGTGTCATGGAGTGTTGCATGATTATGTTTGTGCCAAATATCTGCTGTCCAATATTGCATACTTTTTTGTATGCTGTAAAATGTTGCATGCGTATGTATAGTATGTGCTGCACAGTGTCATATCTCATATGTATGTTACATGTTTAAATAGTAAACTAGTAAACAAAATCCAAACGTTCATCAAGCTTATCTTCTCACAGACCCTTAAAGGTTTGTGTTCAGAAGACAAAATAAAATTCGTTTTTGCAGCTATGGGGAATTTTACAAAAAAAAATTCTAAACCCTACTATGCAAGGAAGTCTAATCAGTTCCTATAAGCAAAATATTTGCATACTATCCTTAGTAAATTTTAACTGTGAATACCATTAGTTCGAAGATAATCATCACACCTTTTTTGCTGTGGTGCTGTTAAATATTGTATAATGGTGCTCTGAAAGTGCGCTAAGTATATATGTGTTTTGTAGAGTTATATGATTATTTACAGTATTTGTTGTGGATGACTGTATAAGTATTTACTGTATGTGCTGTGCAGTATTGTGTAAGCATAGGTGTGTGTTGTATTATTATGTGTAATAGGTGTTGTAGAGTTCTATTTAATTATACATATGCTGTAGAATGTAAAATGATTATGTATGAGCTGTGGAGTATTATATGACTATCTATGTTCAGTACTGTGGTGTATGTTTAGGCATGTGCTACACAAGTATTTATACCATAGCATACCTACAGTATGGCATATGCTACCTAGTGTTATATTGCTATGGCTGGACTGTGGAGTGTTGGATGGGCATGTGTATGTGCTGTGGAGTATGGTGGAGTGTTGTAAGTGCTGTCACTGTGTTACTTTCATGTGTTTACTGTACCAGTTCTATGTACTGCCTTGATTTATGTGTCTCAGTATCTTCCTAGTCCTTTGCTCATTCCTTTTATTACATATATGATTTTGGAGTTGTATAAAGTCGTCCTGTGCTGTAACACCATATAACTGCTGTAATGTTCATGTAACCACCCCCTCACAGACCTAATTTTTCCCCTCCCTTCCTTCTGTCCCTCTGTCCTCTTGTCCCCAGCAGTGGACTACAATGCTGCCTAAATCTGTTGCTAAAAATACCTTAGGTGACTCAGACTGGCAGGCAGTGACTCACCGACATGTGGGGAAGAGAGAGTGAGGGATGGGGTGGGCTGCACACAGGCAAATAAAGACTAGTATGGAATTGCAAATGCAGAGAACGTCTTACCTCCTCAAAAAATAGATGTTGAAAAGGACACAAGGTATGAATAAGAGTGAAATAACAGCTGAAAGAAAATGGAAAAGATATTAAAATGTCTGTGTTACATCATCTTTCATCACGTATTCTTCGCCCTCTCAACTGCAGTTTTTCCTGTCTTACACTTGACGCCCTTTACTTTACAAATGAATGGGAGGCAAAAGACCTCTCAAGGGGGGAATCAGTTTTGTGGGAGTAGGGGACATCTATGTATGCAATACTGGCATATTGGCCAGATGATGTCACAACAGGCTAAAATGTATAGCATGTATGTATGGGCATCTTCTTTTTATCTGTTTTAGTTAAAAAAACAAAAAAAAAACTAATGTTTAACCTAATGCTTTCTGCTCAATTGAAGTGTCTTAGATTTAGACTGTTTTTGCTATTTGTCCTTTCCAGTATATCATACCCTGCTGCAAATGTTGTATTCTACCTCTTGTATATAAAACCTCTTGTATTCTACTCTTCTACCTCTTGACTGTTTCAGTGTTCATTTTGCATCACTAAGCTTAAGTTGCCTTTGTCCTATCTTTAAATTAATTTAAATAGCCCCATGCAAATAACCTATCATGGTTAGTATATGACCTTTCTTTAAAAATCAGTATGGAGAAACAACACAGAAATTCCCCTTAAATGGTTGCCCTGACTATGATGATAAAATTATACAATATTCAAAGGCAGAAGTCATATAGAAAATCCACTACTCCACTACTGCTGCATTTAGTTAAATCACATAGTGGATGTGTATTCAGAATCATTATCACATGCAAGTCTTACAGAAAAACAATGGATTAGCACCATGCAGAAGAACTAGTGTTTATCTCATCAGCTTCAGCACCATGGACAGAGGAGAGCAGGTCTGTACTAGGTAGAGGATAGCATTTGGTTCAGCTGGATAGCTTTCACACACACAAAGACAAATATAGGGAATAGGTACAGAATTACAGAAATACCTACAGACTATTTGTAAGATGTGAGATTTTGATCAGAGCGGTAATAGCATTGAATAGGAGAGAAAAAGGTCAAGCAGCCAGTGAGTTATACATATGCACCCAGAAAGAGAGTGACGAAGAAAGGAGGGAGGACGAGTGAGGGAGATAGGGAGGGATGTAGGAGAGAGACGGAGGAGTTTTAATAATCAGCACTAAATTTAGCTTCTGATGCTATTTTTAAATTACAGGACAAATGTATTCTGGAGATAAAAATAAGTACTTTGTGTACTAGCTAT
>NW_017306367.1:821419-832813 GCF_000935625.1 Nanorana parkeri | reverse complement strand
TGCAGTATTTTTCTGGTACAAAACATAAAAAATAGGTGTTTTTACTGGTCCACATAAGACATAAGGTATACACATCCATACCTATAGGGTGGCTGCAGGTGGACATGTATGGAAGTACTAATGGAATTAGTAAGCACTGGATAACTGTACTGTAGAGTATGATATTTACAATCAAAAGTCAAAACACCTCTAATAATGAAATTGTAAAAAGACACACAAAAAGGACATTATTACTAAATACAAATGGATTAGGTGGGAGTCTATATCCTATAGCTTTATGACAACTGCATTGGTGGATATTAAAACAACAATATAGTGTTACAGTTTAACAATATACTATATATAGAGTTATCTTTACTGTTTCAGTTGTTTTGCAGCACTTGTTTAATTCTTTGGCGGCTATTCTTGTTCTGTACCTTTCATTAGGATTAGTATGGTCATACAGGATTTGTACAGAATAATTTTTCTTGATAATATTTATCTTGACCATAATGTATCTGAACAGATATATACAAACATCACTCATTAAAACCAACCCTGCAGCAAAATCTTCAGTCTGTATGTACTCTGTAACAGGTTAATTGCCATACCTGCCACTTAATATTCTGCTTTTCTCCAGTGTGTACATTCAGTCCATGAAATGGGGATTGTTAATACTGCAGTTTGCGGTCAGTACAAAATTTGGGGTGTAACTGTATTTGGAAGTGGAAGTTGCTATTGGCACTGCTTCTAAGTGTTGCCAGCACTGTGTTATAAATAGAAAAGCTAAAATAAGGAATTCATTAAAAGGAGGGGTGAAAAGAGAGTGAGAGAGCGTGGGAGAGAGTGTGTGGGCGAAGGGAAAAGAGGGAGAGCAAGAACAGCAGCTAGGCAGAAATAGATGTATAAAAATGGAGATAGACAAATATAGAGATAGATAGATAGATAGATAGATAGATAGATAGATAGATGGATAGATAGATGGATAGATAGATAGATAGATAGATAGATAGATAGATAGATAGATAGATAGATAGATAGATAGATAGATAGATAGATAGATAGATAGATAGATAGATAGATAGATAGACAAATCAATGTATAAATAGAGAGATTCATAGACAGATAGAACAAAATAGATCACAGACATAATGATGGAAATGCTGTAGAGCCTTTTTAGAACAAAATGTATTTGCATGTTTCACTTTAATCACAAATTAAAAATATCCAATTAAAGGCTCTATATTATTATACTGGATCTGTGCTGTAAACCCGTAGTTCTAGATGCACAATTAGCACGAGGGCAAAAAAGGATGATTTGCATAACCCATCTTACTATTCTAAAATGAAGGCTAAATGGATTTGTGGAAATCAACACAAGACAAACAGGTACTTAAGGGAACATTTCTTTGGTCCTTTGCGGTATGGAAACAACACATTTTTGCAGCTCCCCATTCATTAAGAATGGGATGCCAACACACTTCAAAGGGCCAAATAAGGAACACACTGATGTATTTTGGGATTTGGCAGCTACTGTACAGTATGTCGTGGTGCCTTTCACAATAAATCACACTGCAACACACCTCACATTAAAACATTACCGCATGCATATATGTGAATGTGACCTAAAGAATGCTGTATTGTACATTACACTGGTTTAGTAGAGAACTTTTTCGTTTATTTTAGCATACCTTGCCATAACCTGTATGGTTTTATCATACAGATGGAAGGACAGAGGGACAGATCACTGGTAATGCTTTGACAGCCCATCGGCATAGTGGTTAGTGCTTCTGCTTTGCAGCACAAGGGGTCCCCAGTTCAAATCCCAGCCAGATCACTATCTGCATAGAGTTTGCATGTTCTCCCTGTGCTTGTGTGGTTTCCCTCCAGGTACTCCGGTTTCCACTCACAGTCCAAAGATATGCTGGTAGGTTAATTGGCTCCTGTCTAAATAGGCCCTCACATGTGAGATAGGGACCATAGATTGTAAGCTCGAGAGCAGGGACTGATGTGAATGAGCACATGTAAAGTGCTACATAAAATTGCCAGCACTATATAAATACCTGAAATAAATAATAACTCTACTTTCTCTGCATGATATCCTTACATAAAAAATATAGGCATGCTGCAAGCGATACCATAATATTCACCATAAGAAAATATAGTAGACTTAGTTTCTCTGTATCCAATGCTAAATCTTAAAGAAATGAGAGAAAGAACCATCCCTCCAGACATATCACAAAATCAAAAATATGAATATTACCTAATCTTTTAATGACTGAATAAATATTAGTCTGGGGAATCTATGGTGCTTGCTTGACTTCCTTTCCTCTACCATTGTGTGTTGGAATCTATTGGTGTTATATAAAAATAAAACTGCAGTAAAAACACTGTTATAATGCAAATGCCTCACTTTACAGAAAAGCACTAGTGTTGATACTACAGTAAACGCCTTATTTGAGCATATAATGACTGACCATTTTTAAAGGGATTATAGGTGCCTGGTGCAACCCTGACTGTTGCTCCCTGCTCAGGGTGACATTATGTATAGCACATGAACACTTAATAGGGCAAATCATCTTCCCTGTGGAAAAGGGAGTAAAATTAGGTACCTCGGCTTATATTCGGGACGGCTTATACTCGAATATATACGGTAATTGAAAAGATACTTTGCAGTGTTCTGGGAAAAAACCTTTGATTGACCCCATACAAGTTATTGGTCATGACTCTTACACAACCCAACCAACACCAATGATCTTTTTGCTGGTGACCTGTTTAGTGAAATTCTGGTATTGTATGTCCAGATGGATCAAAATATTCCTCCCTTTGAAAATGAAGAGCAGTTTGTTGCGTTTGGTGCCATAGCAGGAATTATGTTTGTGTGACAGGATTATTAAAATGAGTTTCCATGACTGGGCAATGCACTTTAACAAAGATATGTGTAATTAATGTCAGAAACACAATATTTTCCTCCATGCAATATATCCAGAAGGTGGAAAATTGAACTGCTGGTGGACTGGTTATCAAAGCTCCCTCTCACCTTCTATAGGAATGTGGAAATACTACTTTAGCAAACCGAATACAAATAGCCCGTACAGCAACCCTTCGGTTCAACTGAACCAAAAGGCAGAGGCGGCTGAAGTGAGCCAAAGGATCAGCCGAAGCTAGGACTGGATCCTTCGGCTCCATAGTGAATAACCCCCTACATAGCTAGAAATTGTGGAAAATCCAGAAAGAAACCCAGGGCAGGTAAAGTTGCCATGATGTCAGCTTACTTGAAAACCCATTATGATCTACAAACATGAAAATTATAGATTTTGATTTAGAAAATCTTTTTTTCATTTGTACGCAATTCCGGATCTTTCCCTTTTCCTTTTTATCTACTTTTTCTTAACACCTTTGTCTACATCCTGCCACCCACTTTCTCCTTGCAGCTCTTTTTGACAATAAGCCATTTCCGTTCTATGTAGGATATATCTTCTTCCGCTTCCCACACATACATTGTTGTTCTGACAGCATAAACACCAGCATTTAGCTATAATCTGCACTTACGATACCAACCCTTTCACAGCTGGAAGGGCCTAGGATATGCCATGAAGCACTTTGCTTACAGATAGCTTAAGCAGGGCTTTTCAGATATGTAGGTAAGAGGGGGATGGCAGTGCAAACTCACATATATCCTGTACCTCAGTGTACCAGTTGCACCATGTAGGCACAGTTTAAAAATATATGAGGAGTTTTATATAAAAAAAAGTTTATGATTGATCAGTTGCAAACTCAGTTCATGAACATAAGGCATTATACCTTGGGGCTGGATTTCTGGCTAGGCCATGGCCTAGGGAACTAGGGCCCCTGGGGGACGGTGCTTGGTCACCTTGGCCACCTTGAAATATGGCCACATTTGTGCTGTATAGGTTTACAAAACCTAATATTTTGGTTTTTGGGTGAGAATTCAGGTTTTCATCTATATATGATAATTAAATATTTACCCAAATACAATTGTAAAGCATCCCTTCAGCCAGTGCACAGCATTGGCATTGCTAAGTCCCCACATTAAGGGCATGTAATGTGCTCAACAATTGTAGAGGCCCGAATTTAGGTTTCTGTAGAAACAGCAGGCTAGAGCACTTTACCAGAATATACAGTGAGTGGAAGTCCTGCTCTTCCTTAGCTTTACCTTCCCAGGTGGTGTACAATAGCTGAGCCTAGGATATAGTAAGTACCAAATAATATAATGGGGGAAATTACAAAGTAGGAACAGAAGTTTCAACAGGGCTCTTCTTCATTTTTAGCCCTTTCCCTTTTTTGCCCTGAGGCAAATGGAGGTTTGGCTGTGTACAGAATTTAAAAATTACTGACTGACTGATAATATAATAACATTTGAGGAATTTTACCCCCTCTAACATCCCCTTTATGGTCAAAAGTAATGACCCTGGTCTGCTGGGTAGACAAAGTAGCTGTCCTAGGGGAGGAAGGGGATTAAACCCGGCCATGTCTCTACTGGACTTGTTTGCATCAATGACAGAGTGACGTAACAATAGCCATAGTAGCCCACAAGGCTGCTATGAGACCTGAGGTAGCAGGGGGGGGGGGCCCATTGAGGAACTGTTAAGGAAAACTAAAATGTGTGACTCTCCAGTACAAAGGGGCTTATATCCAACCTCAAGATCCTCACTAGTCACAGATTCCCCTTTGTGAACCGAGAAACATTTGCTTAGCTGTCTTAGCAGTGTAGATTTATTACCCTCAGAACTTTCGTTACAGACTGAAATTACCCTGTTGCCTAATGCAGTCAAAACATTATAGGACAGCTGAGGTTTGTAGTTCTACAAAAAAGTTTCATGGATAATTATGGGGAGAGTGAAACTGCAGCTGTCACACATCAGCTCTATAGATCGAGAACTGACTAATCACATAAGTTCAAATGCGACCCATCAAACTCCTGACCGAACAATACCCTAAGGCCCCATTCACACTGCGCGATTTGCATATCGCGCAAATGCTTGCAAAATCCGCTCCAAAAAGGGTCCTGCTGTAGAGACGCACGACCCGTGACAACAGGACCCTTTGCCCCATTGCCAAGCATTGGAGAGCGATATCGCGCGGTAAATAGCCACGATATCACGGAAATTACCGCGCGATAAATCGCTAAATGTGAACGGGGCCAAAGAGTCGGGTGGGTTCCGAAGTGACAGCAGATGCCTCTACAAATCAATGTACAATGTAGAAAGAGTCACTCGCACTGCAGCTTAATTTCAGTCAATATTTATTGACCTCTGTAGTGTCACCTCATAAAGCAGCGACGTTTCGGAACCGATTGGTCCTTTCCTACCGCTGATCGCTCAGTTTCCGATCTTCTCCCTGCAGAGAGTGGTGACTGTCAGTCAACGCTCCCCACAGGTGTTCCCCCCTCCCCTCTCCATTCCTCCAGAGCTGGGGAAGGCACAGATGGCTCTGCTTCTCTGCCAGCTGTCAATCAGGTGGCAGAAGGAATCTCAACAATATTTTTGGGATCTTTCCAGGCATCGGCAGGCAGTACAAGGTGCCTGCATTATGACAGTATTTCTACTCTGATCACTTGACAGTCTCTCTATAGAACAACTCAAAGTACAAAATAGAATCATTCAGGGGGTTATTCACTAAGCTGCCAAATGAATAGCCGAGCCGAAGTGAACGGAGCCGAACGCCGGTTGGCTATTCACTTCAGCTGAGTATGGCTGAAAAAACAGCTTGCTGACTCTTGGAGGGGAATTTATCAGTGCTGGAGCCGGCAGAATCTGGAACAGTTGCCAATGGCAACCAACCAACATCCACCTTTTATTTTCAAACCGTAACTGAACAAACTGAAAAGAGAAACTGATTGGTTGCCACATGCAACTGCTCCAGATTCTTCTGCTTCAGTTTTGATAAATCCTAAATTGCCACATTCACAATTTAATTTGCTCATTTATAATGAGCTGCTTAAATGTCAATTGCTTTCATTTGCTTTCATTTGAATTATTTGTCTGAAAATGATTTCTTGCTAATACAACAATACCAATAATTAGAGTTTTATATAAAAACAAAACACATTTATTAGGTGAGAACCAGATAATTCTTTGTTACTTGGAGTAGTTCTTAATGTATATTTCCCTTATATTTGCCTTATCAATGTCCACACAAAAACAAACACTGTTTCAGGAGGCTAAATGAACAAACATAAACCAAGGGGAAATTTTATTGTGGATCACCAGTAGAGAAGGCATGCAGAGGGTCATTAAAGCAGATATAAATAGGGGTTGAAAACACAGTTCTCACAGGTGCCATTTAAGCATGACTTGGGGTTTAGGTGAAAATGTTTTACCATATAGAGTTAGACTATGTGTGTTAGGATAGCAGTGTGTTCATTCTTTCTTTCTTTCTCTCTTTCTTTCTAACTCTTTTAACATGGTTTTACTCCCACGCAGCCCTAGCAACAGGAACCTGTCTCCCAGCAACAGCATCTTACGTGAAAGGAGCGTAGGGAGGGAGTGAGGGACGGAGGGAGAAGGGAGGGAGGAGAGAGATGCGCCAGACGACAGCCTTATAAGGACTTTTTCTCGCTCCAAAAATAAAACAATCAGGTTTTTTTCCCCTCTCTCCTTCACCTCACCAGGGAAGGAAAGTTTCAGAAGAGGGAAATCCCTTTAAACTTTTGCTTGCTGGCATGAAATGGGATAATGAATCAGGCTCTCCGGACTGTAGCAGAATTTGGTGATTAGAAAAGATCCAATTTTTTTTATAGCTGCAGGATTAGCTTGTTTTTTTTGGGGGGGAAGGCTTTTGGTTTACCAAGACAGGCCAAAAACAATGGACAGATATATAATCAAAGCTGAAAGATAACTAAAATATGTTCTTAAAGTTAAAGGCTATCACTGAAAATAACAATAATATTACTTAGGGTTTTTATATCCATGTAATTAAAATGGAATGATTGGTATATGAGGATTTACAGTGTTCATTAATGACATTATATTTATTAGTAGTCTGTTGGCAATGTATGTTACCAACAGAATACAATGGATGTTCTAATAATGTATCGTTCTGTTGATGAGAACACTAAATGGTTAACTGTCCATTACCGAGCAGATGAGTGGTTAAACGAAAAGGAAGAAAAGGGTAACACATATAAATAGAGAAGGTCAAGGATAGGAGAGAAATGATTGCAGCTATTTTTATTAGAAACTAGAAAATAACATATACACACATGAACAAGAGTTACCGTAGATGGAAAAAATGAGGGATTGATAATAACAAAAGTAGTATTGCTAATCCATTATTATTATTGTTAATAATAATATTAATAATAAAAATCATAAATGTATTTCTATTTTTAGCAATATGCACTTTATCTGCCCCATTCCCAGACATATAGTTTGTATACAATTTAATTCCAGCATGTGGTTACATTTAATGTAATAAGAGCACAAAGGAAAAGCTAGTGCAAACAGTTTACACTGGGCAATAACTCTTTAAGGCACTGAAACAGCTACAGGAATCATAACACACATTTAACAGTAATGTTATATCATTAGATCATTTTGTTTTTTGCTTTCTTTTTTCGCTGATCAAGGGCAAAATACTTTTTCATGTCAAACTAAAAACAGATATCTGCAAAGTAATTTGAGGTGATTACAATGGAAAAACACATAATAGCTGACTGCGTAAATATACACCCCCTTCAAGTCAGTATTAAGTAGCTACACCTTTGACAGCAGTTACAGCCTTGAGTCTGTGTGGGTAGGTCTCTATCAGCTTTGCAAATCTGGACATGGGAAATTTTCTCCTCCTTGCAAAACTACTCGATCTCTGTCTGGGATCCTGAGTGAACTGCTTTTTCCTGCCCCATATTTTCTGTTGGGTTGAGGTCTGGACTCTGGACAGCCATGTGTAGTTTTATACTTTATACTTGGGGTCATTGTTTTGCTGGAAGATAAAATCATCCCCCACAGGTTTTTTAGACTGTTCAGTTTTCCTACAGAATTTCTCAGGACTTGGCCGTATTCATTGTATGCTCTACCTTCACACGCCTTCCAGGGCCTGCTGTACAAAAGCATCACCACTGCATTATACTGCAGCCACCATGCTACATCGTCAGGGCGGTGTATTTAGGATGATGCACAGTGTTTGGCTTATGTCAAGGATGGTGTTCGGTCTGATGGCCAAAAAGAACAATTTTAGCCTCATCCAACTATAGAACATTCTTTTAACTGACTTAGGACGCGTGACCGTTTTTGGCCAATCCGAAAACCCCATCCGAAATGAAAATTAAATTCCAGAAGATCCGCATGCTTGAAAGGGGGAAAGTATGGGGGACATGTCTCGGAGTAGATCCCTCTTGCTAAATAACTACAAAGGTAATGTTCTCCCCCCTCTGGATGAGATGGGAAGGTTAGACTTAGGTAATAACTAGGGAGAGAACAAAAACCCAGAAAAATAAAATGAGCAATGTTATGTTTTATAAGATTGGTACTGTAATGTTGGTTATACGGTGTATGTGTCTTATAATGTGTTGAAAAAAATAATAAAATATTTGAAGATAAATTCCAAAAGATCCGAATCCGAATAACCAAACGGTGTTTAAATTAATTTTTTGCTGGCTTACAGATCTAGCCTTCACCTGTGTTGCTGTCATGCATCTTGATGGGGAGCCTGAGATGACAAGCTGCTCCAGTCCAAGCACCCTTGGGTAGTGGGACAGAGAGTGCAGGGATGAGTGAGTGTCATGAATGCCAGTAGATGCAGATAGCATCCATGTCAGTGTAACTCACAAGTGCTATCATCACATGGTTGAAGGTGACAGAACTTGCGGGATACTGAGAAGAAGAGTACATGAACAAGCTGGGTTCAGCAACAGCCATACAATACAATGCCATATTGGTATTGGCATTGATGGAGTCATGGACAGGCTGGGTAATGAAGCCTGTCCATGAGCAGTGAGATACCAGAATGGCAGGCAATAGTTGGCAGTGGCAACTATACAAGGCAGTGTCAGGTCTCAGCTTTAAATAGCCTGTTTGGTGCCACTATTCAAAATGAGAGTGCATGTATGGCAAGGCACATGCTGTAAGACACACAAACGGACATGCCCCTGTCTGGGCACAGATGCACGCACATGCACACTTCTGTGAGCCGACCTGTACACATGCACTTGTGCATGCACAGGTGCTCAAGCTGCAGTGCAGCTATGTGGATTGGCTTGATCTTTATGACAGTACCGTGTTTCCCTGAAAATAAGACACTGTCTTATATTTTGTTTGGCTCAAAAAAACACACTAGGTCTTATTTTCGGGGTAGGTCTTATATTTTAGCAATTCCCCAAAATAGTACTAGGTCTTATTTTCGGGGTAGGTCTTATTTTTCAGAGAAACAGGGTAGTTATAAGCATTGTGGAGAAATTCATTTTCAGAGTTCACAACAGAGACACTGAAATCATAGTTTCTGTTCCCTTTATTTTCTGTAGAGAGCAGAATCTTGACAGACTGTCAGTCATCTAACATAAGCAAACACAAGGAAGGGAATTTATCAAAACTGGAGCAGACAAAATCTGGAGCAGCTGTGCATGGCAACCAATCAGCTTCTCTCTTTAATTTTCAAATCTTAACGGAACAAACTAAAGAGAGAAGCTGATTGATTGCCATTCACAGCTGCTCCAGATTTTGTCTTCCAGTTTTGATAAATTCCCCCGGTGTTTGTAAGCTGCTAGAAACTCGCTGAAACACAACTTTAGAGTCTTTAAAGGAGAACTATGAGGTGAGTGCTTTTCACTCTTCCTCATAGTTCTAGCCGACCTGTGACAATGAAACTGTCACAGGTCGGCTCAGTAGATCGGGAGGTGAGCGAACACATACCGCCGTTCGCTCACTTCTCGATCCTGTCACGGCTCTCTGCCGTGACAGGGGAGGGACTGGATTGGTGGGGGCGGGTACAGCTGGCTCTGCCTCTAGATAGGCAGAGCCAGCTGTCACTCACGCAGCTGGGCGGATCCAGACATAATTGTCGGGATCCGCTTCAGCTGCGCCGTCTCAGTATACCGCGAGCTGTGGCTCGCGGTATAGTGAGCTTAGGGTGACGGGAGGACGCTAGTTTGTGTCCTCCCGTTACCCTAAGGAGAACTATGGGGAAAAGCCCTAACCCCATAGTTCTCCTTTAAATATCTTTGAGGATAAATTACTTCACAGTACCAGCTGCTAAAGGGGTATGTGATGGCTTGTTTTAAAGCGCTTTAACTGCTTGTTAAGAATTGCTAAAAACATTAAGCTGGGCACAGGCGCACAGTACAAGCATGTTTATGTAGCTGCACTTTATTTATCTTTGCTTAATTAAAGGTGAATCCTAATTTAAAATACGTTGTCATCATATAATATGGATGTGCTAAAACGTAATTGTTTTAAAATATCTTGATATGAAGCTGGGCATGTATAGTGAGGGGTGACTTCTCACAATGTGGAGTATGTTTTTTTTTAGATATAAAAAAAAAATCCCCTACTCTTTGGTAGCCAGCCTTGTCTTAGGCTGTGCCAGAAATTTGTGTCACCTCTTGCTGTTAGGCTACTGTCAAGTCAAGCTAAGTCAAGTACAGAAGGTTAAAGAGCCACCTGAAAGTACTGAAGTTGATGCTGAACTGACTATTGATATTTCATTCAATTATTTTTGTTTGTGTGTGTCTTATTTCGTCATTAGCAGCATAATGAGAAGCTCTAAACCCAAGAATAAAAATGTAATATATTGCATCTTACCAGTTTATAGATTTGGTGGCTGTATTAGTTATTTTCAGGCTAAGAACATTATCTGTGAGTACAGAAAAATACCTGCTGATCCTGCCGTTGTTGAACTGAGATCTTAAAAAGTTAGTCTTCCCAGTTATTGCCTGTGAACTACAGATTCCCCCCACACTGTGTTGCTCCTCCATAGATACGGTACAGTGGGTGAGCATTGTCACCAAAGAAAGGGAAGTATGTTACTGGCAAGATCTGGTGACAATAAAGGAAGAAATCGTATAGAAAGAAAATTATTGCAGGCACCACATTAAAGGACTGGTAGGCTACAAATACAATCTATTATATTTTGTTACTCTTTACATCAGTGACTCATTTGTATTATATCAGATCTGCCGGCCTAATCTATCACTGGTTGTAAGTCCATATCTGCCCCTTGTAAAATTTTCTCTTCTGTCCAGCATCATAAAACATTCTAAAGCTATTATGTCTACCAGGGCCGGACTGGGACAAAAAATAGGCCCTGGCGTTTTAGACTGAGCAGCCTAATCACATGACCACTGACAGGGGGCAGAGCCAAACACGGAAGCGCAATCGAGGGGCAGGGCCAGCCACTAGTAAGTACAGTAGTAAGTACAGGAGTGCTACAGCTGACACACAAGCCTTGCCAGTGGCGGAT
>NW_017306367.1:816821-821160 GCF_000935625.1 Nanorana parkeri | reverse complement strand
TCTATTGCTGATGCTATTCTGCATTGCTGTATAATGGTATTGCTGGGATTTGTAGTCCTCTATTGCTGATGCTATTCTGCATTGCTGTATAATGGTATTGCTGGGAATCGTAGTTCTCTATAGCTGTTGGCAGTCTGCATTGCTGTATAATGTATTATTGCTGTGATTTGTAGTCCTCTATAGCTGATGGTATTCTGCATTGTTGTGTAATCAGGGGTGTGGACATTTTTTTTTAAAAACGACTTGTCCAAGGGCTAAAGCGGGGGCCGAATCTACTTGCCCTTCATGACAATCTACTTGTCCCAATACAAAAAAATAGTTTTAATCAAAACTAGGGATGCACCAATGCCGGTTTTTCGGTATCAAGTACGAGTACCGATATTTTGCTTTTGGTACTCGCCGATACTGAATACCAATACCGGTGCTTCCACTGGCATGGAGCAGGCTTCCCGGGTAATCAGGAAGCCGGCAGCGGGTAATGACATGCCAACTGGCTTCCTGATTGTTCCAGGGCAGATTGGAATCGCAGATCACATGTGCAGGAGAACCGATCTGCCCTGGAACAGCTGATCGGTCCTGAAATGTCACTGTGATTTGTGATTTGCAATGCCGATCTGCCCTGGAACATCTGAGAAAGGGTTGAAATTCTTCACCCTATTGGCGGTCACACATTCCACCGCCGAAAAAACTGGGAGGGATGACATTTCAGGACCGATCAGCTGTTCCAGGGCAGATCGGTTCTCCTGCACATGTGATTTGCGATGCCGATCTGCCCTGGAACAGCTGGGAAAGGGTTGAAATTCTTTATGGATACACCATTTGTGGCACGTAAGCTGGATACACCATTTGTGGTACGTAAGCTGGATACAGCCTTTGTGGCACGTCAGCTAAATACAGCCTTTGTGACACGTCAGCTGAATACAGCCTTTGTGGCACGTCAGCTGAATACAGCCTTTGTGGCATGTCAGCTGCATACAGCCTTTGTGGCAAGTCAACTGGATACAGCCCATGTGGAAGAGGTTTTAAGTGATAACCTGAAGACGGTGAGACTTGGAAAAACATTTATCTTGCTGAAGTTATGTTGGAGAAACCCATGTGAGGGAAGACTTCTGTGAACTTTTAAATAAAAGTGGTCAGGAAGTCCTAAAAAGAACAAGTTTGCGAGTGGACTCCATCCCTAATGCGCTACCATTTGAAGCTAACAATACTCACAATACTTATCTCTTAGTAATTTAAAAAAGTTTTGCACAGAGATAGAAAGAGGTAAATGTCTGTCTGGTTTTAATTCCTGTCCTTCAGGCCATTTTTGAGATGTTTCCTTACTTCCTGTCCCTTTGACAACTGTACAAGAAATTAAACGTGTCATTATCACTGGACAATAGGGCAGGGACAGCAATACAATTTTTCTTTGAAATTTTTGCTCTTTCACATTTTACTTAAGATGGTGGGGTCAAACACAGCTGCATCCTCTGCGGTGCATACAACTTCCATGGAGCCAGTAACATCTGGATGAGACAGTGTTAGTTGCAGAGCCTGTCCTGGTTCTGTGCACAATGAATACCAGGACTACTTCTCTGCAGCATTTAGTACGTTGCCCAGAGTAGTGTCTGTGCAGTGTGATCTGGACTGCAAGCACATGGAACAGCATCATTTTTTATCTGGATAAACGGTTATATATGAGCAGTAAGGGGTATTATTTTGTGGAGTGAGATCTGGGCTGAAAAGACATGTAAAATACAGCAACTCCTTTACGGCAGTGTACTGTTCACATTTAGGCAAATTTGTGTGTATCAGCTTCGATGGGCATTATGTCTGAAAAATGTCAGTCGTTGTTGCTGTGGGAGTTACTGCAGTGATGTGCTGCCCTCACCTACATTTTCCCACCTGCCATTGCACAACAGGAGGAAAAAGAAGAATGGATGATTCTGTGACCCCCTCTTTTCTCTCTAGTTTTAAGACATAAAACCTGAGCTAAATATGAAAAAAGGGCCAGAAAGCTGCACTCTAGGCAGATATAAGGACACAACTTCTTTAGTTTCCCCCATGTTTAACACTGTAGGCATTTTTCTGTGCCCCCTCTACATCTCTAACAATGGTCACTAATACAAGCCAAGCATGAATTTATTCTGTCATTATTTTTTAGGAAAAAATTCTGGTAGCTGGCTTATTTCTACAACATTCCTCTAACAATTAGAGCCAATTGGATAGCTATATTTCAGTGGTCTTCAGAATGATCAGATTATAGATTTAAACCAGTGTACTAAAAACACTTTAATAGATTACCCATCCAACAAAATAGAAAGAATGTATGTTGTAAATTAAAAATGACTGAGTGGAACTTATATATAGTGCTGTTGACAAACATTGCTAACAATGTATCTGAAAAAAGGGCAGTCGTTTCCATGATGGGAAATCTAAAACATACTAAGATGCACATTTACAAGCTATAAACTGCAGGTTCCTTTGAAGACTACCAAAATTGCTTTTCATTACAGTAAGAAATGGTCTCTCATAGTGTATGTCCTCAACTTAATTTTAAGTCAAAGCATAATATCTGGTATTCAAATGATTTTCAGAACTGAAGAAATTCTGAAATGTCGGGTGGACAGAAAATGGATTAATGCATTAGGTTTGAGAAGCAGACATTGTCAAATATGTATGAATCATGTTACAAAGAAAATAATTAATGTTTCATTTTCTGAGTAAGTTTCACAGAAAAAGGCTTGACATGTTCTTGTTGGTTTCTGTGAATATAAGAATATTTCAGAGAACCCAGGGCGCAGACATTAAGTGGTGTCCTTAGAGAAAATCAAGTACATACTTAGGCTCCTTACATAGCATGTCTGGCTTCAGAAATGATATCTAAAGTTATGCAGATATAATAGGATTGAATTTTAACTGATAAAATGTTAACTTTTTTTTCAATGAAGATAGATGGCAGTAGATGTATTTTACTTACTGTTAGTAATCTGATTTATGACAACTGGGATATTTCTTTACCATGTGTGTACCCCATGCCCTCAGAAATCTAATTTTCTGCTTGAATATAGTCAAACTTTTGTCATTTTTTTCCTAACAGATTGGTTTTAGGCTCATCAAAGCCAACTGTGGTAAATCAGATGTGTTAGGTTTGCTTAAAAGCCATCCAATGCTGCAATTATAAGCTTAAAGGCGCAGGGTAGCACCAATGGGGCAGCATGGCTCTCACATAGGCACCATCTGAATTTAGGTAGGCTGCCACAATGCAGGACTTTGCATCTTGATATTTAGGCAGTCTTCACAAGACCAGAACTGAGGAGTCTATGGTGATCAGCTCATCTCCAAGCCACCAAATCATAAGTGTTGCCTGTGGTGTTTTTGCTGCTCTTTAGGGTTTGAGGAGGGAAGCCTGCAGATGGTTGCATCATTTCCACAGGTTCTAATCTCAGGAAACAGAGCATGGAATTTTTGGAGAATCACTGTTCAGAACTGCCTCTTTAAAAAAAATGTTAGCCAAAAGGGAACAGAGCGCCACCTCCGTGTGTAAAATTGTTTATTAAAATAAATAAAACAAGGGATACAGTATATGTACTCACAAGCAAACGTTTTCATCAGGCTTTAACAACAAACAAGAGGCCACACTGTCTGTTAACCCAACATGGTATCGCACTGACTCTGTACGACGGCTGCCTCCGTTCACATCACCGTCCACTGTCTGCAGTCAGCCAAGATTGACGCATTTCAGGGGCAAGAGCCCTTAATCAGAATCGTAGCTTGCTTTCCCTGAGAGTGGTAGATAAGACTGGAAACCGACCAATCAGAGAAAAAAATCTCCATTAGGACTTGTCTTGGAGTGATTGGCTCTACCGCAGCATTACAAGGGATTTGCTATTATATGGCCGTATATGCCGTCCAATGATCACACAGCCTCTGGCTAATTAATGAATCAGCCCGACATTCAATTCATGTGGAGATTTCAAAATTATGGGGTGATCTTATATTATGAGCTAAGCATAGTTACATAGTTACATAGTATTTGAGGTTGAATAAAGACATTAGTCCATCAAGTCCAACCTATTAGGATCTCATTCTAGGAGTACCCGTACCCCTGTATATTACGGTCCCTTAAGAAATCGTCCAAAAGTTTCTTGAACAATTCCACATTATTTGCTGAAATCACCGCCTGTGGCAGTGAGTTCCAGACCCTAACTGATCTTACTGTGAAGAACCCCCTTCGCCCCTTGTGCTGGAATTTTTTTTCCATCAATTTTAGGTGATGGCCTCTAGTTTTTGTAACGGAGTTAATTTTAAACAGTTTATCGCTAATGTTGCTACCACCATTAAACATTTTGTACATGGA
>NW_017306367.1:815272-816750 GCF_000935625.1 Nanorana parkeri | reverse complement strand
TCTTTCCTGAACCCATGCTGATTGTCATTAACTATCCCGTTTTCCTTAACAAATTCTACCAGATAATCCTTTATTATGCCCTCTAGCATTTTACAAACTACCGATGTTAGACTGACCGGCCTATAGTTCCCAGGTTGGCACCTTGCCCCCTTTTTGAATATTGGGACTACCGTAGCCCTCCGCCAATCACTGGGGATCCTACCAGTCATTAAGGAGTCCTTAAAAATGAGGATTAATGGTCTAGTTATAACCTGGCTTAATTCCTTAAGTACCTTGGGGTGCAGGTTATCCGGACCCACTGCTTTGTTTGCATTGAGCATTTTAAGTCTTTGTTGTATCCCGCAGTACTTCAAACTTAGCACTGCTTATTACTCGGCAATAGGAATCCAATCTACCCACATCTCTTAAAGAAAATGAAATAAGAAGCGAATAATAAAGTTCATTATACTTGCTACTTGCTCTGTTCCCTTTTGTTTTCTATCTTCGTGGTGAAAACCCAAGAGCCTTGAATGAGCAGTCCCTCAAGTCTGTGTGAAAAACTGTGATAAACTTTGATTATGCAACAGCAAGTGGATCGTTCAGCTGGCAGCCATTAGCGCCAAGAGTTAAAGAAAACTGTTTGATAAAAATGTAAGCATCTATATTATTTAGGCACCTTAGGGCTGATTCTTAACAGTTGCATTAGTGATGCAGTCCGTTCCATTTCGCAGCTGCATCAAAAACGCATCACAATGCTTCCCTATGGAATTTCTGGTGCTCTGTTCACACCAGTGCAATCCATTCCGATGCAGCCAGAAAAAATACTGCTTGCCCTATTTTAGCTGCAGCGGATAGTGACGGAATGCATCAAAACGCATGCAAACACATGCAAACGCATCTGAATGAAAACAAAAAGCAGAATTATTGATGTCATCATCAGGGGACTTCCACTTTTGTAGGCAGAGTGGATTTAGCAAGAGAGCGGATTCAGAGCCATGGCTGACATGGATGAAGGCCTGTTCATTAAATACGTTGAGAAGTTTCCACTACTGTATGATCCCAAGCATCCCTCTATAAAAATAACCAGAAGGATGGGGCAGTGGAGGGAGATTGCTGCCAAAATGCATTCTGACTTCTTTACAATGAACAAGGTGCAAAAAGACAAATTGTGGTGAGTGAATTCCCTACATTTTCATTTCATATACTGCTGAGTTATACAGTTGTAAACTATCCATTTAACAGAGAGTATGCAGAATACTCCCCCACATGTTTGTGTTTATCTGTGTAGAACACACTGTCCTACACTTTGCAGAATCCGGCCCCCACCTGCACCCCCCCTTCCCTCCAGAAGGCCTGCTGGTGTTGATGTTTGTGCACTGTCCTAATGTATTGCTGTTCACATAGTGGTGGTTAAATCTCCAAACTAATGTCCTCTAAACGCTGAAATGCACATTAGCATTCAAAATAATAGTGTTAAAAATGTGCATAATAACTCGTTT
>NW_017306367.1:801297-815245 GCF_000935625.1 Nanorana parkeri | reverse complement strand
ATTTCATTTTCCCCAGGCACATGGGAGAGAATCTCAAATTAGAGAAGGTGACTACACCAATAATTACATTTCCTCTGTCATTTTTTTTTTAAAACTGTGCCATCATGGGCCACACCACCTTATAATAAATCCGGAGACATAAATCAAGGCAAAAGTGAGATGTATTTACTACAAATGTACAGAGCATTGTTTTATTGACTTTGCATTCCAGAAAAGTAAGTGGATCATGTACAGAGCGTTGTTATATTGACTTTGAATTCCAGAAAAGTATGTGAACCAATCCCCCAAAATTTCAAGCAAAAGAAAGAACGAGCACATATCTTCAAAATATGAATAACTTAGCTTCCCCGAGCAACACTCCACTGGAGGATAGAGTGCTGTAAGGAGTCTTAAAGGAGAACTATGCTTTTCACTCATCCTCATAGTTCTAGCTGACCTGTGACGATGAAACTGTCACAGGTCGGCTCAGTAGATCGGGAAGTGAGTGAACACATACCGGCGTTTGCTCACTTCTCGATCCTGTCACGGCAGAGAGCCGTGACAGGGGAGGGACTGGATTCCCCGCTCCCCGCTCCGATCCTCCAGCGCTGACTGGCGGAAAGGACGGGGGAGGGGGCGGGTACAGCTGGCTCTGCCTCTAGATAGGCAAAGCCAGCTGTCACTCACGCAGCTGGGCGGATCCAGACATAATTGTCGGGATCCGCTTCAGCTGGGGCGTCTCAGTATACCGCGAGCTGTAGCTCGCGGTATACTGAGCTTAGGGTGACGGGGGGATGATAGTTTGTGTCCTCCCATTACCCTAAGGAGAACTATGGGGAAAAGCCCTAACCCCATAGTTCTCCTTTAACAAAATAACAATATGATAACATAAAACTATGCTAATCATAATAACAAAGAAGGTCAAGTGCCAGAAATGGAAAGAACAACTACACATGTTTTTCAAAAGCGTTCGGCAATCTGTTCCTGCCATGAAATCTCACCAGCAGGGGTCATGAAATATTGGGCCCTGTCATCTCTCACGTCAAGGGCACTGTAGGTTCCCGGAGCAAAACTCCACTCTACCTGTTTTAGGGAGTGTTGCAAGGAGTCCTCAAAGTTGTGAACATAGCTTTGCAAAACACAAGCGACGTTAATGACATTGGTGGCATTGTCGGGGGTCATGTGCATCGTTGTATGGTGTACACTCCACGTATTAGCCAGTATCCCAAATGTGCACTCCACTATTCTACGTGCACGAGAAAGCTTATAGTTGAAAATGCGCTTAGTGTGGGTGAGTAGGGACGCATAATATGGTTGCCTGTCCCGAAAGCTTCATCACCTACAAACACAAAAGGATAGGCAGGCTCTGTGGTACCTGGCCATGGTATATCATTGGGGAGAATGACTCTGTTGGTGCGTAATATCATTGGGGAGAATGACTCTGTTGGTGCGTAATAGATGACCCAACTAGAATTTTTAAATATGGCGGAATCACTACTGCTGCCATATAAACCTACTGTATGTCCACATAGGTCAAGTGATAATCTGCATCTGCCACTGTCAGGACTATTGAGAAATATTTTTCATAGTTAAAATATTTACTTTCACTGTGTGGGGGCCTTCTTATGCATATACTGTATGCTTCCCATCAATAGCACCTAAACAATTAGTAAAACTGCATTTCTTCCAGAATAAATCAGCTATTTCTCTCCATTTTGCTCGGTTGGCCGGGGCATAACTTCTTGTTGATTGTACGATGCAATGGATGGTAGATCTTCCCGTTCGGAATTGAAAGTGCATTGATGCATACGAATGACCAGTTGCCAGAAACCTGTGAACAAGAAAGTTATCAAAAGGTTATATTTATTATTGTTTTGCAGTTGAAGTAAAAAAAAGGTGGTGCAATTACCGTGATACACTAAAGAATTATGCCATCAAAGGCAGGAGGGACATAGTGGAGCAGGCAGGCAAAGGCGCCAACAATAGGTTTATTTTAACCAACTTTCCTTCCTCTGGCCAGTCGTGGAGCTACGTCGGTAAGTTGACCCACGTAGGCTGCCTGAAATAAATGTTGCTTGTATATGTTCATATACCTACATTTTTTTAACACACAACACAAACAAACTGGGATAAGGAGCTAGAGAAAGGAGCAGGACCATCTGCAGGGGCAGAAACAGCTGTGGCTTGTGCAGGGGAAGGTCTGGCCTCAGCTGGTGAAGCTGGTGCTGTTGTGTAGAAGCAGTAGGGTGCAGCTGAACAGGAGCTGCTGCATGAAGAGATGGGCCAAAGATCTGACCAAATAATGTGAGCCACCATGAATTAGAAGACAGTGCCGGAGAAAATGGCTGTTTTTGATCGCGGAACAAGGAGTACCCCATCATGCCCACGGCCATTGACCCGAAGAACAAGTACATGAGCAGCTCGGCCAACAGCATCAACGGAGGAGTTAATGGAAGCAGTGCGCTTCTCGAAGTGCAGAAGGACTTCGACTCAGCCGATACAACAAAAATTTGAATGATTCAGAAAACCCACACAGAAATGTGGCATTAACATTTATGCCCTTTCTGAAGCACGTTCCTGATGCACAGCTATGTGCTTGTGCCACTGATATTAATTGAGTAATCATGGGGTACCAGCAAGAAAATCTGCTCTTGCTAACAGAGAGGGAAAACCCCTCGGCGGTGCCACCCATAGCTGTCCCGCCCAGCGATGCCTCCCGCAGCTGTGCCCCCGTCAGCGATGCCTCCCTCTGCTGTGCCCCCCTCAGCAATGCCCACCTCAGCTAGGCCACACTCGGCTGTGCCCCCACCACCGCTTCCCCAACATCCTCCTGCACATGTAGCTCACTCACTTCGACTCCATCTCCCACACCCACTTCTCCCTCCCCAACCATATGGAAGCTACCCGAGCTATCTGCAGTCTATGGAGGGCAACCCAATGGGTGGGGAGCAATATGAAACCCACCAGAGGCAATCCAGTCTATGGCCCTGCTCTGAAGACAGTGGCTCATGTTCATTTTATAATCTTTAATTGTGTTTGGTTGATTGTTTTGTATTACTTTTTGGTTATTATACTGATTAAAGTTTTGGTTATATTTGTTATAAAAAAACTTTTCCATTATTTGGCTTGTTTGATGTGGATCAGCTAGTTAAATTTTCTAAATGTATAAAAATGCAAAACACAAACCAACAAACAATAGTAGGCTGTCTTTGCCTTGAGAAAACTTTTTTCATGTTTACATTTAGCAACCATAGAGCGGAAAAATAAATGGGAGTGGGGTGGGAAGGTGTGGGGGCTAAACAGACACTACATTATTCACATTGGGACAATGAATGTGTTTGGAGAGGTACTTTGATAATGCTGAATTTATTGTACTTGCAAGGTTACTATAGTTATAGACAATATTGCTTTGTGGTAGGCAGTGTCCTCATGCACAAGATCGGGCGTCAGCTTCAGTAGGAGAGAATTAAAGCTAAAACAAAAACAAAGAAGTTACAAACGTGAAAACAGTAATAGTCACCAATCCATTCTGGTACACATAGAACATAATACCTTTCAATAGACATACGGATGCATTAATGCGTGAATAGGGGCGAATGGCAGTGAGTGAGCTGAAGGAGCTTCAGCTGAGTCGATCCAGATGTTGGATCGGTTGAGTCGAAGTCCTACTGCACTTCGGGTCAGCCGAACATGCAGAGCATATTCGGCTGACCGAAGTTCAGCCGAAGGCACCCGAAGTAGCTGAAATCAGCCGTACTGAGCCGTAGTGAATAGCCGAATGTTCACTACGGCTCACTTCACTACGGCTTGGTTATTCACTCGGCTGCCTCCGGCAGCTAAGTGACTAACCCTGATTGTCTCCCATGCAACAGCAGATTGGCCTACATACTGCATCTTCCTCATAATAGTTGATCAGTGTCACATTCTGTCCAACATCCCTTTAGCCAAATATGTGCTTTATGTAGGCCAACCATAATGCCACATTCAGCACCCACATTCTGTGTCCACCATCTCTTTTGAACTCACTAAGTACAAAAACAGAATTATGATGCGCAAAGTGCAGTTATCGATGACAAGCAACCTTTTTTTCAGAGGCCCGATATTGTTCTATGTATAATCCTTGTTTTATTGATTGCATGTAATAATCTACTTTTTTGAGGTTGTGGATTTGGGGTTCTTGGGGTTTTCATGAGCAGTAAGCCATAATCATCACAATTATGACAAATCACGGCTTGAATTATCTTGCTTTGCATGTAATGAGTCTATCTCATATATTAGTTTCACCTTTTAAGTTGCATTAGTGAAATAAATGAACTTTGCACGATATTCTAATTATTCGAGTTTCACCTGTATATAGAAAAACGTCCTGTGTATCATAGATAAGCATGCATATAGAAAATTAACATTGCACTACAGTGTCATCTACAGCTCAAAAGACATAGCAGTATATGCTGGTGTATTTCCAACACCCCTTCGCAACAGCATATGCATTGTTATATGACGTTTAGCTTCTCTCGAAGGAAACTGTGATGATCCTTTGCAATGGCTTAGTGAGTGCACCCGCAGCCATTTCTTCTGATGAGCAATATTTACAGGGTTATTCACAAAAGGGTGAAGGGTTTGGAGAAGGCAGGAGAAGTGAACAATATAGGCCAACATAGTTGAACTGGAAAGTGAGCTGAATTTTTTCCAAATCAGCTATTTTGGCCTAGATTGTTCACTTCTCCAAACCCTTCACCCTTTAGTGAATAACCCTACAAATGTCGATAATAGCTTGCTCTTGAGTGTCCATAAGCAGATGATACTTCACATCGATGTGCTTGGTTATAGGGTTGACCCATTCTGATTGTGTCAGCTTTATGCATCCCTGGTTGTCTTCAAAGATTGGGATGGGGTTTGACATGTCTACTCCTATGTCCATGGTGAATCCATATTGCTTCTTGATAAGAGTGTGTTGCTTGCTATGCATTCAGCTTCAATTGAGGAAAGTGCAACAGTTGTTTGCTTTCAGCTAGACCAACTTATGGTTCCTTCTCTGTATTGGAAGATGTACCCACTTGTTGATTTGCGATCTGTGCAATCTCCGGCCCAATCAGCATCCGCATATTCAACTAGTTTTGGATTTGCCGCTGCTGGTAGTCATAGCTTTATCCAAATTGTTCCTTTTCAGTATTGCATTACTCTCTTTAATACTGTCGCATACCTGGTAAGAGCCTGAGATGACAATGGTGGCCTACCTTGCTTCTCTTGGCAAACACCCCTGGTAATTGGAGGACATAGGGTGTAGGGACAGAAGAGGGGCATGAGGGGCTGATAAAATAGATACACCCGGAGCTGGAGATGCAGGTGGACAACTCTGAAGGAAGATGATGGCAGTCACTTCGTGGGAGATGAAGTCAGCAATGGATGAAGCTGGCATCAGTGCAGAGCAAAGCCGAAGTCAGGAACAAGCCGGGTCATGATCAGGTGGGCAGTGAGGTACAGAATCTGCAGACAGAGGCAGGGTCAGGAGCAGACCAGGTCGGTAATGTGCAGGCAAGGCAGTGCAGAATCAGCAGACAGAAGGAAGGTCCAGATCAAGCCAAGGTCAAGGGCAGGCAGCAATCATCAGAGTTCAAGAACACGCCGGGTCAATATCAGGAACAACAGATTCAGGAAACACAGGAAGCAGGGCACTAGCTGAAGAACTCTCAGCAAGGGAAAGGTACAGAGCTCCTCCTTAAATAGGCCCTCTGGCGCCAATGTTCAAGTGGGTGCTCATGCACAGCGTGCATGCGCATGAAAATGTGCAGAACGAAGACTAGCAACACTTCTCTGACATTTCCCCCTCGCAAGGGGCAGCCTCCAGATGCCCAACTGTCTTCTTTTCCCTGGATACATCTTAAAGAAGGACTGGATAAGCCTCTTGGCATGCACGTTAGATTCAGGCTCCCAAGAATTCTCCTCTGGGCGAAAACCTTTCCATCTGATCAAGTGTTGCACTTCACCTCTGCATCTTCTGCAATCCAGTATGGATTCTACTTCAGATTCCTCTTCACAATTATAATAATAACAGGTTCAGTTGAACTATAAGCACAGTTAGGAAATGGATCAGACACATCAGGTTTCAGTAGAGAAACATGAAAAACAGGATGAATCTTGAAAGAATCTGGCAATTTTAGTTTGTACGCCACAGAATGAATCTTCCTTTCCACAGGAAAGGGCCCAATAAATTTAGGGCCCAGCTTATTGTAAGGGCATGCTAGCTTTAGATTAATTGTGGATAGCCATACTCCCCAGGGTTTAGATTTAGTTCTTCTCTACATTTCTTATCAAATGCCCTTTCTTATCTTTCTGTGCCTTGGACACAGCTTCTTGCAGCACATGGTTATTCGTACTTAAAAAATTAAAGCTGTCTTGAACTGCAGGCAGGGATGATTCAGGTATTACAGTAGGCAAGAAGGCAGGATGAAACCAATAATTTGCAAAGAAAGGGGACTGACCTGTAGCTGAATGGAGATCATTTTTATAGGCAAACTCAGCCAGTGGACGCAAGGAAGTCCAGTTGTCTTGAGAACATGTGGAGAAACAGGGCAAATACCGTTCCAGGGTCTGATTTGTCCTCTCTGTTTGCCTATTTGTTTGTGGGTGCTAAGCAAATGAAAGGTTCAGGCCAATGTTCAATGCCTCACAAAGTGCTCTCCAGAACCCAGGTGCAAATTGTACTCCTCTGTCAGAAACAATGCTGCTGGGAATGCCATGGAGTCTGACCATTTCTTTAATAAAAGTACATGGCAATTCTGCTGCTGAAGGAACTTTCTTCATTGGTATGAAGTGTGCCATCTTGGAGAGACAATCAACCAGTGGCGGAACTACCACCATAGCGACCATTGCGGGCGCTATGGGGCCCGCGACAGAGGGGGCCCGGTGAGGAGCAGAGCTTACAATCCTCCCGGGTCCCGGCATAGGTGCGCACGCTATACTTTTATCCCAGGGTACTGGAGTGAACGAGCTGATGGGGCGTAACGATCAGTCTCCTAAACCCTGGGCATGGTAGGCGGAGACAGCCGAATGGGTGGGGTTCCACTCCTGCTGCCTTCTCTGGATTGGTTAAGAAGAGGAGTGGGCGTGGTTTGGAGGTGAGATCGTGGCGGACAGAAATCGGGGACACAGAGGAGATCGAGGAGGGGACAGAGGTAGGGAGACATCTGCAGTCAGTTGGTCAGGTCATGGGGCTTGAAGTTCAAGCATTGTGCTGGCCTTTTTGCTGTATGGTACTGTGATAAGACTTCCCAGGTGTCTGCTGGCTTTCTTAGCCAGCAGACACCTGGGAAGTCTTGTATGCTACATGCTGCCTGGGTAATTAATTGCTGTGCTGTGCCTGTCAATTGTCCAGCAGTACTATCCCTGCTCTCTGTCCCTTAGGGCTTGTTCACACCAATTGCGGTGCGTTCCAGAGCGGTAGCTGCTGGAATGCACCACAATCGCTCACAAAACTCCCCCTCGCGTTCTGGGGTTGGAGGGGACATGGCGGTGCATTAAAATCAATGGCACCCACGCCCGCAGTGCGATCGGACGCGTGGCAAAACATTGCCTGCATTCTGTTCCACTGCAAATGCAAAAAAATTGAGTCTGCCCTATTTTTTTGCGTTTGCCGTGGAACGGAACGCAGGCAATGTTTTGCCACACGTCCGATTGCACTGCGGGCGGGGCTGTGGTGCCATTGACTTCAATGCATGGCCACACCCCCTCCCACACCAGAACGCAGGGGAGAGTTTTCTGAGTGATTGTGGTGCGTTCCAGCAGTACCGCTCTGGAACTCACTGCAATTGGTTCAAGCCCTAAGGGCTTGCTCACACCAATTGCAGTGCATTCCAGAGCTGTTGCTGCAGGAACGCACTGTATCGCAGACTAAACGCCCCCCTGCGTTCTGGAGTGGGAGGGGGTGTAGCGGTGCATTGAAGTCCCCTGCCCGCAGTGTGATCGCCTGCACTGGAATGCATGGCAAAACAATGCCTGTGTTCCGGTCCAGTGCGATCACCAAAAAATAGTGCATGCAGCATTTTTTGCAATCGCACTGACTGTGGTGCCATTGTCTTCAATGCACCGCCACCCCCCTCCTGACCCCGAATGCAGGGAGGAGTTTAGTGTGTGTTTCAGCAGCCACCTCTCCGGAACGCACTGTAATTGGTGTGAATAAGCCCTAAAACCCTTTTATACCTTGAAATACATTGCTGTAATTGTTTTTTATTTACACTGTGGCTCTTCTGACTCCTGTAATTTTAAAGGCTTGTTTACACCATTGTCCATAATGCAAGGGATAGCATACACAAAGTCTCCTTGCGTTCTGGGGTAGGAGGGGGCCTGGCAGTGCCATTCATGTCAATGGAACTGCAGACAAACCCGGCCTGCAAAAATTTGATCGGGGGGTTTGTAGTTTGTGGGGGGGGGGGCATGCAAAACTTTGCTATGGGGCCCTATGATTTCTAGTTACGCCCCTGCAATCAACCATAACAAAAATAACAGTATTCTCTTCTGAGAGGGTCAGTTCAACAATAAAGTCCGTTGATATCATATCCCAAAGTCTTTCAGGGACAGGAAGGATTTATAACAAGCCCCATGCCTTCATCTTCTCACACTTGCGGATGCACATCTTACATGCATTTACATAATTCTTACAATCAACATTCAAATTAGGCCAGTAGAAGAGTCTTTGGACTAGATCTGTAGTTTTACATCCCCCAAAATGACCTGCCAGAGATGAGTCATGGCAAAGTCCCAGGACAGCAGTACAAAGAACCTGAGGCACAAATATTCTCCCTATGTGAAAAAATAGTTAATCCTTCTGCAGGTTTCCACCCTGGGATGGTGTTTCCTCAGAAGATGCCTTCCAGATTTGAAAGATCACGTCAGGTTGCAGAAGTAAAAAAATCCTGGCTTTCAGGATGATATCAGATTGAACTGGGGAATCAGCTTCAGGAAACATGCACGAAAGGGAATCAGGCTTGCCATATTTTGAGCCTGGACGGTAAGTGATGTGGAAATTAAAGCGTGAAAAGAACAATGCCCATCTTGCCCAGCCAGAGTCTCAGATGTTTAGCAGATCTCAGATATTCGAGATTTTTGTGATCTGTGAAGATCAATATCAGGTGAGTTGCTCACTCCAGCAGGTAGAGCCATTCTTCCAGGGCTGACTTGATAGCCAAAAGTTCTCGGTCTCCCACATCAGAATTCATCTTGGAATCCCTCAACTTCTTAGAAAAGAATGCCACAGGGTGCAGAAGTGACTTAAGTCCATGATGTTGTGAAAGAACTGACCCCACTGCAATTTCAGAGGCATCAACCTCCAAGATATAGGGCAACATGGGATCAGGGTGTTTAAAGATTGGAGCAGTTGTGAACAAGTTTTTTAGTTGATCAAAAGCATCTTGTGCTGCAGAGGACCATTGTAAATGTCACTGCCTCTTAGTCAGTTGCGTGAAATAAAGTCCCAAAAAGTTCTGATGAATTTCCTGTAGAAATTGGCGAACCCAATAAAGCACTGAACACCCTTCTTGTCAGATAGAGCAGGCCAGTCGAAGATGGCAGACACTTTTTTACAGGTCCATGCCTATACCACCGTGAGTAATAACCAGTCCCAAGAATTGAATAGAAGATTGTTTAAACTCAAACTACTCTGCTTTTGCGTATAGCCCATGCAGTCTAAGCCTGGCAAGAACCAGCTTAAAATGCTTGTTGTACAGATCCAGGGAAGAGGAGAAAATGAGGATGTCACCAAAATAAACTATCATGAAGAGATCCAAGAAGTCACGGAAAATGTAATTCACAAAGTGTTGAAAAGTGGCTGGGGCATTGCAAAGCCCAAAGAGCATGACCAGGTACTTGAAGTGCCCTAAGTGAGTATGAAAGGTTGTTTTCCACTCATCACCTTCACGAATACAGATCAGATTGTAAGCCCTTTGGAGATCCAGGTTTAAAAAAAATAACAGCTGAACAAAGTTTTTAAAATAATTGCGGAATTACACACACACACACACACACACAATAGGTTGGACTTGATGGACTTATGTCTTTATTCAACCTCAAATACTATGTAATTAAGGGCAGAGGATAACGTTTTTTAATGGTGATTTGGTCTAGGTCTCTCTAGTCCATGCATGGACGCAAGGTGTGATCTATTTTCTCTACGAAGAATATTCCAGCCCCAGCTGGAGAAGTCCTTTCATTACATTTTCCTCGATGTAGTCCATTAAGGCTTCCAGCTCGAGTTCGGAGAGGAAAAATTCGGCCACACAAAATTTCTGCTCTGGTAGTAATTCCATAGGGCAATCATAAGATTAATCAGGAGGAATGGTATCAGCTCTTTGTCAAACACGTCTAGGAAAGCATGATAGGCTTGTGGGATCATTTGATGCAGTTCAGAGTTGGCATCTGGCTGGCACAGGGACAGGAATTGCCCAGTGGTAGACTGTAAACAGTTCTGTAGACAATATGTAGAATGAAATGTCACTTCCCCAGTTGTCCAATTGATCTGAGGATTGTGGGCTTGCAACCAGGGCATTCCCAAGATAACTGGAATAGAGGAGAAGCAATGGTGTCAAGGCACAACAGTTCACGATGCCCTGGTTCAAACATAGCAGGTAAGGGAATGGTCTTGTGGATAACAGGTTCGGATTTGATACTGGTTCCATAGGCCAGATGAGTTGAAAGTCTTTGGTTCTTGTTCAGTAGTGGAATATCATGCTGTTAAGCGAACTGAAGGTCAATAAAGCAGCTGCAGGCTCCAGAATCAATGATGGCTTGGGTTTGAAGAATTTCCACAGGCAACTGCAAAGAGACAGGAAGGGAGATGTACGATGACATGTGCAAGCCTGGAGAATCAGAAGCAGTAGAATTAGACTAACATTATCACGTACCTGTGTGGAGAATGGATGTAGGAGGAGGCTTCCCTTGCAGCTCGTGTCCTAGGGACTCTGGTATTGGGGACAGTGTCCTTAGAGACAGTGAGTGGCAGGAGGGCCAGAGGCGGTAACACCGTGCCGGCCAATCCCTGGTTTTGTAGAAGAGTTTTGTAGATCTTGATATCCGAGGTCAACAGGCCGAGGTCACACCGAGCAGGCAGAGCAGGTACAAAAGGAAGAAGGCGTAGGCAGTCCAATAAGCAATCCGAGGTCAAGGGTATAGGCAAGCAAGAATGGTCAAACGTTCCGAGGTCAAAGGCAGGCTGCAGGCAAACAAGGTCAAAGTCAATCCGGGTCAATAAGCAAAGGTACTGGAAACAAGGATCAGGAGACGTCAGGGCGGTTGAAGAGACAATCCAGCAATGAGTAGGTGTGGAGTCTGGGCTTAAATAGGGAAGAAATGATCTGGAGAGCGTCACTTCCTGTGCGCCTTTTGGCGCGTTTTTCCGCGGACAATCCTTGGCTCGCGCATGCGCGCAGGCCCATTACGGGAAGCCCGGCTTGGCGCATGCGCAGAAGCAGCAGGTCTCTGACAAACATTTACTGGCCTTAGCGGGATAAGTCTGCACATTATGTCCAGCTCCACTGCAGTATAAGCAAAGATTCTGCTGGTGGTGTCGGCCCTCTTCCTCTGGGGATAACAGGGCATAAAGGAGACCAGCTGCATGGGTTCAGGAGCTTCAGGAGCAGGGGTCGCAGCAGCTGCTTGGGAAGAGATGCCAGTGCTGCAGGAAGATAAAAGGGACCCTTGGCAACATCCAGGTTGGATGGAACTGACCAGATAGCTTGTGCCTGCGTTCTCTCTCTCATATAGTTATTACAATCTTTGTAACAATGATAGATAACCTAGAGCATAACAATGCAGTCTGACAAAACAGGTCTACACATTCTTGAACAAGAAAGCAATAACAGAGTGTGCAATCAAAATTCTGTAAAGTATGTAAGGATCAATATGTTGATTGCCACTGTGCTCTTAACACGCATTACAAGAATATTTATATAGCTCAGGTTAACAAGTTAACAAATTAACTGAGGAACAGTGTGTGGTTACCTGGAAACTTAGATCAAAGTAATCATTGAACATGTTGTGACTGATGGATCTTATCGGGTTGGAATGGATCCAGAGCGGTGTAGAAAGGGTTTGAGGAAATAGCCATTTTAATGAAGTCCTCTAATGAGTCAGGAACCCCAGTGTGGGCAAGTTAATCTTTAATAGAATCAGAGCGTTCCAAGCGGAATTGACAACAAAGAGCAGCGTCGTTCCATTCTGTGCCAGAACTCTATCTCCAGAATTCTGTTACGTAGTCTTCCACTGGTCGCCGACCCTGGCGAAGAGCATGAAGCATGGACTCGGCGGTAGCAGCCCCATGGGGATCATCTTATAACAGTGCCATGGCATCAAAGAAAGACGATACATTGTTCAGAAGGGCCCTATTCTGTTACAGTAGGTGATGGGCCCACGCTTTTGGAGTCTCCCACCACCAGGATCTGCCTCTCCTGACCCTCCATCCTGCTCCCGCAGGTTCGTTCTGGAGGAGGGAAATGATAAAGCCCAAAGATGGTTAAGAAAATGTGCGTGGTTGCAGAATTAGGTAAAGTTGACATGCGCTCTGAAACACACTAAATTTGCTGCGATCTCCAGAAAATCTTTCAGGTGTAGGTACCCGCTGCTCAGATGAAGAAACCACGACAGTTGACATGGAGACAAATGTTTGAGCAGCATATGTGGTTGTAGAAGGTGGAGTCGAAGCAGCTGGAGCTGCATGGGCGAGGGATTCCAATCGCCCTTCCAACTGGAAATAACCTTCCTGGAGTCCCTTGACTGCCTGCGTCAGAGCAGGAATTTGTTGGCACAGACCTTCCATGGGGGCCCCCTCTAAGACTCAAACTGGCTTAGAGTTGCTGTATGTACCTAGTTAGTGCCTGAAATGATGGGGAGGGCGGCCTCCCTTGCTTCTCTTGTCCAAACACCCCTGGTAATAGTGGACAGAGGGTGTAAACATGGAAGAGGGCCATGAGTGCCTGATAAGATACACCCAGAGCTGGAGATGCTGGTGGACAAGTCTGAAAAAAGATGATGTCAGCCACTTCCTGGGAGATAAAGTCAGCAATGGGTAAAGCTGGTAAAGTTCTGATTCCTGTGTGGCTTCATTTTCCTCAGTTTCCTTTGCTGGTTCACTGGGCAAATTCCCTTCACAATTTCCCGGGATCATTGTTTCTGATGATGGGTTCTCATCTAAACAAACGTTGTGACTTATTGTCACTTTTGTCCCTATTATTCTATATCTCTTACCTTGTTCACTATAGCCCACCAAAATAACTTCTATGGCTATGCTCTCCAATTTGGATTTTCTCCTTTGGAATATAACGTAAGCTTTACATTCAAACACTTTAATGTGCCCTAGGCTAGGCTTTGATCCATGTCACATTTCAAATGGGGTGCTTTCAGTGGCTTTTGAAGGAAGTCTGTTCTGTAGGTATAGTGCGGTCAGCACTGCTTCTCCCCAATACTTCTTAGGTAGGTTGGCGTCTGACAGCATGCATCTTGCCATTTCTATAAGATTGCGATTTTTCTGTTCTGCTACACCATTTTGTTCAGGAGTGTATGGTGCGGTGGTCTTGTGTACTATACCTTGTTTCTTCAGATAGGAGTCCACTTCCTTACTGATGTATTCTCTTCCATTGTCGGTGCGTATAATTACTGGTTTCCATTGGAATTTGTTGCTGGACATGGCTACAAACTCTTGAAGTTTTTCTGATGTTTCATTATTGTGCTTCATCAGATAAGTTGTTGTGTACCTGGAATAATCATCAATGAAAGTCAGTAGATATCTGTTCCCGCCTGATGTGGGAGTTTTCATTGGTCCGCACACGTCACTGTGTATGAGCTCCATTGGGTTGGTGGTCTTTCTTTGGTTGGCTTGTGGAAGTGGGGTAAGTGGGGCCTTTGCTTTCATACACCATTTGCATGTCATGAGCATTTGGCAGAGCAGTATGGTTATATCTTCTGATATAATATATATATATAT
>NW_017306367.1:729783-801119 GCF_000935625.1 Nanorana parkeri | reverse complement strand
TATATATATATACATATATCTTGAAGCCTCTCTTGATAATATCTTTTATGGCTTCTGGGTCTCTGTGCCCTAGCCATCTGTGCCATAGATAGATACATTTGTTGGTTGTGTGTTGTTGTGTGGATTATGAGTGGCTGTCTCGACTTGTTCGTCTGCGGCTCTGAGTCTGTATACTGTAGTTGTTCATCCAATTTTCCTTTTGCGAGGATTTGCTTATTGTTTCGGATTGCACATTCATCATCTCGGAATTGAACTGTGAGACCATTATTAGTAAGCGTTTTCAATGATAGTAGGCTTCCTTCTAGGTCTGGGACATACAGTACATTTTTCACAAGGATACTCTGCTTGTCCCCTGATGGTGTGGTGCAGTTCAAGAATCCTTGACCGTTACCTTTTGCAGTAATACTTTTCCTGTTTGCTAGGTAGACTTTGTCCTTTGCACTGAAGTCCATTTCTGTGAAGAATGGCTCATCACTAGTCATGTGACTTGTTGTGCCTGAGTCAATACACCATCCGAGTGGTATACTGTTCCGAGTCACTTTATTGGTAGCACTCCATGATGTGCCAGCAGTTTCCTTTGCGACTGCTTTAGCTCTTTCTCTTGGAGGTAGTTCTCGCTTTCGCTGCTCAGCTTTCCAGATTCAACAGTGCTTTTTCAGGTGACCACTCTTTATACTGGGAAAACACGCTCTGCTTTCTCTGTTTTGCTTTGCGCTCTCATTCATCCTCGTGCATATTTTCTTTCTTTTTGTCATATTCATAGATTAAGTTTCCTTTGGCATAATCTAGTGTTAGTTCCTGCTAGGGTCTGGTTTCTAGAGTGTTAATAAGAGCATTGTATGACTCTGGAAGGCCGCAAAGCAGTAATGCCACCACGTGGTTATCTTTAATTTCCTCTCCAATTGCATGTAGTTGTTCTAAGATTTCCAGCATGGCATTCAAGTGTTCACCCAATTCCTGGCCTTTTTTTTATATCTTGCATTGCATATATAGTTTACTGTTTAGGTTTGAACGCTCGTGCAGTGTTTGTAACGCAGTTCAAAAACCTTTAGCTGTATTTTCTTTTCATATGTGAATAAGCTGGTTGTCTTCCACTAGCAGACTTATAATTGCTGTTCTTCTTGTCCCAGTCCTCCGTGGGTCATCTTTGCTTAGCAACATTTCAAGCTTGAACCTCCCTAGCTGGTAGTTGCTAATCTTGAGCTTTGCAATTGCAAAACTTCATATCTGAACAGCTTGCCATCTTTCAGTAGCTTGGATGCGTCTCTTTTTGACTTGCAGTATTCTGTTTAGTGTCTAGGCCCATAACCTGTTGGCTAGGTGTTTAGATGAAGCACTGAGATCTTGAGGAATGCTGAATTAAGTTTTTCTTGCTTAGAAAAATATTACATGTAAATACAGCATTGTAAAGGAAACATACAGTATATAGGAAAACTTTCTGAGTATAAGCATGCATACAGAAAACTAACATTGTACTACAGCACCATCTACAGCTCAGAAGGCATAGCTGTATATGCTGGTGTATTTCCAACAATACATTCCAGGGAAGTCCTCACCTTTCTCAAGCCTGGTGTATGGACTTTAGGGGTCACTTTAAATAACAGTAACCATAGCACAGGGGTGGTGGCTAATACATGACTACAGGGAGATAATCAAAGGAAACTAACACTGGAAGATTTGTAGTGAAAAACAGCTATCCACAGGGAAAAAATCTGGTGCATGGTTTGAAACAGTTCATTTTCCCAGTGGGTGGCCAGTTAAATTGACCCCTACAGCCCATACACCAGAGAAAAGCTAGGTTACCCTGTTAACTTATAACCCGGAAGAAAAGTTCCCTAAGTTCTATGAGGACACCACCGTCACAATTTATTTTTCACTAATTGTTTGTACTGCACTTTAACATCAGACATTTCTATATCAAACTAAGGGACAGTGAAATTAAAAACAGTTGTTTTGCCCGACTTTATAAATAGGCCCCAATGAGTCCCATTCAAACTAAGAAGAGATTGTGTGTGCAACTCTAAATTCAAACCCAACTGTAATACACTGCAGCAGGCATAAAGGTATTTAAGTAACATAATGCTAGAGTTAGTGATTATAAGAATAACGCTTTGCTACCACCATGTGGTCAGCTAATGCATGCAGTGTGGATAAAAATTCTATAAGGAGACATAAAACTGTAGCAGAAAGATTTGTGTTCTTATATTTTCTTTGTTTACCATGTAAGGGTGGTAACATGTTACTTTATCTAGAAATTAATAGTAATCCATTTAAATCCTTGGTTCTCAACTGGTGGGTCGCGACCCCGTTTTTAGTGGGTCTCCGCATGCCACTGTTCTAGGTTACAGGCTCCTCAGCTTCCACCAAGCACAGCACTGTCGGTTCTCCTGGCGCCTTGTGTCAGCTTTGCTTACCGCTCCCTCGCGTGTCCTATAGAGGTGCCAGGGTGACATCACAGTCTGGCTCCCGGCACCACTAAAGGGCACGCAAGGGAGCTGTACAAGCAATGCACATATGGATGGATCTCTGTCACAGCACAGCTGCCCTTACTGGACCCCAGGCTGAGGATCCACTCCAGTTCTCGTAAGGTAGGGAGACTGGGTGGACCTTAAAAAAAATATTTTTGGGAGTGTGTATGAGAATGTCTGTGAGTGTGTGAGATTCTGTATGTAAGTCAGTGTTTTTGAGGTCCCGTTCACACTAGTACAGTGCATTAATCGCATAGTACCATGCGATTAACTCACTGTACCACGCAATCACACCTACAACACATTCTGGTATGGGCGGTGTGTTGAGTTGCAATTCATTTGAATGGCACCCCAAACGCACCTCCTACCCACAGTTCGTACGCCCGACCCGTACCCTAATGCCGTGCATTCTATTGCAGTTCAAGTTGGGTCGCGACTTAAAGACCAAGGACAAATGTGGGTCCTGAGGTTACACAGGTTGAGAACCACTGATTTAAATTAAACCTGTCAGGACCGGCTTGAGGCTGCTATTGTTTGAGATGGTGCTAGTTCCAGGGAAAAGTTTACCTCCAGAAATGAAAGGGAACGTTGTCTATGACATATAACAATGACCGTGATAGGTTTCCTTTAATATAAGCCCTAACAATGAAGTTCTCTTATTTGCTCACATGTGGCCTGATAAATGCAGTATGCCATTAAAAGCATTTTGTTACTGTATATCTGTTCAGTAAGTGCAGGGCCGGTGCAAGGATTTTTGCCTACACAGGCAAAGGTGCATTTTTGCGCCCCCCCTCCACTGTCGCCCTCAGACAGCTGCCTATGCAGCCCTACGCTAGCGCTGGCCCTGACCACAGTGCTCAGTCTACCCCAAAACCTGGATGCATTTCCTCGCTAGGAGCAGATCACACTTTAAAGGTTAAATTCATCTTTCTGACCATGTTTCATGTCACACACATATTTATGGTGTAACATGTAACATGAAACATGATCAGATAGCAACCCCCTCTCCGCAGGATGCTGAGGGTTTTTTTTTTTAAGTTGAGCAGCTGTGTATGGCTCCCACACAGCCACGTCACCCATTAATCGTCCATTAATTCTGCCTTCTGTCAATGTTACTACATGTCTGTACCTCAGTACGGGCATTGACAGATACAGGGATGGACCGATACCATTTTTTCAAGACCGAGTACCAATACTTTTCCTCAAGTACTCGCCGATACCAATTATTGATACCTTTTTTAGTGTCATGTGACAGTTTTTCTAAAACAAACCAGACTAATGATTTAGTGCAGAATACCGCCAGCTATGGAAGACTACAAATCCCAGTTATGCATTATTAATTAATGCAGAATAATATGAAGCTACATACTTTGTACTGATCCAGGGTGCCGGCCTGCTATGTGGAGTCTCAGGAGGGATGTGCAGGGTCCCAGATGGGTTGTGGAGGGTCTCAGGAGGGCTCCTCTGCACTCTCTTCTATGAAGTATTGAAAGGCTGCTCCAGAGACAGGTGAATCGGCCATAGTAAGAGGACCCCTGCAGATGTGAGAGACCACACACTCCGCACACGGGAACTGCAGCTCACTGCTGTCCAGGAAAATTTGGGCTTTTTGGGCTTGCAGTGAGCTACAGGTGTTGCCGGGGCAGACTTCTTGCGGCCCGGCTTGGTGTGCGGGAAGGGGGTGTAGCACGCAGGTGGTGTACAGTATATGGGTTGCAGGAAGCAGTGTTGGGTGGGATGCATTTCAGAAGGGCTTCATTATGTGTGTGATCCGCGCTGATCCTGGTTGCTTTATGTGATAACACACACACATACACCTTGCAGCTACAGAGTACCGCCACCATGCACAGCATAGAACAGGGGGCACACATACACCTTGCAGCTACAGACTACAGTCACCATGCACAGCATAGAACAGGCGGCACACATACACCTTGCAGCTACAGAGTACCGCCACCATGCACAGCATAGAACAGGGGGCACACATACACCTTGCAGCTACAGACTACAGTCACCATGCACAGCATAGAACAGGCGGCACACATACACCTTGCAGCTACAGAGTACCGCCACCATGCACAGCATAGAACAGGGGGCACACATACACCTTGCAGCTACAGACTACCGTCACCATGCACAGCATAGAACAGGCGGCACACACACCTTGCGGCTCCAGAGTACCGCCATCATACACAGCATAGAACAGGGTGCACACACACACACAGACCAGGGGGCACACACACAGACCAGGGGGTGCACACACACACAGAACAGGGGGCACACACACACACAGAACGGGGCACACACACACACAAAGAACAGGGGGCACACACACACAGAACAGGGGGCACACACACAGAATAGGGGGCACACACACACATAACAGGGGGCACACACATACACAGAACAGGAGGCACACACACATAGAACAGAGGGTACGCATGCACGCGCACACACACACAGAAAACAGGGGGCGCGCACGCACACACAGAACAGGGGGCACGCACACACACACAGAGAACAGGGGGCACGCACACACAAACACAGAACAGGGGACACACACACACAGAACAGGGGGCGCACATACAGAACAGCAGGCATGCACACAGAACAGGGGGCATGCACGCACACACAACAGGGGGCACACATACACACAGAACAGAGGCAAACACACAAACAGAACAGGGGGGCACGCATGCACACACAACTGGGGGCACGCACACATGCACACACAACTGGGGGCACGCACACACAACAGGGGGTACATACACAGAAGAGGGGGCACACACACAGAGCAGTGGGCACACATAGAGAACAGGGGGCACACACACAGAACAGTGGGCACATACACAGAACAGTGGGCACATACACAGAACAGTGGGCACATACACAGAACAGTGGGCACATACATACCTTGCAGCTCCAGAGTACTGTGCATATCAGAGAACAGGGGCAGGCATCTCACAAACGCTCCTCCCACAGTCCACACGCTGGCCAGGAGGACTTACTGCAAGGCACTGACATGTCACGGCTCTCAGGTAGATCAACGTACACAGCACACAGCAGAGGGCCGGGTCTCTCAAATGCTCTTCTTTCATTCCACACACTGGCCGGGAGAACTCATGCCAGGGGTGACATCTACGATCGGTGCTCGCAGCAGAGAACAGGGGGCGGGGTTTGGATTACATTAACGGGAGCGCCGTCTATCCACTGGTTAAATTATTTTTTGCGCCCCACTCCACTGGCGCCCTCAAGCGGTTGCTTGTGTTGCCTTACACTTGTGCAAGAATAACTGTTGATTTTTTCAGAAATTGTGAGTTGATAACTTCCTGTGCTCTATGCCTGTGCACAGAGAGGGGTTATGGAGATCAGGAGGGGAGATGAGGAGAGGTCTGTGTTCTTTGTAATCCATCAGAAATGAAGTAGGCAGGGCTGACACCACATGCTTTCGAATTCAGGGCTGTGCTGTCATCTCAAAGAGGAACTTAAGAACACACTTTCTGGCACATGAACAGTTATTTTTTGAACTTGCAAGATGTTTAAAGGGATAAAACATGGGGGAATGTGCATATATGGCAGAGAGCTATGATATATGATTTTTAATTGCCTTGACATACTCTTTAAAAAAAACCTGTCCTGAATGTTTTGACCTAGGAAACATCATGAACTAATATTAAATAACGGATTGGGCTACGGTCATGAGCGGCGTGCCGCAGGGTTCTGTGCTGGGCCCCATGCTGTTTAACCTATTAATTAACAATATTGGGGAGGGGGTAAACAGCCATGTTTCAGTTTGCTGATGATACCAAATTCGGGAGTGTAATAGACACTGAATCATATACTATAAGACTGCAGGAGGATCTGGATAAAATAGGGGTGTGGGCAACTACATGGTAGATGAGGTTTAATGTAGATAAATGTAAAGTTGTGCACTTTGGGGTTATAAATAAGAAAGCGAATTACACACTAATGGGAGCTCCGCTGGGGAAGTCCGAAAGGGAAACAGATTTGGGGGTCATCGTAGACCACAGGCTGAGCAACAGCTGGCAGTGTCAGGCTGGGGTAAACAAAGCAAGTAGGGTCCTGTCCTGTATTGAGGGGAATGTTTTGCAGGGACAAATCTATAATTGTGCCACTGTATAGATCACTGGTTCGGCCTCATCTGGAGTATGCGGTCCAGTTTTGGGCACCAGTGAACAGAAAGGATGTCCTTGAACTGGAAAGAGTCCACAGGACTTGCATCATTAGCAGCAAACTTTTTACAATTAACTCCATGACAAGGACGAGAGGCCACCACCTAAATATGGGGGAGAAAAAATTTCAGCACAAGGGGCGAAGGGTTTTGTTCTCAGTTAGATCAGTCAGGGTCTGGAACTCGCTGCCACATGCTGTGATTTCGGCTGAGAGTGTGTAATCATTCAAGAGGCGATTGGACGATTTCCTCAGGGACCGTAATATACAGGGGTACAAGTACTCTTAAGATTGAGAACACACAGGGACCAATACATATTACAGATCAGTAGGACCATACACACAATAGGTTGGACTTGATGGACATATGTCTTTATTCAACCTCAAATACCATGTAACTATACTATGTAACTATGTAACATTAATGCATAGTAGTAGTGGTCTGTTTCTACCAGGGGTGTAACTACAGATCCCCCCGAGCGGCCTCCCTGTTGTCATTGGTCTTAACATAGATATCCAAATAAAGCACAGGCAGTAGGTTTGCTGTCAGCATAGGTAGTACATTCTAGACTAGAGATGAAGTTTGGGTTCAGATTGAGCATGGGTTCAAGGCAGGGGCGGACTGACAACACATGGGGCCCCCGGGCAATATAAGATTATGGGGCCCCCTTGTGCTCCGCCCATATACAAGCCCCACCCACCCACAAGCTCCACCCACATATACATTGTTGTGTTACAGAATTAGTTCAAAATAACAGGTCTATTCACTAAAAGTTGAACTTAATTGCAGGGGAATTGGTCGGAGAATTATAAATCTAGACCAATATAGGCCACTTGGAAAGTGAGCTATTTTGACCTAGATTCTTCAGTTCTGCCAATTATCCTGGGTACATTTCCAGAGAACTGGTAGGAGTATGGACAGGGGAACTGAATAATCTAGACCTTAGATCAGAACCAATGCACAGCAGATCACAGCAGAGCCAGCGCAAGGATTTTTGCCCTACATCAGAATGACCAGTCAGCATATCTGCATTAAAGTGACACTAAACTCAGGAGATAAACCTTAAAAATACATTCAAGTACCTTAACTATTAACAGAAATGCATCTTATTTGTGTATCACTCGGCTGTAGATCCTCAAATCATCTCTGAATTGGTGATGACACTGTCCTTCCTTCTGGAGGGGGGGCTACTCTTGTTCCCCATGGTCCTTGTTGTAACGTAGCCACCGCTCCAAGCTCACTCCCGGGATGGACTACAATCTCCATACAAATTAGCAAACTGAATGTGAGATTGTAGTCCATCACAGGAGTGAGCTTGGATTTTGGGATTCATGATTTTCATGTATAAAATGTTTACCGGGGATAGCATCATTAGCAGCAAACTTTTTACAATTAACTCCATGACAAGGACGAGAGGCCACCACCTAAATATGGGGGAGAAAAAATTTCAGCACAAGGGGCGAAGGGTTTTGTTCTCAGTTAGATCAGTCAGGGTCTGGAACTCGCTGCCACATGCTGTGATTTCGGCTGAGAGTGTGTAATCATTCAAGAGGCGATTGGACGATTTCCTCAGGGACCGTAATATACAGGGGTACAAGTACTCTTAAGATTGAGAACACACAGGGACCAATACATATTACAGATCAGTAGGACCATACACACAATAGGTTGGACTTGATGGACATATGTCTTTATTCAACCTCAAATACCATGTAACTATACTATGTAACTATGTAACATTAATGCATAGTAGTAGTGGTCTGTTTCTACCAGGGGTGTAACTACAGATCCCCCCGAGCGGCCTCCCTGTTGTCATTGGTCTTAACATAGATATCCAAATAAAGCACAGGCAGTAGGTTTGCTGTCAGCATAGGTAGTACATTCTAGACTAGAGATGAAGTTTGGGTTCAGATTGAGCATGGGTTCAAGGCAGGGGCGGACTGACAACACATGGGGCCCCCGGGCAATATAAGATTATGGGGCCCCCTTGTGCTCCGCCCATATACAAGCCCCACCCACCCACAAGCTCCACCCACATATACATTGTTGTGTTACAGAATTAGTTCAAAATAACAGGTCTATTCACTAAAAGTTGAACTTAATTGCAGGGGAATTGGTCGGAGAATTATAAATCTAGACCAATATAGGCCACTTGGAAAGTGAGCTATTTTGACCTAGATTCTTCAGTTCTGCCAATTATCCTGGGTACATTTCCAGAGAACTGGTAGGAGTATGTCGTCTGACACTGTCCTCCTGGCTGGTGTCAGTTTACACGGCCGGAGGAAGCGGCACGGAGAGACAGAGAAAACAAAAACATGAAATCACTCACCTTGTCACAGACGTGCTGGTCTCCGTCTCTCTCTCTGCACTGTGAAGCTGTGTCTGAGGCCCCCAGGGCAGCCCCGTTATTGCCTGTCAGGGCAGCCCATTATTGCCGGTAAATCTATAATCCGCCCGCTTGTCACTGTGTCCACGTCTGTGTCCCGCAGCTACCGCTATCAGTCGGCCCACTGCGCCGATCCCAGCAGGCAGCACAAAATGGCAAAGTGTAATGGGGAGCAAGGAGACACGGGCCCCCTACTGGCCACGGGCCCTCGGGCCGTGCCCGACTTCCCGAATGGTCAGTCCGCCCCTGGTTCAAGGTGAATAAAACCCCTTCACAGTTTGCAAACTAATGCAATTTTTTACAGCCATAGCAACCAACTAACAATACTGAATTTCCTGGAACTTGAACTTAAGTCAGGTGGCTTAGAAGGGCCAACAATGGTGGCTTTGCTATTTGTCAGCTCGCTAACTATAAAGAATGAGTTCCCAGCAGCTATTTCTCAGTGTGTTTGGAGTAGATAGGAAGAGCTGGCAGTCTGTGATTAGGTCGAGTTAGTTGCTGCAATACAATGCAATATTGTGCTACATTACTGTGTAATGTAGTGTGGTGGGATATTATATATTATTGTGTTCCACCCAGCAGTTCGTATTCATTTCTTAAATTTCACGGTTTTTTTCATCTCTGCTAGATTAAAATCCTTAATTTTAACCATTTCCAGGCTGCAATATGTACATATACGGTGGCCCACAGAAGTGGTTATACCTGTTCAGGTACAAGTGATCTGGCGTCTATACAGCTGCCGGATCGCTTGTACCGATTGACGGATCATGCTGCCCCCACCCCCTCCGCCGGCTTTCCTGGGCTTGGCGGGGCCCGGGACCGGCATGGCGGCAGTGGCGGACCTAAGGAACAAAGGGCCCTGGTGCAAGATGTTTTTTTGCCCCCCCCCAAAAAAAAATAGTCTCTCTATGTACATTGCCCCCCCTTTCTCTATACATACAGTGTATAACTGGACTGTAATCAGTCTAGATGCTGTTTTGTTCTGAGTTCCACAGGTTTCCCTGAGTTTGCTGGATGGATCGCTTCCCCCTGTTGCTGGGTTGGAAACTCAGCAGACAGTGAGGGAGGATCCATCCTCAGACTGTGACTGTGCACCTGACTCTAACCAATCCCTGAGCAGGGTGCCTCAGAGGTATGGCTGAAGGCAGGTGATAAAAGGTTTGGGGACACTTTCGAGAAATCTCTCTCCCCCTGGGGCCCTCCATGGGAGGAGGTCTGTGTGATAGAAGATGCCTGGCCTAGGCCTCAGCATGTGGCAGATGTTGGGGGCCTAGAGGCCTAAGTTTCTACTGGATACCTGGTATGCACCTCAGCATGTGGCAGATGCTGGGGGCCCAGATACTTCAGATGCTACTGAAAGGAAACCTGATGTAAGCTGGGCTGGAGGTGGGATCTGCTTATCGAGGAGTGTCGCAGAGGAGCTGGTGAGAGCTACTGTCTGGAACCCTGTAAGAGATCCCTCACCCTATTCCCAGGTGCTTCACTGAAGGGAAGCCAGTTTGTGCACTGCAAGTCAGGATTCAGTTCTCTCTCAAGGTCCTGGACTATTTCTGGCTGTCCTCTGTGCTGTTTCTATTACTGGTCGCTCTTACAAGACCATTGTGCTACTGATGCTATGAAAGAATACAGAGTCCTCTGAATTATTATCCGGGTATCCTGCAATCCCAAACCCTCTCTCCTAGTTGATCCTGTGAAATAAATGCTAAAAAGACCCTACGACTCGAGCCTGTTCTGTTCTGTTCCGGAGTGTCGCTGTTTCTGGATCAAGGAAAGGGCCAGTGGCTGGCAAAACAGGTAGGAGAGGCCAAGTTCATATTCAGCGCCTCCTTCGGGGGTGAGCGCTACAGCACTAAACTGATGAGCGGTAAAGGTTTTAAAGTGCCCCTTATGGGAAATTTTGGGTATTGAAGTTTTTTGCGGCTTCACAGGCGAACGCAATTTTAAGGCTTGACATGTTTGGTATCTGTATACCTGATGTGACCCTCATCATTTATATTTTACCCAAAAATTGGGTATTATATTCTGTTTCTGTGCACTAAATTTGATTTTAGTGTATTTTATCCTAGAAATACTGGTTTGATAAACATTTGCGCAAATGCCGTGCAACATAAAAAATGGCAACTAACATTTTTTTATTCTACAGGGCCCCTGCTCCAGAAAATATATCATTGTTTGTGGGTTTGAAGCTGTTTTCTAGCCAAAAAATCAGATTAGACAGGCAGGGCCAGATTAATGCCCCTGCAAATAGGCCTGGCCAATCTGAATCGTTGGTGACCGGCTGCAATTAGGCAGCGACGGCCCTCTATTCAGGCATATTAGAGGGTCTCTCGCTGGGGCCTCTTGGGGCCTGATGCCTGCTAAAAACATCCCCCAGCGTGGCAGCGACAATCGCTTTTTTCACCTCTCCCCGCTTGACCGATCTGCTGGGGAGGAGGAGAAGTCGCTGCTCCTGACAATGCCCACTTTGGCGATCGGGCTCCTCTGTGGCTGCCATTGGTGGGAGAAGGAGGTTGCAGAAACTACAATTGGCCAGCTGTATAGTGTTGTAGTGCAGGACCTAAAGGGAGGACACCATGAGGCGGCTGGAGGCTTAACCTCTGAACAAGCAGGCAACATCACTGCCCCCCACCACCACCAGAGGGCAGAGCACCTAAATCAGGAAATTAGAGGCACTGTAAGTCCCTTTTCTTTCTGATTGACCTCTGCACTGCTTACATACTGCCTCTACATTACAGCGATGACCCCTGTACTGTGTATTATATCTCTGTACTTTGCGTTAGATCGCTGACCTGTGTACTGTGCGTTAGACTGCTGACCAGTTCACACTGCATTACGCCACTGACCTCTGCACTGTGCGTTATACCGCTGACCACAGCACACTGCATTACACCACTGACATCTGTACTGTGCGTTAGACCGCTGCCTCTGTACTGTGTGTCACACAGCTGACCACTGCATTACACCACTGAACTCTGCGTTACACTGCTAACCTCTGCACTGTGCGTCACACTGTTGACCACTGCATTACACCACTGACCTCTGTACTGTGCGTTACACCTCCAACCACTGCAGTACACCACTGACCTCTGTACTGTGCGTTAGACCGCTGATCTCTGTACTTTGCATTAGACCGCTGACCTCTGTACTGTGCGTTAAACCACTGACCTCTGTACTGTGCGTTACACCTCTGCACTATGCGTTAGACTGCTGACCTCTGTACTTTGCATTAGACTGCTGACCTCTGTACTGGGCGTTACACCTCTGCACTATGCGTTAGACCACTGACCTCTGTACTTTTCGTTAGATCGCTGACCTCTGTATTTGCCTTAGACTGCTGACCTCTGCATGGCACCGCTGACCTCTACATTCTGCATTAAACTGCTGACCTCTGCACTCTGCATGAGACCGCTGACCTCTGCATGACACCACTGACCTCTGCACTCTGCAATATAACCTAGCTAGTGTTATTATTAGAGGTGCGCCAAAATGAAATTTTCAAAACTGAAAATAAAAAAAATGTCAGGTCGAAACTGAAAAAAATCATTTTATCTAACCTGTTCAAATTTTTAAAAATATTTTATTTTTATTGATTTATTTTTTATTGTCCACAATCATGAATGAACAGGAAGTGATGTAGATCACTTCCCATTCACTCATAATTGAGGAAACAGTAAACATACTCTGTTCTCAATTATTTACAAACACTCAGCGATCACTGCTCTACATCCTGACTCGCTGTCATAGGAGGCTGAGGGAGGGGGGCGGGGAAGAGAGAGCGATCTCCCCTGACAGCTGACTCCTGTCAAAAATGTAAACAGCCAGCGATGGCTGTTTACATTCAAGCAATCGGGCATCTCTAGAGACGCCCGATCGCTTGTAATAGGTGCAGTTTTACCCCCGCTGTCACTGCCGTTGCCAGTCCCGAGATCCGCTGTGCGCGGTGCAGCCGGGACTGGCAAGGCTGCTCTGTGACAGGAGTTTAAAGGGAGCTCGGTATCTCCCTCTGATCTCCTCTCCTGTCCCCGATTGCAGGAACTGATATATCATACTTCACGTCCGCATTCAGCTGTCATTCCCAGCTACAGAAACTGGGGAGAAGCTGGTGAAGCAGATCTCTGTTTCATCTGGCTTCTCTGGGGGTCCTTAGGTGACATTAGTGGTCTTGGAGACCCATGAATGTCTCCATAAAGAGGACCTGCCATGTAAACTGGCTATCACATCGGGAACTTCTTAGCCCCCGATGTGATAGCAATAAAGTTAAGTGTAAAAAAAAAAGTAAGAATTTTTTATAATAAGTCCTCCGCCCCCAACATACACACGCAAAGAGGTGCCTACGTGCGAAAACTACTATTGCGCCTATTGTGCCGCACATGTTACATATCACCGCAAACGTCGGAGTGCGAGCAATAATTTTAGGGCCATTAATCACTGATAACACTAAACTGATGAGCAGTAAAAGGGTTTAAAGTGTTGCTTATGGCCAATTATCGGTGTGGTAGTTTTTTGTGATTTTGCTTGCGCGCGCAATTTTAAGGCTTGACATGTTTGGTGTCTATTCACTTGACGTGACCCCAACTTTTATGTTTTATGAAAAAATTGGAGTGATAAATGTTTCATTACATTTCATAAAGAAACAGTGTTTTTTCAAATTGTAAGGTACTTTTACTTTTTTTGTACAAAATAAAAACCCCAGTGGCGAATAAATACCACCAAAAGAAAGCTCTATCTGTCTCAAAAAAATGGTATAAAATTCATTTCAGTATATCGTTGCATGATGGAATAAATGTCAGCCAAAATACTGCAGCGCTGAATACTGAAAAATGGTCTGGACAGGAAAGGGGATTAACACCCTGGTCTTTAACCACTTGCTGACCGGGGTGGGGTGTTAAACCCCCTTCCTGTCCAGGCCGTTTTGCTCGGTGCCTTCGAGGTAGCGAGCAGAATAGCAAAACAGTTCAATTAAAAAAGTTGAGAAATTATTTTCAAAATGCAAGCAAATAGGAAAATTAAAAAAATTAAAATATTTTAAAGAAAAGAAAAAAAACTAAAAAATCATAGAAAAGAAAAACAATTGGGCAGAGCTAGCGATGACAGCTATCTCCACCCAATTGTTTCCTATTGGCCGGCATCTGCCAGAGTCTTCTAGCAGGTCCCGGCCAATGAATAACAACTGGGCAAACCCGGCCGGCTCCGCCCAGTTGTTATTGTTTAATGAGAAATGAGGGGACGCTGATCTGTCATTACAACTGGGTTTCTCTCCGTCCAGCTGTCATTTGCACGGAGATCGGTCGGCTTCGGCTGACCTTTCTCCACACTTCGGGTGTCACTACTTCTCAGCTGAGGCCAAAGCATATGGGTTCGGTTTGGCTGAGCCGTGCGGCTGCCTTCGGCTGCTGTACAGGCTGTGTATAGCCCATACAGCAGCCCTTTAGTTCCCCGAAGCGAGCCGAAGGATCAGCCAAAGCTACACTTGGATCTTTCGGCACTTTAGTGAATAACCCCCTTAGTGAAAATGTGCAGCCGGTAGGTACCAATTATAAGTCTTTTTAAAACATGGTTTTTATCCATATGGTGTCAAACATCAAAATCTGTACTGCTCTGGGTAAAGGATTGGTCAAGGAAGGAATTTTTTTTATCTACGGCCCTGACGAACTGTGCTCTGTCTAGAACACCGACCCAGTTGGATTTGCCGACCTCAGCATCTGCGCTTGCGCACAGATGTGATTACCAAGGAAACAAGCATTTATTTACAATTATGTAATTGCTTAAGATATTAATTGTGAATGTGCATACAATGCCATCCATCATTTACTGCCATGGATGGCATATTATTAACGGTCACAATTAACAAATAAAACAAAATACTTTGTCAATAAATGTCTGTTTCCTCGGTAATCCCGGTCTGTGCGGAAGCGCAGATGCTGAGGTCGGCAAATCTGATGGGGTCGGCATTCCTGACAGAACAGTGGCCCTCTAATATGCCTGAATAGAGGGCCGACACTGCCTGATTGCTGAAGCACGTCATCTTGGCATAACTGGTGAGCCCGCGCATGCTACACAGAGCTCCAACTGACCACCCAGAGCCCATACTGACCACCTCACTGACCACCTGAAGCCCATACTGACCACCTAGAGCCTGCATTGACCCCCGGAGAGCCCCACTGACCACCAGAGAGCCCGCACTGACCGCCTTAGTGCCCACACTGGCCACCCTAGAGCCTGAACAGCCATGTGAGAGCCTGCACAGCCTCCCCGAAACCCCGCACAGCCCTCCTAAGACCCTGGAGACATCAGGCCGTGAACCAGGAGCAACACTGAATATGTAGCTTCATCGTATTCTACATTGCTGTATAACGTATTGCTGGGATTTGTAGTCCTCTATAGCTGATAGTATTATTCTGCAGTGTTTAACAATGTATTGCTGGGACTTGTAGTCCTCTATAGTTGGTGTTTTTTTGCATTGCTGTATAATGTATTGCTAAGATTTGTAGTCCCTCTACAACTTGGAGCCAGTGGCAGATCTACCAGGCTTACAGCTGCAACCGGGCCCTGGCGCTCCACCACTAACTCCAAGCTGTAAAGAGACTACAAATGACATGAGGAAGAGGACCCTAGAGACCGTCGACATTTCCATAAAAAGGTCAACTAAAATCCTCAGCACCAGGCCTTTGATGCTCTTAATCCAGCCCTGTGGACAGCAAGTGCTTAAAATAAAAAAATAGAGTGTATTATTTCACAGGCAGTAACCACACATATTGGGCAGTGGCTAGAAAGTATATAAACATCGTAGTCAGGCCGCAATGTAAGAATGAGAAGTGAAGCAGGTTTAATCCTGAAATAAAAATTGAAGCTTATTAATTCAGAGACAATAGCCACACATATTGTACAGTTGCTAGAGAGTATGTAAGCAGCTTGGTTAGGCCACAATACAAAAGAGAGAGATAAGATAGGTTTTATCATGAAATAAATATTAGAGTGCTTTATTTCAGAGAAAATAACCACAAATATTGTACCGTTGCTGAACAGCTTTGGAAATATTGCGTAGCACTTTTACACTGCCACAATACCCTAAAGGCTGCAATCTTGGAGACACAGAGAATGATTTACTCCGCAGCAAGCACTAGAAATTTGCCAGCTGAGGTCCAACTGTGGAATCATTGTGTGGCACCTTTACAGTGCTGGGACACTACAACAGGTTGCAAACTCTGAGGCGAAATACAGGATTTACCCTGCAGCAAACATTACCCATTTTGCAGCTGTGATCCAGTTGCAGGAAGGTTATGCGTGGCACCTTCTCAGTGCCGGAGCACCAGAATAGGCCAAGAACATTGAGACACAAGGTAGGATTTACCCTGCAGCAAAAATGAAACATTTTGCAGCTGAGGCCGCTATGAAAACATTAAGTGTGGCATTGTTACAGTGCTGCAGCACTGGAATAGACCCGGATAGGTGTGAGGAGCTGGTAATGTTGGCAGACCCGGAGAGGTGGCAGGAGCTGGTAAGGTATAATTTTTTGAGGGGCTGAATAACATTGGGTTTCCTAATCATTGCTAATCCAGCACTGGTTAATTTTTATGAAAGTCAGCTGGCCCACAACGTAAAGGGACAGGTGAATTCACTACTTTGTAATAAAACTTTTTGCTGCTGAAGGCCCTCCCAGGCAGCACGCTGCCTGAGGTGGGAGGGTGCAATGTGGAAAGTGAGGAACAAGGAGGAGGAGTACAAGCCTTTTGCAGCTGACCAATATCATTGAGGTGCAGCTCCCACTGGGTTTTGTGGTGCACATCCATGTGCCTCCTTATGCACGTGGTATCTAAATGGTCGGTAGTTTTACCATGGCTCATACATTGTAGGCATAGGCTGCTGACCACAACAATGCTGTCAGAAGATGTGTTAAAAAAGGTCCAGACTGCAGAGCTCTGTGGACCAGCCCTGTGGACCGTGGCCTGTGGAGCAATGCCATCTGGTGGAATAAGATAGATGTTCCCTCCAGTCCTCTGGAAGATGCCACTGCCCCAGGAGAATATCCTCCCTTGCTGCTATTCTGCTTCTTCCTCACTTTCCTCCTCTCCAATCGCTGGCACCCATGTACGGGCTGCCACTTTGTCATCCTTCCCAAGTCCTCACTGGAGCCCACATGACAGTAAGCTGCAGCTGCAGCAACATTACTGCCTCATGCTGCCTCATGTCTCCACCCTCTATGGCTCAGACACGCTTTTTCTCATCCTGAACATCTGAAATGAGGAACTCTTGTGCATGACCAAGATCCTATTCCCGCAGCATGTTACTCATTGTCTGATGAAATAATTCTGCTGACTCCGCCATACCAGTTTGCGGGGCTATGGCAGGACTAGCAGAAAAGGAGGAGGTGTAAAGAGGGCACATTTGCAGCATCTGCAGACAACTGGCTACTCAGCACCTGGGGGCAGAAGAAGAAGGTTCTGTAAACCACCCAACTACCTCCTCTGTGTGCTCTGGCTGAATAACACAGACTCATAAAGATAAGGCAGAAGTTCCCTGCCTCTACATGACCACCTGATTACTTTGTCCTGCAGAACCTGCTCTCCCCCTTCTACCTCTGCCTTTCCATAAAGGCCTGCTTGACATTATAAATAAAGGGGATTGCTGAACTTTAATGTCAGATATGGCAATAGGGGGAACAGTGATGCCATGCCTTGGTCCACTGAATAGTGGTGCTTCGGTGCACAATACATTACTCAACAAATATGCAGTAAAGCTATGCCTGTGCCAATAACAAATTTATGTTGAGGACCCTGAAATAAAAAAAAAGCTCTAGAGAAATAAAAAAACAAAACTCCCCCAACAAAAAGAAAAGACAACAGGGGCGGGAGGGCATCAGTTACACAGTAAATTACACACAAAACAGAATGTTGGGTCTCTGCACTGTGAACCCAGGAGGGTACACAATATTATGCAGTCCACCACACTGCAGTTCACAATAATGTAGTACAATATAGCACTTAATAGCACTGGATAGCAACAACTGTCTCTCCCTACATACACACTGTTAGCTCTCCCTGATAAATGGCTTTAAAAAATTTGTCGCTAAACCCCCTTGCTGCAGTATCTCTTGAGTGACCCCAGTGTCTTCAGTGATGACAGCACTTTTGTGAAACCCATGTGACCCTGTATGCGCTTGTGTCTCCAGTGACCCCAGTGCTTCTTTGTCTGACCCCGGAGTCTCTGGTGACCCCAGTCTTACTGTGCCTCCAGAGTCCCTAGTGACTCCAGTGCTACTGTGCCTCCAGAGATCTCTGTGACCCCTCCTGTCTGTCTCCATCTCCAGTGACCTCAGTGTCTTTAGTTACCCCAGTGCTCCTGTACCTGACCCCAGTGTCTTCAGTAACTGCAGTAGACGTGCGATTAGTTTTGTTCCAAATTGACATTAATAAGAATTTATGCAGATTTGGACATTCGGATACATCCAAATTTCCGAATGACATTAAGGGGGCTCCCAGATCTCATCCTCCTTGTGAATGAGCAAGGGGTAGTTGTTACCCATACTAATTTACCAAATAAATATTCAAAATGTAAATAAACATGCCACACCATGAAAAAACCCCCCACAATTTTTGACAATTCCTTTATTAAAAACAAAGGAAAAAAATGTCCCACGATGTCAATCCAGTGTCGATCACCTTGTCCAGTGATGTAAATTAAACTGCAGAACCGACAAAAAAACATATTCACAAAATGTTTACATCAGCAGTGGGCGAGAAATAAACAAAGCATGCTGGCTGGCTATTGCACCTGCCCACTGCCTGATGTCTATCACAGAGGAGCGGACCTGAAAGAGAACTGTCTCTCTTAGGTCCACTCCTCTGCAGGAGCAATAGCCGTCCTGCTATTGGCTATTTCAAATTGGACTAGATGGGTATAGCTCCCGCAGGTCCACACCTCTGTAATTGACATCAGGCAGTGGATGGGTGCAATAACCAGCCTGCTATTGGCTATATCAATTTCAAATAGCCAATAGCAAGCTTTGTTTATTTCTCACCCACTGCCCAATTTACATAATTGGACAACGTGATCAAGGCTGGATTGACATCATGTGACTTTTTTTAAGTTTTTTTTAAAGGAGTTGTCATAAACCTTTGTTCTGTTTGTTCTTTTCACATAAAGGACTTTTTCACAGTGTTGTGTGTTTATTTCAATTTTTAATGTCTACTTAGTGAATGAGTAGGGGGAGCAACTACCCCTTACTCATTCACAAGGGATGGTGGGATCTGGGTGCCCCCTTAATGAAAGGGGGCACCAGATTCCTATAAAACAGTAGAAAGGTATCATGGCACACTCACAAGCCAGCATGTAAAAAAACTTGTCTCACCACTAAGGTTAATAACAGGGGTTTGGATACATGTCTTCTGCAGAAAATGTGAAAGCCGCACAGCCGCGCCAAGGCACCTCTTATAGTGCGGTCCTAACTCTAAACTATGAGAGTCTCCATCTCCATTTTCTGCACATGGGGGCAGAAAATTTCAAATTGGGTGCAGGTTTGTCAGGAGGAAGCCCAACCTCCCTTAAAGGCACAGGAACACACAAGGAATCCCGCACATCCCAATGGCAGCTGAGAACCCCCATGCATCACTGCACCAAATCAGTCAAGCAAAACAAATGACAAACGCACTCAACAATTTGTCACCAGCTATACAGTAAGGTGCACACGAAATGGGCTTAAAACAGTAAAACAGTAGAAAGGTATCATGGCACACTCACAAGCCAGCATGTAAAAAAACTTGTCTCACCACTAAGGTTAATAACAGAGGTTTGGATACACGTCTTCTGCAGAAAATGTGAAAGCCGCACAGCCGCGCCAAGGCACCTCTTATAGTGCGGTCCTAACTCTAAACTATGAGAGTCTCCATCTTGTAGCACACTCAGCTGCCATTGGGATGTGCGGGATCCCTTGTGTGTTCCTGTTCCTTTAAGGGAGGTTGGGCTTCCTCCTGACAAACCTGCACCCAATTTGAATTTTCTACCCCCATGTGCTACACGATGGAGACTCTCATAGTTTAGAGCTAGGACCACACTATAAGAGGTGCCTTGGTTTTTTTACATGCTGGCTTGTGAGTGTGCCATGATACCTTTCTACTGTTTTACTGTTTTAAGCCCATTTCGTGTGCACCTTACTGTATAGCTGGTGACAAATTGTTGAGTGCGTTTGTCATTTGTTTTGCCAGATTCCTATAAGCCCCCCTGCCCACAGACCCCCACAACCATTGGGCCAGGGTTGTGGGGAAGAGGCCCTTGTCCTCATTGACATGGGGACAATGTGCTTTTCCAGGAGGTCCCCCCTGGCGAAGCACCCTCCTAATGTCGAGGGCATGTGGCCTGCAATGGTGCAGGAGGGGCGCACGCTTGTTCCCCCCTTTCCTGCTCTGCCAGGCTGCTGCTCGGATCAAGGGTTTGGTAAGGGGTTTTAGAGGGGACCCCACACTTTTTTTTTGTTTTTTTTGGGTGTTGGGGTTCCCTCTAAAATTCCTTCCAGACCTAAGGGGTCTGGTATGAATTGCTGGAGGGAACCACACGCTGTTTTTTTTTATTGTTTCTGTGGATCGCCAAAAGTAAAAAAAAAAAGTAAACATTTAATTTCATTTTTCTGCAACATAATTATTGGTTTTAACTCATCCGAAATTAACAAAAAATTTCAGATTCGTCCAAATCGGAATGTCGATACGAATTACCTTTCAGAACTGAATCCCGAAAAAAAACATCTGAAACAAAACAAAACTATTTTTTTTCCGGCGCACATCTCTAGACTGCAGCACTCCTGTACCTCCAGAGACCTGTTACCCCTGTGCGTTCCTGTGTCCCCAGTGCTCCTGTGCATTGACTGACCTCTGTGACTCCTGTGCACGCCTGTGTCTCAATGACCACTGTGATTCCAGTGCATCCTGATCATCCTGTGTCATTCCATGACCCCTTTAGCTCCAGAGCACACTGAGCAGCTCGTGACTCCTGTGATTCTAGAGCACCCTGAGAATTCTGTGTCACCTTGTAACTCCTGTGACACCAGAGCACTCTGAGCATCCTGTGTCACCCTGTGACCCCTGTCACAGTTTCAGACCCTCATTTTTTGTGGTGAGGGTCTGAAACTGTGGCTACCCAGTGGTAGCCTTTTTTTGTTTAAAAGTAACAATACACCTGTATTGTTCATTAAGGGTTAATAAATTGACCCAATGGCCATAAAGATATGTATGGCCATCGGTACTGTAGTATGTGTTGGCTGGACAAATGCCTGTTATTTTTGGCTTTATGACTTCTACTTGGCTTGGATTAGAAGTGACTGTGTATACCATAATGTTCTCCAAAGCTTTTAGCAAAGCTAGAAGCAGAACCAATGCAGCTAGATTTGACCCATAGCAACTGGACACATTACATAGACAATGATCTCATTGGTAGGGAGAAGTAGGCATGGTTATCGTCCAGAAAGCTGTGCAGTCAATAATTGCCTAATTCACTGTTGGGGATCCCTAGGCACTCTGAGGATGGTGGATTCATACCTCGCGCCCTATATCTGACAGCTGGGGGAAGGAGTTGCGGGCCGCCGCGCCGTGATTGGACGGTGGCCGCACACTACGGTCCGCCACCGGGACACCTTACACCGGCGCCCGCAACTTCCCCACAAGGTCACCGCTGCCGCCCCGAGGCCGGGCCTCGGTGGCCTTGTGGGAAATCTGGGCCTGCTTACAAAGTAAGTACCACTGACTTAAAAGCTAGTTTTAGTGAGAAACTTTACAATAGCAGTGCTATTTTTTAATCAGACTGGAAAGAATATAAGAAAATTAAAAGTAGCTCAATGATAAGTATGCAGTTGTTGATTGCTGTCAATGAATCTATTTTTGATGTAACTAACAAACCAAAGAAATTATCATATTCTATGTTTTCCAATCAAAGACAATTGTGAGCAATTTACATTAAATAACAATGCACAATTCACAATAATATTATAAGATCTCTGAGACAACAGGGATATTTTGAAAACAATATTTTTAGCAAGATACTGCTTGAAATAGTATTTTGAATCTTTTCCAAAAATGCTGGTTTGCATACAGTGAACAAAACTCTAGTAGCAGGAGTGTTGCTGGTATTCCGTGGCCGAACTGCACTGAAAGTGGGAAGGTCTTAAAGGGGGCAAAAATAAATAGAACTTCAGCCTGTATACATGGTATGACAGAAATGAGGACTGGGCACTTACAAACGAGTCAGGAAACCCAATTGTATAAGCATTCTGCTGAAATGTAATGGCCCATCATATAAGCACTTAGTGAGGCCTGGTAGGCAGAACACTAAGACACCATTCACATTGAGTTACAAGCTTTTTCAGCGCTGATTTGAGCTGATCGACTTTGAGCAACATTGAGCTACATTGAGCTAAAGTGCACATTTTGTTGCGCTACGTAGCGCTTCTTTTGGCAGTCTATCAAAGTCTATTGGGGCCAAATCACTTCTGCTACAAGCTACAGGCGACATTGAGCTGCAAGATGCGAACATCTTCATTGAAATGCATTGGAAGAGCTAAATTGATCTTCATATTTGAGCGATTTTTTTAGCGGAAATCGCCTTCAAAACAATGGGGTCTAATAGCTCATTATTGGCATGGCATCACCCTTTAGCACAGATCTTAATTGAGGTCTTAATGAAAGTCGTAAAGCTAATTAGGTACAATCCACAGAGATAGTCTAGAGTTAGGTGACCTGTTAATAACCCTGGTAACAAAGCTGGTTTCCAAAATCCATGCATAATTAATAACTCTTGACCTGGGCGTGCTACGTTAATTACAAATATTTATTTACAATTTAAATGTATCATGAAACACTGGTCACATACATATGATGCACCCCTGTCTTGTGAGGTACAGAAGACCAAAGACACACATTACCCCTTCTGAGGAGGCAGTATATCATATACTCATCAAGTTTGGTGTGTATAAAATCACAATTTGATGCTGTACGATAATCGTGGAGTAGACAGTAGCATATGGATAATCAAAAATATGGCTGCATTTAGGAAACTGACATTATGGTAAGGGCCAGGTTAAATATTATAAAGCACTTCAGCCTTCCTGTCTCAAACTCCTGGACCTTTCTGATTGGGTGGAGGCTGGCTCAGTGACGGCCTCTAGAAGGCCCACAAAAAGCTGGTGCACGAGGCAGCTGGAGCTTTCCTTTACCATCAAGCAAAGAACATTTGTCATTTGTTTCTAGAGAGAAAAACTATTATTATTTTTGTGAACAGTTAAACACTATTGTGTATTCTGGGACAGGTGTCAGATTCTTTTTTTTTTTTTTAGCATGTTAGATTTTTATTGAGAAACCAAGAGATAAGACAATACATATATGGTCAATAATTGACACGAATCATAGATCATGTATCAGTACACAGACTGTGATCTAGACATGCATATTGAGAAATATCCAAGTAATAATAAATGAGGAACCAGATCACATCATTTTTTTTAGCATGTTAGATTTTTATTGAGAAACCAAGAGATAAGACAATACATATATGGTCAATAATTGACACGAATCATAGATCATGTATCAGTACACAGACTGTGATCTAGACATGCATATTGAGAAATATCCAAGTAATAATAAATGAGGAACCAGATCACATCATTGTGATAAACATCTCTAGCAACATTTTGCATCGATTACGAATGAAAAACAATAAAATCAATAAACTAAACGACGCATTGTTAACCTTATAGCCATGAGGGTCGGTATTGTGGGGAGAAGACCAATTCTCTATAGCAGGGATGATCGTGGGCATTTCAGGAGGACCAAGCTTTATTTAGTATGGCGGGAACCTCTGTGAAGTTTATAAGAGCATGGATCAAAGGACATCCAGAGATCATAGGGAGCCGGACCGTTGGGCCTCAAGATACCATTTAGATAGTCGAAAAATGGACATCAAGTCTTGCAATTGTTGTAGCGAAAATCCCGCTGTAATGAAAGATGTCCAAGTATTGAAAAATATTTTAGTGCGGAGTTGGTTCAATTTTGTGTCTAATTTATCCAGCAGTAACAGGCAGTCTAACAGGGGGCGGAAGGTATCCATGGAAGGGGGTTCAGATAAGATGCAATTACACAGGATTGCCTTTTTAGCTTTCAGGAGACATAGATGCTCCCAGCGGGTCGGGTGAGCGGGATTTCCGTTCGTGGGTAGGGGGAGGGCATGCAGTAGGCAAAAGGCCGGGGACATTGTTCTTGTCTTACGGGAGTGGGAATTCATGAAAGAGAATACGGTGGACCAAAAGGTTTGTATGTGAGGGCACAACCAAAATAAGTGTGGGAGGTCAGGTAGGGGGAGAAGGCATTTTGGACAAGCTGTTAACCATATGGAGGAAGTGCCCCTAGTGGGAATATTAAAAGTATGATATGCCCTATGAACAATTTTAAAATATATCTCTCGCCAGGTTTCATTAATAATAGCTTTCCTAATGTGTTGCCAGCACCGCACCATTATCGTGAGTGTGTCATCTGTGGTCATGTTCAGAAATTCTGCCCAACATCTAATATGGGATGGTACGGAGTTGGAGGATTCCAGTATGTAAGTCGCAACAGTCCGAGAGATAAGGGATAGGGGCAGCTTTATCTGCGGGGAGGAGAGTAGAGGAGCGAGAGGTGAATGGCCCATTTCTCGCCATGGTAAAGTGAGGTGACGGGATATAAAGTGGCGTAGTTGCATGTATGGGTAGCTATAGGTGGCTGGGAGATGGTGTTGGATGCGGAGGTCTTGGAATGTCTTGAGGTGTCCTTGGGGAGTGAAGACATCCGCGAGGACCACGATGCCCTTGACTGCCCATGTTCGGAAGGCACTAGAATCAGTGCCCGGAGCAAAACCCGGGAAGGATCTGAGGGGCATCGATGGGGAGATCACAGTGGACAGGCGGCAAACTTTCCTGATCTCTCTCCATGCTATCACAGTGTCCCTGAGGAGGATATTATCCCTAATATGTTTGGGGAGAAGCCTCAGTGGGGTGTTCAGGATACCCGTCAGTGACCATGGTTTCATCAAATGGCTCTCGCTGTCAGATTCTTTACATTGGGGATGGAAGTGTCCGCAAAGAAGCAGAAGCTGTACAGAATAACACAGATCTCTCAGCTTCTTTCATTATTTACATTTTGTAACAATATTGTTTTACTTGCAGAGAAGCCACAGAGCGGTAAATGACAGCTCTCCCGCTTGTTGTGTTTCATTTCCGAATAAATTCGGATGTATCAGAATTTAGTTATCAAACATTCGGATTCCTTCAGATTCGTTATTTCTGTCATTCAGAAATTCAGATACATCCGAATGTCTGAATTTACAGAAATTTGTACGAATTTCAATTCGGAACAAAACGAATTTCACATGTCTATATTCTACCTCACTCCACAGAGGGCATCTAATCTAAAAGCAGAAAATCTTTTTGCCACTTCACAAATAACTGTTCCAAGACCTGCTGCCTTCTGTGCACCTTACATAGTGAGGCCCTGCTAAGGATCCTCCAATCCTCTATCTGGGGCATCTGAACTCATGTATTACTGGTTTTTGCTAAAAGTATTTCCTACATTATTCAAGTATGACCAATCAATAAACCATAAATTGTTGATGGTATTACCATGCTTCCCCGAAAATAAGACCTAGTCCGAAAATAAGACCTAGTACTATTTTTTGGAATTGCTCAAATATAAGACCTTCCCCCGAAAATAAGACCTACTTGTGACCATTCCCAGGGCCGGTGGTGGCATAAGGGGTAACTTGAAGAGCCACAGGAGAGGCGGGAGACAATCAAGGTTCAGTCAACAGGTGGACGTGTGGATTGTTGTACATTTAAAAAAAAATAAGACCTACCCTGCAAATAAGACCTAATGTGTTTTTTTAAGCAAAAAAAAATATAAGACAGTGTCTTATTTTCGGGGAAACACGTTAGTTCTCTGCAGCCATGTATTCTGTTCCACACAGAGAACTAGAAAAAAATGTTAATCTGTGTTGTATCAATAGGACAGTCATGCAGCATCCCACATGAGTATACATATGTGTCTTCCGGTAGATAGCCAACATTTTTTACGATAATATCATTTCAAAAGAAGAATGTGATGCATTGAAACAAAAAGCACAGCCAGTTAAAATATGAGAAAAAAACTCTTCGAAATACAAAAAGGCCTTTATCGCAAACATTTTCATCCAAAAGAATTTCACCCTGAAGCTATCTGATGACCTGTATGACAGTACAAAATGGTCAGAAAACACATTAAACACTACAGAAGCCAAGTAGAGAGAGCCCATAGAGGCTACAACAGAATTATTTTCTGGTTGTAACACTTAAGATGCAAACAAGTTTAAAGTGACACTAAACTCAGGAGTTAAATCTTAAAACTGCTTACAAGTCCCTTAATCATAATGTAATGAAATAATGTATCTTATTTGTGTATCATTCGGCTGTACATCCCAAAATCGTCTCTGAATTTGTGCTGACACTGTCCTTCCTTCTGGAGGGGGGCTACTTTTGTTCCCTATGGTCCCTGTGTACGTTGTAAAGTAGCCACCGCTCCAAGCTCCCTCCCATGATGGACTACAATCTCACGTTTAGTTTACTAATTTGTATTGAGATCTACAGCTGACTGATACACAAATAAGATGCATTTTTGTTAATAGTTAGGGTACTTGTATACATTTAAAGATTTAACTTAGGGTTGCCACCCGTGTGGGATTCACCCGGACAGTCCGGGTTTGGAATCCTGTGCCTGGATGCAAACCCGGACACAGGATTCAAATGGGACAAAGCCGAGACTTAATCACCTGGCGACGGGCAGCGGGCGGCGCTTTTTTCACTCCCTCCGTTTTTCTCCTCTGGGAAGCAAACAAAATGTACGATCTGCCTATCTTGGACAGGCAGATCGTACTTGCGATGATCGCAAGCCGCGCCCCCCTGAGGGGCGGGCTTCCGATGACCGCAATGCCGAACGGGCAGTGTGCCCTTGCGCACACCGGCCCGTCCGGCTTTTATCGTACGAACATGCTACACACCCGCCGAACATCGTACGATGCTCGGCGGGTTTTCGAACATGTTCAGGTCCCCACACACCTTGCGATAATCGTACGATAATCGTGGGAAATCCCGCAATCGTACGATTATCGTAAGGTGTGTGGAAGCCGTGCGACCTCTACTACTGTAAGGTTGCACGACTTTTATCTTACGAACATGTTCAAAAACCCACCGAGCATTGTACGATGTTCGGTGGCTGTGTAGCATGTTCGTACGATAAAAGCCGGACAGACCGGTGTGCGCAAGTTCGGCATTGTGGCCATCGGAAGCCCGCCCCTCAGGGGGGCGCGGCTTGCGATCATCGCAAGTGCGATCTGCCTGTCCAAGATAGGCAGAACGTACGTTTTTTAAAGTACCTTACAACCATCGCAAGACAAAAGTCTTGCGATGGTTGTATGGTGTGTGCCCAGCATTCGTAAGTTAAAAGTCGTGCGACCTTACAGTAGTAGAGGTCGCACGGAGTCCACACACTTTACGATAATCGTACGATCGCGGGATTTCCCGCGATTATCGTACGATTATAGCAAGGTGTGTGGGGACCTTAACTTTTACCTATCTAATGGCATTTGTGTTTCAGTGTATTTAGCTGCTTTGTTGGCAACTTTGTTTCAGCTGAATAAGGACTAATGAAGAGACCCAGCATACAAAGGACACAGTCTTGTGTTATTTTGTTTCCAGTTGTTTTCTTTTTTCAGTTGTCAAAGTGATGAATTATCATTTAGGGGACTTTCGCAATGGTAAACGAGATGAAAAACAGTGACTGTTGCATACAGAACAAAGTCTGATCTACAGTAGCTACCCTAACTCAATATGTATCCAGTGATGTGTTATTTATACTGCACAGCCAATCCTTTCCAGTACATCATTTCCATCTCCAAGTATTTCCATTTAAAAGAATGTACACAAGGTTTTTTTTGTATATTTTTATTTATCAAAATAGGTTTACAAAACAAGAAGGATAAGTGTTAAAGAGACAAAGCACTGTGTAATACATCATAACATAAAAGTATTCGAGCTATGCATGAGCTATAATATATAAAATGGGAACTTTTTATATACAGAATAAAGTGACCAACAAAGAAATTATCAATGCACTTAAAGAGCAACTCCAGGAATTGAAAAACTAACCCTTTCAACGGGGCTACCCCCGCACTGCAAGGGTTAACTGCTCAATTTAGGGCTGGAATAAAGAAGATATATTCACCTAAAACTCAGTCCTGCGGTGGTCAGTGCTCACCTCCCTCCCCCTCCGCTTCAGCAGTGGAATGTCCCTCAGCATCCTCACTTCTAATGCACCTGCATTGGACCTGATGACATCACAGGTCCTTACGACCACTGGAGACCAGGGGAGAAGAGGCTGTGGAGACTGGCCAGGTGGGACTGAGCATCGGGTGAATATATTTTCTTTAATTCAGCCCCTAGATCTATACGTGCAATTTAATTGTGTGGATTAAAGTTAAACTCCAGGAATAATAAAAATGAATCCTTGCAAAGGGGCTACCCCTGCACTGCAAGGGTTAATTTTCTATTACATGAAGGGCATGCAGATCCTTTTTTTGGGTGACTTGTACATTATGTAGGACTAATAACAGGAAACCACATTGCACCATCCTGTTTTCTTGCTTGTAGTTACATTATTGTGCTGATTTGCTAGACAAGTAACATTCACCAATCAGGTTTACCAGCCGTCATGGGAAGTTACAAAAAAATGTTGTTTTTTTTTCTGGAACCCGATTGCAAATGAAACACTAGTGTGGATATTTAGTAAATTAGCCCCTCAACACAGTGAATACATCCTATAATTATGAAGTAGTTTCAGAAAAGCCATCCTGAACCCTTTTTTGCACTGCAATGTTGGTATAAGTTCTTTATACATAATGTGAATGTAAAGACTACAGAAGTTACATCATGCAGTATGTATGACTCCCTCGTGAAAAGTATATATGAAGAAATATGTGGCTTGGCAACAGTTAATTTCTGTAAGATTAGGTAAATCTCTTACACCAGCACACATGGCACTGACAAGCTGCACACTCAGTGCTGTCATGTGACTGCCGAAGAGAAGCCAGCTCCGGGGCGCTTCTTGAATGCCAGAAGAGCCTGAAAGTAGGGACAGATGTAGTGCCAGTCACCCACGAGTGTGCCAACCCCCCCTCCCCTGCTGTCCCTGAGCCTGACATCGTGAATGCATGCCCAGACCACTTACCTGCAGCTTCCATCCTTGGATGGGGGGACACTACCACTTCCAGCTTTGTCTCCAGCCTTACAGTGCTCTGGCTTTGCAGTTCACCTACTGTTCTGTCACAGACCAGGGCCCAGTGGTTGCCCCTGCCTGCCTGATAACTTGTGTCTGGTTTTCACTATCATGGGTGTATTCTGGACAGGTGGCAACCCTAGAGGGTATAGGGTTTCTGACATTCATAGCAAGAATACAGTCCAGAATCACCAATCCCTTTCAGCTTCCACAGTGCAGGAATAATTCAGTAGAACAGAGTATGGCACTGTGTAGTAGAGCAACTGCCGAATAGGAAATAAGCATGCGATCTAACCTGGGAGAGATACCTTGTAGCTTCCTACAGGCTTGAGGCCTAGTCATCTTCTCCAATCTTGTACAACCCACCCCCAGGCTAGGCCCGGGGGCGGACTGCCCTGAGCACATTGAAATTCCTGAGTATTTATGTTCTTTCCCAGCATGCACCACTGGCCATGAAACTCTCAGCGATTGGCTTGTGTGGCATAGACACTCCTAATGTTCCACTATTGCCTGCCCCACTCTGTAGCAGGGTCACACCCCACTTACAGGTAGGTGCAATCAATAGCAGAACACCTAGAATTAACCAAATTATACCAGACTACATATCAGCCAGACTGATTACAACACTAGCAACACTAGATATAAGTAGCCACTCCACTTAGGGTGGAAGGGGCTACACTTTGATTTAATGAGTACCTGTTTTTTGCCCTGCTGGTCCCTTTAATACATGGCCCCTTCCTGCATATACTCCTTTAGCTACCCTGCTGATCTGTTCAGCGTTAGTAGAAAGAAAAATAATCTCAGCATCGGGCTATAAATTGTTGTCTTATATAACCTTTGTTTTACAAATTAACATTTAACACAACACAAATGATACACAGAGCATCCTCTAATAAGTCATAAGTCACTGCTCTGATTTATCCACTTTTGCAAATGTATTTTAGCTTGAGCTATTGAGTTTGTTAAACGGGCTATGGGGCTAGGAAGTCTCGTTAAGTCTCTTCAAAATGTGCCAAAAGATATACTTGTTGGCTCAAAGGAGAATATAAAATATTAATATAAAATATTTCAGATTTATAATACAAAAACATTTTCTTCATTCCTGACCATATTATTAAAATAAATTTGTCGGACCTTTTAAGTTCCCTACATACACCTTTGTTATAAAAATACAAAAAAAGTTTATTATCCGAATATTTCAATAAAACTTCAATTATTGTCCATTTCACATTCCTCGTTTACAATATATTGGTTCAATTTACATGAAAGGAACCTGTAAATCCATTCTAATTGACCTCCTCAGACTTATCCTTAGGTACATCACTGACCATCATCTTCATTCTTTACTGGTGTTTCAGTGAGACAAGGATACGTTTCTATGCATTTAACAGGAACTAATGCCTGCTTCATCAGAAAAATGTATGAGATCTTTTAAAAATTATAGAAATGTATTTTTTCCAAATCAGCCAGGTGCTAAAATCAGCTGATCCTCTCCACCACTAGCAGGTGCAGGGGGCTACCAAAAAGTCAGGATGAGTAACCCTAAAACCACAGAGCGTTGTTGTCTTATCAACTAATAGGTTTAAATATTGTTTGATGCTGGTATCAATGATCTAGGGGTGCCCATTAGGTCGATCGAGATGTACCAGTCGATTGTGTAGCGATCCCTGGTACATCGCGATGTCCTGTCTTCCCGCCGTGGGGCTTCTCCTCTGGATCCCCGCTGCTCTCCTCCATCTGTATGCAGTGGGGATCCGAGGAGAAGTGAAGGAACCGCTGTAGCCGGCAGCGGTGAGGGTGCGGAGGACGGAGCCATTGTCACAGAACTAAGGCCGAGCGCTGAGGAGAGAGAGAGACGCTCGGCCAGGATATGACAGCCTGTGCCGCTCTCTCTCGCTCCTCACCGCTCGACCTTAGTTCTGTGACAGCAGTTTTTTTTCATATATCCTAGCGCAACTACCTTGGTCACCAGGATGTGATTTACATCACTTCCTGTTCATTCATGAGTTTCTCAATGGGGAGAAGCACTCTGTACAGAGGCTTCTCCCCATTCAGAAACTGGTGATAGTAAATATTTTCTGAATTAATGGGAAGCCTCTGTGCTTTCCATTCATTTAGAGCGGAGGCTGCGGAAAAAGAGATTGAGGACTTTGTGTCCTCAATTTCTTTTTCTATTTTAAAAGTGAAATATCAGGGGGCTGCTTAGACCCCTTCTTCTTACAGGACAAAGATGTTAATACAAAGACTCGCCTCACAGTGGTAGTAGCAACAAAAAGTCAACCTTGTGCGAGAGGTCAATCAAGAGAATATTCCTGATAGGTTTGACTTGAAGGGTTTGGTGGACCAGGTCTTTGAGCTTGGGACTAAGAGTAGTGAAAGGAACTCTTCTTAATATTTGAAACACTTTCTTGCGGTAACCCTTGAATTATTCTTCTGTGGAAGAAGATTACTCTTTTCCCTTGTGATTTCCTTGATCCAGGGGAGTACCAAAGAGGTGTCCACCTTCAAAGGCTATCCTCTCAGCCACTTCGTGCAGGAAAGCTCCACAGATCAGCATTGAGCCACAGAACCATTCACATATGAACCAAAAGGAGACTCATCCTAGAAATTTGGCGAATGTGGTGTATCAGCTAACCTGTCCATGCAATACCACAGGGGACACAGACAGGAATTCCCGTGCTGGAGAACAGAAGAATATCTCAGGACAGATCCAAGATCTCTGCTCATATGTCTAGTGCAGATCACAAGAGTCTGACAGACAGCTGCATGGCCAGACACACTAGGGAGGATAAGGCCTTAAAAAAGGCTTTCAACCTCTTCTTCACCAGATTCTTGAAAACAGGAATATACTCCACGGGGACCATTAAGGACTTGTAAAGACATGAAGGGGTGGGGTCCACTACAGGTTCACATCTATAGGATATTGCTGAACAAACCACTTAGAAGTTGCAAACAGCTTTTCAGGGTGAAGCACAGTCACTGTACACCACCGCTTCCATTATTTGGAGTGTTTTTAGACACAGAAATATGGGAAAAATATACGTTTATTGAAAAAATGTACAGCATATGCTTTTTTAATGGTGCCCGGACATACACATACTCATATCGAAGCTGCAGCTGACACAGAGGGACTGGAAGTACTTTACATACTTCATTCATCTCCTCTTCACTTCCTAATGCTGATTTATTGGTAACCTAAAGTGGAATTGCCCTAAAATATTGTCCCTTATTTTTAAGATGGCCATACACTGCTAGATTTTGATACGGAAGTTAATGCAAAAATCTCTTCAGATCATTCGCTAATACCATGCTAATACCAACTGTATGGAGGCCATTTATCAATTCTGTCCCACAGAAAGGCAATACTAAATAAGAGCAGTGAGACAAATTATGCAACAGATTTATCACAAGGTTACAGCTTGAGTCAAAAATTCCTGACTCAGTAGCCATGCGAAAGAATGAAACCTAACCATGAGCACCTCTTAATTATAGGTCTGCTTAGAGCAGTGGTTGTCAAATTTGTAAATAAAGAAGGCCTAACAATGAGAAGTGGCTTTACGGGAGAGAGGTGGCCGGGATAGGAATGCCTTAACAGGGCAGAGGTGGCTGCCACTGGAGCGAAATTAAGGGGTAGAGGTGGCCAAGATAGGAGTGGCTTGACAGGGTAGAGCAAGCAGCAATTGGACTGAATTGAAGTGGCACAGGTGACAGGAACAGAAACGACTTGATGGGGTAAAGGTGACAAGAAATTGGAGTGAATTGAGGGGGTAGAGGTGGCCAAGATTGGAGTGGCTTGACAGGGTGGAAGTGTTAGGGAAGTGTTGGGTATCTGTCTCCAGTAAACAAAATCTGTCTCGGAACTTTGAAAAGCTGTTGCAGTTGGCTGCCCAGGATTACAGATGCAGGGGTCACAAATAAACTGTAAACCTTTTGCATTTACAGTACTTGGCTAAGTAAAAAGCAGTCTGATATCCACCTGTGTCACTAGTTTGTTTGCTAAATGTCATCCTATATTTTTATTACTCAGTAACAGTTTGCTGGAGGTGCATGATCTTGTACTATGAAACATCCTGTTCACGTCTTTCAAAAATAAATTCTTTGTGCAAACATTGCTGTTCAACTTGTTATGCCTCAAAGAACAATGTCAATGTTAACTACAATTTACAGTACTTGTTTGTGTTCCACATTTTTGTACCTTAATAATATAAAGACTTTTTAAAGTGAAAGGGTTAATACATGTGGGGGGGACTCTGTGTGCTGCATGTGGGGAGGTGGTCTCTGTGCTGCATGTCGGGGGTCTCTGTGTGCTACCCGCCCACAACCAGGGTCCACGGCAGATCCCCCCACAACCAGGGTCCAGGAAGCCCCCACTGACCACCAGGCTAAGGTAAGGTGACACATTTTTTTAAAAATAAAATCCGGGGAAATTCTGATAGACTATTAGAAGAAAAAAAACGTTTTATTTTATGTTCTATTCTTAGTTCTATAATGGCATTGTAGTACTTTCAGGTGGAATACAGCTTCATAACAAATCAGCTAGGGAACTACATGTCCCAGCATGCCCTCATTGCCCCTGTACAACAACCATTAATAATGTGGGGGGGGGGGGAAATGTCTGCCCCGGGCGCCAATAACTCTGGTTACGCCACTGCTCTTGTGTACTGTAGTTCTGTCATTTCCCTTCTAGTGTATCTTCCTTGTGCTTTGTAGTCACCCCTTTACTTCTGTGCTTCTCTCTTACCTTGTAGCTGTGTTGGATTCTTTCTTGTAGCGCACACCTCCTGTGTGCATTTACCTAGTTTACCTGCACTTCGTATACTTCCTTGTCTGCACACCACCTGTGTGCATTTATCTCTTTGTGCTTATTTTTGTACTTTATATCTTTTGTGCTCGTTATTATACCTCTAGCTACTTACTTTTCCTGTGTGTTACTGTCTACTGTGTAGCCTGTGCATTTTGCACCTTACTTGTGCGAGTTACTCTCTCTCTCTTGCTCCTTGTGTGCCACTGTTCCATCTTCCTCCTCTTGGTTTCAAGTTTTTCCCTACCTGTTTCTGTATCCAGTTCCCCGGTGCTTCCACTATCCTTTGGGTCTGTGTGGGTGCGCTAGAGGGCCGCAACCTGGACATAGACATACGATGCAAACTGTACTTTGTATTAAAACACTTGGACAGAGATGAACTTTATTATAATAAATAGATGGCAAACAGCAAAATAACACATTTATATTGAATATTAGGTATACAGTATTAGTTCATGTGTCCAAGCAAAAGGAACAGCTACACCATTCAGCCATAACACTATTACCACCCACCTAATATTGAGTAGGTCCTCCTTTTGCCACCAAAAAAGACCTGACTGGCTTAGGCATGGGCTCCACTAGAGCTTTCAAGGTATGCTTTGGCATCTGGCACAAAGCCATCAGTAGCAGATCCTTTATGTCCTATAAGTTGCGGGGGCGGGGCAGTCCCCATGGATCAGACTCGCACATTTGGATTGAGATCTGGGGAATGTCACTTTTTCAGGCGGGTCTGATCGGAAACCCAATATAACTTTATTGGTAGTCCGTTTACATCCGATTACCTCCAAGTTCGTCTAGGTCCAAAACAAAAATTGAAAAGAGTTCCATTTTGGTGGACCTGAATGTGACAATCGAAAGTAATTGCATGTAAAACGGACACGTCTACTTACACCTGACTACCCATAGACTTAGCATGGGTCCGTTTAGTTCAGTTTTTCTGAGATCACAGGGTGAAAGAAAAAAACGTAATGTACACGGATGTCTCAAACTTGACATCCCTTTCGTTCTTCTCTGATCCGCAGGGATTCTGTGCACATATTAATTGCTGATCAGAATGGATGCCAACCGTGTGAAAAGGGCCTAAAGGATCAGCCAATAAACTAGTAAACATTTAAAAAATGTTTTTATAAAACTGCCCAAACACCATTAATGTTACCCTTTAAAAGAAACCTCTAGATAAAAAACAAGCATTATTAAAAAGTATCAATTAATAATGAATAGATAAATATATCGTACAGGTCTGCGCTCCTTCTCTTTTCCTAATCACTTTGCTGCTCAACATACCAGAAATTGAAAATGGTGCCTATAAACAAACAGCGGGATTACGGGACTTGGAGTGCCATATTATAAATTTGGATAATTTGGGAGCACAAAGTTAGGCTCATCCACCTGCATGTCCTCCCTCATTCCACGTGTGGGAAAGCCAGCTGGTGTATGTGTGGTGGAGGTGGAGCTATGTGCCAGGCTGGTTGAGGGAAAAATATATGAGGAATGTGGGCGTGGGTGCCATGTTTCGGGGTGGTGCTGGAGGTGCATGGGTGTGTGTGGGTATGGTTGGGGCGTGTGTGAGTGCATGGTTGTGACATGCTCAGGTGGATGTCTGATTGGTGGGGCCGGTGTGGGTGCAGTGGTGTGTTGTGGATACTCCTCTGGGAAAATTTCGGAGTCGATATCTCTGGTGATTTTGTCCCGTATTGCCCTCTGCCTGTTTAAAGGCACCATTTCTAGTTTCTTCTCCAAGCTGAGGAGGAAAAGTGCGGATTGGGACAGTTGGGGTACAGGATGGGCCACCGAGTCCAGGAAATCAATCAGTCTGTCCTCCTCGCGTCCGCCCCTCTGTCTACGGGGCCTGAGCACTGTCCTCCTCCGTACAGCTACACTGGCTTGTGGGGACGGGGTAGGTGTCGCTGCTGCTGCTGGTGGTGTTCTGCTTTGTGGGGGTGGCGGTGTGCTGCAAGGTGGGTGTGGGCTATGTTGTCCTGGAGAGAAGGACTGCTCAGTGGCCTGTGTAGCAGAGTCCTCGTCCTCTTCCTGCCTCTGACTAGGTCCCCAGCTACTGTGTGTGCTGTCACGAGAAAAAAACAAAACATTATTATGTGTAATTATTAAACGCATGTTGCTTGTGATTGACGTGTCTTACCTTCGCATTTCCGTGCAAGGAATTAAGAAAGCCAGCTGCTCGGGGTGGATGTATCGACAAGGGGCACTGGCAGCCGAACCACTTCGGTACTCCCTCTCTTTGCGCCGGTGTCGAGTAAATGCATCCTTAACGCTTTTCCACTTGTTTTTGATGATATCGACTGTGAAAACAAAATTTGTACATGAACTAATTATTGCTTTTATCTTTAATTTCTTAGGTATTTAGCTACTGGTCAGTCTTTTGCAAGTCTTCATATATGCGTCCATGATCGGCAAATCCACTGCAATTGTGACCTGCATGCATTGTTCTGCAAGACGCATGAAAAGACTGCATGCAGGTCTTGATACAACACTGCACGCAGGTTACATAACAGGTTGCATGCCTGCATGTAACCTGCGTGCAGTGTTTTATCAAGATAATACATAATTCACTAGTCACTCTGGACATAAATGACGTGCCCGGATCCGTTAAAATTTCCCTTGCAATACCCACTCGACTAAATACCTGAACAAGCTCCTTGGCAATAGTTTTAGCTGAAGTATTGTGTAAGGGGATGGCTTCAGGATACAGTGTAGAATAGTCCAGTATTACCAATATATGCTGTGCCCCCAGGCAGACAGAGGGGGCATGTGCCCCGGGCGCCGCATAAGGGGGGGTGCAGACTGACACATGTGCAAAAGTACTAGGGTCGCATCGACTGGACCCTGGCATTCCGCCACTTCCTGCCATTCAGGCCTCGCAGCAGCCAGCGGTGGCACCTGAAACAGTGGGAGGGAAGCAGGAGCTTGAGCCAGAGGTAGGTGAGGCCTGGTTCACACCTGGGCGTTTTGTAGCGCGTTCGAACGCTCTGCAAAACGCTCAAACACCGAAATCCCATTGTTTCCTATGGGTATGGTTCACACCTGGGTGTATTTCAGCCCATCTGAACGCACTACAAAACGGCCTACGCCCAAAGAAGTACATGTACTTCTTTGGGGCGTTTTGGTTGCGCGTTTCCATTGGGATACAGCCAAGTAGCCCTCGGAAACGCATGTTTGTCGCGCGTTTTTTTACCGCAAATCGAAACACGCGAAAAACGCGCATATTCAATACGTCAGGCTGGGGTGCAGGGAGTTTGTGGATGCTCCCTCCCCGGCCCATAGTGATCCCCTGGGATGCACAGTGAACTGTGACTGCTACAAAGTGGTGAGTGAAATATTTAACAGTAAATTAACAGTAAATTATATTTAAATAAAAGACAGAATGACAGTGCAGAGAAAAAATATTTTCTTTATAGAAATAAATATTGTCAAGCTGAGGATTCTATTGATTTTGTCTTTATATAATGTCCCAGGTGCCCAGTTCCAGGTGTTCCAGGTGTTGTGTAGAAGTATGGTAATAGACCAGCACTGCGTTACCATGCTCTGCTTTCTTTAATACCGAGCTCTGCTTTCTTTAATACCGAGCTCTGCGTTCTTTAGTACTGTGCTCTGCGTTCTTTAGTAACCGCGCTCTGGGTTCTTTAGTACCATGAGCTGTGTTCTTTAATACCGTGCGCTGCGTTCTTTACTACCATGCACTGTGTTCTTTACTACCGTGCACTGTGTTCTTTATTACCGTGCTCTGCGTTCTTTACTACCATGTGCTGCGTTCTTTACTACCATGCACTGCGTTCTGTGCTAAGCATGCTTTACTACAGAGCTCTGTTCTTTAAATAATGTACTTTGCGTTCTTAAATACCGTTTTCTGTGTTCTTTAATACTGTGCTCTGTGTTCTTTACTACCGTGCACTGTGTTCTTTACTACAGTGCGCTGTGTTCTTTACTACTGTGTGCTGCGTCTTTACTACCGCACTTTGCGTTCCTTACTACAGTGCATTGCGTTCTTTCCTACCATGCTCTGCGTTCTTTACTACCGCGCTCTGTGTTCTTCACTACCATATGCTGCGTTCTTTATTACTAAACAGTGCACTCTTTACTACTGAGCTCTACGTTCCTTACTACTGAACTGTATGTGATCTCACCTATCTATGAAAACCCTTTCTGAGTATCATCTACACCATGTGTATAGTTCCATGTATAGCAATCAGCAGGGCACTTTATGAGCGGCACTTTATGAGGCTATTTCAAGCCTTCCTTCTGCTCCACAGAATTCAGAGAGGCCCAGCTGTGCCACAGAGGAGAAGCTTGAATGAAGCGATTTTAAGCCTCACCTCCGTGGGGATCAGTATCGTTAGACCTGCTTCTGTGCTCTCCTTTTGGTGCGGTGGTGCCCCTCCTGATCCACCATGGAGGTGAGGCTTGAAATCACTTAATTCAAGTCTCTGCTCCATGACAGATTAGAGGGGGCACTGCTGGGAAAATAGAAGGGAGCCCAGAAGTGGATCTTTAATTAACAAAGTAGCACCGATTTGAAGCCTCACCTCTGTGGTGGATCAGGAGGGGTGCCACCATGACAAAAGAAGAAGAGAGCCCAGAAGTGGGGGTTGGGGACGGGGGTGTGTGGATAAGGAACTTCTCCAGGGGGGAGCAACTCTGAGTCTTTGTGGACTGCAAAAATAACCAAACCGGCCTAATATGATGATGATGATGATGATGATGATGATATGTTGAGGACCGTAGACGCAGTGGTCGGCCAAATAAACTTAATGAAGCAGCTGAAAGACACATCATGCTTTCTTTTGTTCGACATCGAAAGATGTCCAGCAGTGCCATCAGCACCAAACTGGTGGAAACTAGTGGGACCCAGGTATACCCATCTACTGTCCGAAGAATTGTGACCAAAAAGCCATACCTCCGACGTGGAAACAAGGCTAAGCGATTCAACTATGTATGAAAACATAGGAACTGAGGTGCAGAAAAATGACAGCTGGTGCTTTGGACTGATAAGTCAAAATCTGAAACATTTGACTGTAGCAGGAGGCAGTTTGTTCGCCAAGGGCTGGAGAGCGGTACAATAATGAGTGTCTGCAGGCAACAGTGAAACATGGTGCAGGTTCCTTGCAAGTCTGGGGCTGCATTTCTGCCAATGGAGTTGGAGATTGTCAGGATCAATGGTGTCCTCAATACTGGGAAATACAAGCAGATACTGTACTTATCCATCATGCCATACCATCAGGGAGGCGTGTGATTGGCCCCAAAATCATTCTGCAGACCCCAAACATACAGCCAATGTCATTAAGAATTATCTTTAGCGTAAAGAACAAGGAGTCCTGGAAGTGCTGGTTTGGCCCCCACAGAGCCCTGATCTCAACATCATTGAGTTTGTCTGGGATTACATGAAGAGACAGAAGGATATGAGGCAGTCTACATCCACAGAGGATCTGTGGTTAGGTCTCCAAGATGTTTGGAACAACCTAGCTGCCGAGTTCCTTCAAGAACTGAGTGCAAGTGTACGTAGAAGAATTGATGCTGTTTTGAAGGCAAAGGGTGGTCACACCAAATATTGATTTGATTTGGATTTGTCTTCTGTCCATTTACTTGCCATTTTGTTAATTGATAAAAATAAAGCATTTCCACTTTTTTTTCTGAAAGCATTCTTACTTTACAGCATTTTTTCATACCTTGCCAAAACTTTTGCACAGTACTGTATGTCACAAAAATTGAAGAAATATCATACAAACTACATAAACAGTAAGTTAGAGTTGGCCACATTTTAAAACAGACACAGTGCATGCAGCTGTTTAGGCTAAATATACACAATAAAGTAGATTTGTACACCAAAAAAGAAAGTAGTGTGAACACTGCATAGGCATTACTTCAACAATCTCTTGTAGACTAAAACATTAGCTGCGGCAGACAGAAAAAAAAAGAATCTGAAGGTTATATTTTTTAGACTGGAAGTAATGTGGTAAACACTACATACAGAGAGGAATTTATCAAAACTGGAGCAGACAAAATCTGGAGCAGCTGTGTATGGCAACCAAGCAGCTTCTCTCTTTCATTTTCAAATCTTAACTGAACAAACTGAAGAGAGAAGCTGATTGGTTGCCATGCACAGCTGCTCCAGATTTTATCTGCTCCATTTTTGATAAATTCCCCTTACAGTATTTCTACAATTTCTGGTTGGCCTTATTGACTAAACCATATCTCTTTTTCAGCTTTGGGTGACAAAAACAACTATTTAAAGTTTAAATTTTCCAGATGAAAATAGAAGTAATATGACACACAGTATATCAGGGATGCACCGATACCGATACTAGTATTGGTATTGGTGCCGATACCGAGTACTTGGGCGAGTACTCGTTCTCGCCCAAATGCTTCCATACCGGACCTTCCGGTCAGAGGGAGATCTCCGTCTGACTGGCAGTGCCGAGTGAGCATGGGGCGGCTTCCTTTCCAATCAGGAAGACAAGTGCTGGGTTATGACCCACCTCCCGGCTTCCTGATTGGCTAGGAAGCCGGCTTCACTTGTTTATAGACAGCCTGGCTTCCTAATCAATCAGGAAGCCAGGCGACACGTCATGACCCGCCTCCTGGCTTCCTGATTGGTCATGGTCAAGATGGTAATGGAAATGGTCGCAGGATCTAGTAACAGTAGCAGAAGATGGTAATGCTGTAAAGTATAATATTGTTTTGGGGACCAAATTCCATGAAAAGTATAGTAAGAATAGTAATAGTAAGTATAGTAAGAATAGTTGTTAATATCAGCTTCAGGGGTTTTGTAATCATTGCCGATAAGTGGTTCGTGAGACTTTGTCAGGGGATAGGTGGAATTACTTTTTTCTGTCACATAACTGCCCACTGTGCTGAATGACTTCTTTGACAGCACACTGGCCACGGGACAGGCCAGCAGCTCGATTTTGTACTGGCAAGCTCCAGCAACTGGCCAAGCCTGGGCATCCAAAATTCCAGGGGATCCTCGATTCAAAAGTTGTCCACATCCACCCTGGAGCCCTAGTAATTCAATACCTTATAGTTTAGGTGCTGCCTGTGACTACTGCTTAGCACACAGGCAAACACTAGCTGGGCATAACCACCTAAGGTGGCCGCACACTCTTCTGGCCCCCTGAATGACACCATGGAAGCCAGGGCACCTAACTAGGAGCTACTGCATCACTATTTGAGGAGGTGTGCCAGACCATTGTAATTGCTGTGCATCCTCCAGCAGCCTGTCACTGACTGTGTGTTGAAACAATTCAGCTGACTCCTCCATGCATGAAGAACCAAGTACAGACACTCCTCGGTATATGATGGGCTTACGTTCCGACCATGTAAAAGCAGTGGTGACATCATGCACCGCACATATCCTCTATAGAGAACAGAACTGTGAGAGCAGCCCAGCAGACCCAACCACAACAGACTGCCTGCAGGAAACTACAAGAGGGGGCAGATACAAGACCAGTCACCCTAGACAAGAAGAGAGAGCAACGGTGACTGGTCTTAATCATAGGAAGTTCTTACAAAAAGGAAAAGTTTGACATTGGATTATTTCACAGACCAGAAAGATAAAAAGGACACCAAGATTCAAGTAAGACTACACATGCCTATTGTATTTAGATAATATTTGCTTATCTATAACAAACCCTGACTAGGGGTACCAAAAGTTTTTCATAAACCATACATATAGGGTCAGACTGTACCCCTACAATATTTATTTTATAAATTCCTTCAAGAATCCCCTAACACCTACAGATTTATGAGGAATGTTTAGCTGAAAATTCATAAAGAATTTCATATGGTTCTGATTAAGCTGTCATTCAATCAGCATGGATTCTCTATAAATCATAATGGAAATCCTTTGGAATTCTCTTGTGGAATTCATACATGGTAATCCATTTAATGGGTGTTGGAAACATGTCAAGGATTTTGCGTTATTCCTTTTTAAGAACAAGTTACCAGCCCACATTCCCACTAAGTAATCTCAAGGTCAAGTCTTTTTTCTGTTATTTATATTACATTGGAAAAATAAATGGTAGTTTTCAAAGTCTGTATTAGAAGATCCTCTGTAAAAGATCTAAGGACTCCAAGGGGATGGCATTAAAAAAAAAAAAAAGATGTTTACCTTTTTTTCGTTTTATAATATACAGTAAGAGTGCATGAGACAAGTTTCTAATTCCCATGAAACAGAAATGTTTATATTTAAGAAAACTCCCTCCTTTCCTAGTGGTCCAAGGGTAGAAAAATATGTTTTATTTTTCTATTATTTTACGGTGTGAATAACAAATATAAGAGGACACCAAAGAATTCTATATAAAAGAACAAGCAACTTAATATGCCTTATAACTAGGGATGCACAGAAATTTCGGCCGAAATAGCGGTGCATCTCTGGTTTCTCTCCTCCCCAGTGGGCGCTGCTCTGTGTCCCAGCGGGGAGGAGAGAAAGTGTCAAAGGAGGCCGAGCGGTGCGGGTGAGGTGTCAGGCGTACCAGGGAGCTAGTAGCGAGGTAAGGAACCCACTGGCAGTAAGCAGCTGATAAGTCCAGAAACGAAGTACAAGTTAGGGATAATCCAAGAGGGTAGTCGAAGTCCAGTCCGGGTCGAGGCAGGCAGCGAAGTTTCAAAGACGAAAGACAGTCCAAGGTTCAGCAATCGGGAAGTACAACGAAGGGGCAACAGGCAACAAGAGGATCAACAGGGACGCTAGGTGTTCACACCATAAGGTGGAATAACTCAGCAATAAGCCAGAGCTCAGCCCAGGTTTTTATAGCCAGGGGAGGTACGACCACCCACGGTCGCCGAGGCAACCAGGAGGCTTCCCTCCCCTGGAACCAATGGCAGGCGTGAGAGAAGCGACTCGCGCATGCGCACCCGCAACCCGGGCACCAGGAGTTCTACCAAGCTGAAGGGGAACCCGTGCCCTGCGCCGTGCCCGTGGTCACCGAGCAGAAGTAACACCCCCTGCTTCCTGACAGGAGGAGAGCGCTGTGAGCGGCTGGCGTCTCTCTTCCTCCCACACCGCACAGCCTCCTGTGACAGACTAGAAGAGCGGCAGCGTGGGGGCGGAGACAGCTGCCATTGCTCAAGCAAAACAAGCAAAACAGCTGCCATTGCTGTCACAGGAGGCTGAGCTCTCCTCCCGCACCGCCCCGCTCAGCCTCCTGTGACAGACTAGGAGAGCGGCGGCGTGGGGGCAGAGACAGCTGTCATTGCTGTCACAGGAGGCTGAGCTCTCCTCCCGCAATGCCCCGCTCAGCCTCCTGTGACAGATCAGGAGAGTGGCAGTGTGGGGGCGGAGACAGCTTTCAGCTGTCACAGAAGGCCGGACTGGTGGTGCGGGGGAGGAGTCAGCTGTTATAGGTGAACGAGCTCTCCTCCCCGCACCGCTGGCTCAGCCTCCTGTGACAGCGTGTCAGGATGGAGAGTGAAGCACAAACATTCAGCGATCATTTAAAGGTTAGAAAATTTTTTTTTTCGATTTCATCCTGACATTTGTTTTTCATTTCGGTTTCGTTTCGGTTTTAAAGTTTTCATTTTGGTGCACCTCTACTTAAAAGCTATTTTCGAAGCAATCAAGAATCAGTGATTACTTATACAGTACCAGTAGCATGAGAAAGACAATCAAGATTTGTTCTGCAAACAATGTTCAGGTTCAAAGTCTACCCTGAAAATTAGTAAATCAGTAAGATGATAATTTTATGGCATTTTAAAGTGAATTTCCACCTTTGCATGCAAAATCGTATAACACATACTTTATACACTGAATGGTCAGATTATTGTGACCACCTGCGGTTTGTAGGCAAATTAGCTATAATTAGCTATAATTCCGCGCTGAAGTTGCTAGAGGGCCAGACCATTAAAAATAGGGAAGCAGGTTGTTTACCACGACAGTAGAAGTGATTTTTTTCTGAACATATGGGTAAACAACGCGATTTAACAGCCTTTGAACGTGGGATGATTGTTGGTGTTCTTAGCCATGGAGCGAGTATCAGTAAAACAGCAGAGTTCGTTAAATGTTCAAGAGCAGCTGTTGTTAAAGTGTTTAAAGACTGGACTGTCACCCGAAAATCTGGGTCTGAACGTGCGAATTGTGGCCGTCAGCGACTAGTCAATGTTAGGGCAGAACGGAGAGTGGTAAGACTGGTACAAGACAACAGAAGGGCAACAGTGCAGTGTCAGATTCCTCGCATCACCTTTCAACATCTCGTGCGCAAACTGTTGCCGCTATATAAATCCTGTATAATATTAATAATAATAATGTTTCCATTCACATAGCGTAGCTTTGAGAATATTTCTGCATAGCTTTTTACTCGCTTTTTTATACAAAAATTTAGTTTTCCCCCTCTGTGTAATGTTAAGGAGGGGCTAAGGAGTTATGTTTACCATGATTAACCCTGTCTGTACTGTGCTGGCAGATCTTCATTAAGTACTCATTTAATGCCATACCTGTCCCCCTCCCCCTGATCAACATGCAATTAAAAATGTTTAATCAATTCATTTTGTTTTTCAAGAAATACCTGATTTGAGACGCAGTGCTATCAACATTGGATCTGTCTTCTGTTCTTTGCTCCGAGTTTGCTGCGAGGGACCAGCAGGCTCCTGTAAACATCACGGCATTCTTCCTCAGATCATTTTCAAAACAGTTATATGAAAGAACACATCTCCAGGATCCTTTTGGATGTGCCCGATTCTTCCTGTTGGCCTCTAGGTGCTGTAGAATTAAGCTGTGCATGTTAGCTGTCCATGTTAATGTTAGCACTTACCTTAAATGATGTCTCTTAATCCGATCTTCTTTCCTGATGTTTTCATCTGTCCCTCCAGCGGTGTGGCGGCTCTCCGATCCAGCTCTGACTCCTCTGCCCTTGCTGGCACTTCCGATCCAGCGGTGTCTGCATGCGGGTGCACGCATCCATAGACTTACCTTGCGTCTCTGCTCGTCTCCTGGCCGAGAATCCGAACTGCGCATGCGCCCGCCCGTCCCAAGATCCTTTGCGGCCGCACGAGCAGTTCTGGATTCTCAGCGCGGGAGCGCACAGCGATAACATGGTAAGTTTAGATCGCTGTTAAAGCGGGGTTTTAAAAAAAAAACTTTTTGCCTATATCTACTGCTTGCCAGCAGTAGATATAGGCAAAATAACCGGAGGCTTTAGAACCCCTTTAAATTCTGCTGCAATGGTGAAAGTTGTTTCTTTTTTGTTGAAGGGTGGAGTATTTGTTACACAGAGAGCAGTTAAAAAAATATGTGGTTTGCTCTTTCTCTCCAACGCCTATAAAGAACTGACACCTTTACAAAAAATTATTATTATTATTATTATTTTTGGATGTTCAGAAACACAATTTGATATATTAAGCATGTGTCCATTGCAGCATCACCACATGGAAGCCCTCTCTCAGCGTTCTGTGACGCGCTCCCCAGCTTGACTGAGGAAACACAAAAGACTGAGGGAGTGGAGGAGAGGAGGGTCTTTTAAACAGATTAAGTGACGTGTTTCCTGTGTGTGGGGGAGGAGATTCCATCTCGTGATGCTGTCCTGGAAGACGTTATGGGAAATACACACAACATTACATCGCTCACTAGACATACTTACTAATAAGGACTTTTTGACTGCGAATAAGATGGTGTGTGTTTTATCGCTCATTGCCTGCCATGTTTGTTCCTTGTTAGAGTTTGCAGTAAAGACTGTCAAAGCTCTTGGCCTGCGTTTAGCTGGCCATACACCTATAAATTATCTGCAGATTTTCTATGGACAGATAGAAAAGGTGCAACAGATTCCTCCATCTACGCTAAACTGTGTGGATGGAGGAATCTCCCGCTGGGCCAACCTTCAGTATCTTGCTAGTTGGCCCAGCTGGCTGTCAAAATACCTGAACAATTTGATTGGATGCATGCATTGTTCAGGTGTTTTGAGAGCCAGTGGGGCCAACTCGCAAGATACTGAAGCTTCAGTGTAGATGGAGGAATCTGTTGCACTTTTTCCATCTGACCATAGAAAATCTGCAGAAAATCTATAGGTAAATGTCCTGTTCAGGACGTCCTCCCTCCCGTGTCAGATTCAGGATGACTGTGCATACAACTATATAGCTATAACTGCTCAAAATGTTTTTCTTTGCCAGTTTACCTAAAACTGTTATTTAATTTCTTAACTGAGAGTTAAACTACATTACAGCTCCTCTCTTGGAACACTATGTGTGAGATATTTGCACTTCAGTCAGTGTTATTTATGTTATGGAGAATGCAAGGGGGGGGGGGCAGGAAGACACAAGGTCAACAGGACAGAACCAGTCCGGGTTTATGGCAGACGGCTGAAGAGAAGAACTGCTGCTATTTGTGTGGAAGAGGCCCAGCACACCGATAGCTGAGGCAGAGCTAAAACTCTGTAATAAACAAAGCTCATGCTCCATGCTGATTGGAGAATTCTAGGTGTGACGCTGGTCTATCATAGCTAGATCTCTGTAGTCAGCAAAGCTCATGCTCCATGCTGATTAGGGAGATCTAGATGTGACGCTGGTCTGTCATAGCTAGAGCTCTGTAGTCAGCAAAGCTCTTGCTCCCTGCTTATTGGGGAATCCTAGGTGTGATGCTGGTGTGTCACAGCTAGATCTCTGAAGTGAGCAAAGCTCATGCTCCATGCTTATTGGGGAATTCTAGGGGTGAAGCTGGTGTGTCACAGCTAGATCTCTGTAGTGTAATGATCCCTTGTATTATGAGGTTAATTGGATCACAGCTGCGGACCAAATCCCTATTTGGTTCCAGGTGTGGCAATCAGGCTAGAATCCCAGGCGTCTCTCTCAATCTTGAACGGAGCGTTTGGGATTCATGCAACATATGCCACGAAACAAGAAATATATCGGAAGACCTAATAATGGTTATTAATCTCATAAGCCAGTTAGGTATGTTGGAACATAAGATAAATTATAGGGAAATCCCAATAAGCAGTCTTTAGGTAGTAAAGTCAATGGACAGTAGTATGTTAGCTGGTTCGGTAATAGCCTGGTATGAACAGGTAGTAAGCACAATACAGTTCCAATTGAAATGAATGAATGACAACGTGAGCCAGCAGGTAAGATAACAATCCCCCTCAAACACCAGTACTTGCGCTTAGAGGCAGGTTCCCCTGTGTCTCCTAGGGTAGTTGGAGTGACCCGTGAAGTTGGCGATCCTGGTTAGAAGAGGCTGCAGCTGGCAGAAGAGTGGTTGAGGCTCCTGGCGTTGATGGGGCATACAACCCAATAGTAGAACGCTCTACCAGCGTTCAGGAGAGCCTTAAATAGCCAGTGGACGCGAAAGTGGCGCTTTGAAGCGTGCTGACACTTCCGCATTCCACCGTGGAACGCATAGGACCTCCCCTACCGGAAGGGAAGCGCCCAACATGACGCGGCCGATGCGTTCCAGGCTAGGAAGCAAGCGGCTCGCGGTTCCCGGATACATTACAGTAGTCAGCAAAGCTCATGCTCCATGCTGATTAGGGAGATCTAGGTGTGACGCTGGTCTGCCATAGCTAGAGCTCTATAGTCAGCAAAGCTCATGCTCCATGCTGATTGGGGAATTCTAGGTGTGACGCTGGTCTGCCATAGCTAGAGCTCTATAGTCAGCAAAGCTCATGCTCCATGCTGATTAGGAAATTCTAGGTGTGAAGCTGGTGTGTCACAGCTAGATCTCTGTAGTCAGCAAAGCTCATGCTCCATGCTTATTGGGGAATTCTAGGTGTGAAGCTGGTGTGTCACAGCTAGATCTCTGTAGTCAGCAAAGCTCATGCTCCCTGCTGATTGGTGAATTCTAGGTGAGACCCTGGTTTGTCAGAGCTACATCTATGTAATCAGTGAAGCTCATGTTCCCCGCTGATTGGAGAATTCTAGGTGTGACCCTGGTGTGTCAGAGCTAGAGCTCTGTAATCAGTGAAGCTCATGCTCCATGCTGATTGGTGAATTCTAGGTGTGATGCTGGTGTGTCATAGCTAGATCACTGTAGTCAGTAAAGCTCTTGCTCCATGCTGATTGGGGAATTCTAGGTGTGAAGCTGGTGTGTCATAGCTAGATCTCTGTAGTCAGCAAAGCTCATGCTCCCTGCTGATTGGTGAATTCTAGGTGAGACCCTGGTTTGTCAGAGCTACATCTATGTAATCAGTGAAGCTCATGTTCCCCGCTGATTGGAGAATTCTAGGTGTGACCCTGGTGTGTCAGAGCTAGAGCTCTGTAATCAGTGAAGCTCATGCTCCATGCTGATTGGAGAATTCTAGGTGTGATGCTGGTGTGTCATAGCTAGATCACTGTAGTCAGCAAAGCTCTTGCTCCATGCTGATTGGAGAATTCTAGGTATGATGCTGGTGTGTCATAGCTAGATCTCTGTAGTCAGCAAAGCTCATGCTCCGTGCTGATTGGAGAATTCTAGGTGTGACCCTGGTGTTTCAGAACTAGAGCCCTGTAATCAGTGAAACTCATGTTCCCAGCTTATTTAAGAATTCTAGGTGTGACCCTGGTGTGTCAGAGCTAGAGCTCTGTAATCAGTGAAGCTCATGCTCCATGCTGATTGGAGAATTCTAGGTGTGATGCTGGTGTGTCATAGCTAGATCACTGTAGTCAGCAAAGCTCATGCTCCATGCTGATTGGAGAATTCTAGGTGTGACCCTGGTGTTTCAGAACTAGAGCTCTGTAATCAGTGAAGCTCATGCTCCCCGCTGATTGGTGAATTCTAGGCATGACTCTGATGTGTCAGACCACTTCAAAGCACCAGCTTTGAAGTGGTCTGACACCACTTTGCAGCCTTCTGCCTGAACATATATATTTTGCAACCAGATAAATTAGTAGGAAAGCAATAGTAAGCTTTAAAATCCTGTTTCTGCATGATCTATCTTTTAATTTGTATCAAACTTCAATTGGGCTTGAAATTGTTTTTTTTTAAAATGTGCAGAATGCAGTTTGTAACATTATACATCTGCTTTTAAAACTGCATATAGCAGCTGTGAAGGGACATGCACATGAAACTGGTGGCACCTATTTGATTTCAGCATATAGATTTTTATTAGAGTACATCTGAGGTTTAAAAACTGGTGCTGAAATGCTTATCACTGGATGTTTTTAAGAGAGTACAAAAATCGACACACTTACAGTTAAAAGCCCTGAAGGTTTTCTTTGCATGTGTCCACCCACAATTCCGAAGTGCAGGTAAAAATCCTGTATGCTCTGGCTGATTGTAGAAATCCAGCGAGTGAGATGGCTATTTAAATGTAAATATGACCTTCTTATTTATAAGCATTCTCGAATAGCAGCTCTAGCACAAGGGCATGCAAACTGTGAAAATATATACACTGAACTTGGTCTTCTCTAACACAAATTAAAGAGAGAACATGTCCACCAAGCCTTAAAACATATTATCTCTCTGCCAATGTATTTACAAAATGTAAAGAATTTTTAATTATAATTTATTTTCAAGGACTAACAAAGGGAAACTCAAATTATACAGTATATGTTGCCTTAGAGGTCAGCTCAAGTGAGCTTTTTATATCTCTGAGTCTCCAGTGGTAAGATTTTGGGAATCCTTCTTGTCCCAGAAAATTATAAAAAGGTTTTACTCTACGGCAACTAGGCTACCCAGGTAATTTTAATCCTGTAACGGGAGGACGCCAGTTTGTGCTCTCCCGTTACCCCAAGGAGAACTATGGGGAAAAACACTGACCCCATAGTTCTCCTTTAAGACCCACTAGGTAAGTCTTTTCACTTTTAGTGAACTTGTCCTTAAATAATTCCCACCACAGTCCTATTTATTCCTATGGGTGAGCCATGTTATGCCGTCCCGCTGAGATTACTGGAATGGAGAGAAAGCATGGTGTTTAACACGACACGCTGCACTGAGGGGGAATTCTACTGGTGTAGGGTTAGATTTACAATGCCTGCAGTTGAAAAGTTTCCCTTTCCCTATTATATAAAGTGCCCTCCAGTCTGGCTTAAAGGAGAACTATGAAGTGAGTGATTTTCATAGTTCGAGCCGACGTGCGACAATTAAACTGTCACAGGTCGGCTCAATAGATCGGGAAGTGAGCGAACACATACCGTCGCTCGCTCACTTCTCGATCATGTCGCTGCAGAGAGCCATGAGTGTCACTCACGGCTCCCTGCAGGGATCCCCCCCCCTCCCCCAGAGCTGACTCGCAATAGCTCGCAATATACTAAGCTTTGGGTCACGGGAGGACGCTAGTTTGTGTCCTCCCGTGACCCTGAGAACTATGGAGAAAAACACTTACATCATAGTTCTCTTATAATTGTCAGCTTTGTTACGGGATATTACTCTTAATTTTCAAGAAGACCATGGTTACATAGTTACATAGTTACATAGTATTTGAGGTTGAATAAAGACATTAGTCCATCAAGTCCAACCTATTTGAGTGGCTCTTGGCACCGGCAGTATCTCTGAGAAAACTACCGTGGAGGTCCTTTCCTTCATCCTAGCACGCAGGTCTCTAAACTCCCTTTTTAGGACACTCCAGTTTCCTCCTATTTTGTCATTGGTGCCGATGTGCACCATGACAGCGGGGTCGTGCCCAACCCCATCTAGTAATCTGTCAATTCGTTCCGCAATGTGTCGAACACGAGCCCCCGGCAGGCAGCACACTGTTCGACGCTCACGGTTCCGATGACAGATTACCCTGTCAGTCCGCCTGATGATGGAGTCTCCCACCACCAGGATCTGCCTCTCCTGACCCTCCATCCTGCTCCCGTCCTCGCCGGAGCACTCACTCCCCCTGCGGATATAGGATGAGTCGTGCTCCAGCAGTGTCCCCCCTGAACTGATGTCCCCAACATCCTGCAACTTGGCAAATTTATTGGGGTGAAACTAATTCTCTAATATGGTTACTCAACCTTATTAGAGAAATGTTATATACTACTAGGGGATCTATCATCAGTTTCTAAATGTCATTGGAAGTGCTCACATTTGCCCTGTGAGAGACCAGAGTTAAAGTAACCCTGTCACAAAAAATAAAGTGTGAATTAGAATCTGTACAGGTATAGAAAATCCAGTGACCTTTTCCCTATGTTATAAAGAGATGAGGAATGGGGAGATGTTTGTGGTGCAATCAGGAAAGCAGCCTAGGGTAACAACACCAGGAAGTGTGTTGCTAGCATAATCACCAGGTGAAAATAAAGGGAAAAGCCTTGAAAAGAAAACCAGTGCAGCTACCACATCTAAGGGTTGGTGAACTTAGTAACGCGCTGGACTCTGGGCTTAGTAACACGCTGGACTCCGGGCTTAGTAACGCGCTGGACTCTGAGCTTAGTAACACGCTAGACTCCGGGCTTAGTAACGCGCTGGACTCTGAGCTTAGTAACACGCTAGACTCCGGGCTTAGTAACGCGCTGGACTCTGAGCTTAGTAACACGCTAGACTCCGGGCTTAGTAACGCGCTGGACTCTGAGCTTAGTAACACGCTAGACTCCGGGCTTAGTAACGCGCTGGACTCTGAGCTTAGTAACACGCTAGACTCCGGGCTTAGTAACGCGCTGGACTCTGAGCTTAGTAACACGCTAGACTCCGGGCTTAGTAACGCGCTGGACTCTGAGCTTAGTAACACGCTAGACTCCGGGCTTAGTAACGCGCTGGACTCTGAGCTTAGTAACACGCTAGACTCCGGGCTTAGTAACGCGCTGGACTCTGAGCTTAGTAACACGCTAGACTCCGGGCTTAGTAACGCGCTGGACTCTGAGCTTAGTAACACGCTAGACTCCGGGCTTAGTAACACGCTAGACTCCGGGCTTAGTAACACGCTAGACTCCGGGCTTAGTAACACGCTAGACTCCGGGCTTAGTAACGCGCTGGACTCAGGGTTTAGTAACGCGCTGGACTCAGGGTTTAGTAACGCGCTGGACTCAGTAACCCAACACATATCTGAGACCCCACACAGCCTACCTTAGAATGACCCTGCAGAGCCCACCATAGATGCTGCGCAACCCATCCGAGACTCTCTATGGTGGGCTCTGAAGGGGTCTCAGTTGGGTCTGGTCGGGGCCGCATCTCCCTCCCTCTCACCTCCTCTTGCCTGCTTCTGCTGCTGGTGCCTGTACACCTGGCCTCCTCTGCTGCCGGACTAGCCGGAAGTGACGTGATGCCACTTCCGGACGGTCCTAGATCAGAACACTCCGGCACTGTGGGGGCCTGCCGCCTTCGCGCCTGTCACTGTCGCCGAATACCAATGTAAGGGTCCCGGGCCCCTTACATGAGTATCGACCGTACCCCCCTGATGGCAGCCCTGAGAGTGAGGAAGGATTCAAACTTCTACAAATTCTTCATATTGCGGCTTACTAATCCTTAGATGTAGTGGATGCATTAGTTTTCTTTTAGGCTCTTTTTTTCTTTATTTTCCCTTGGTGATTCAGCCACTAAGTCTGTTATTTTTCAACTTTCATCAAAGTGGAAGATGGTGGATTGAGACAAACCATTTAACACTGACAGGGGTGCTTACAATGGTAAGCTTTTATTCATTTACGTAAAACCTTAATACCAAAGGGGAAAAGTTGTTGCTATAAATGCTTAAAAAGAGCCCCATAAAGACGTATTACAGTCCGTGGAGGTGGCAGACACTTTAATGCATGGTTTCATAAACATCTGAACAGCTTGTGTTTGTAGTGCAGAAGCAGAACTCCCCTTTATTTTTGGAAGAGGTGGTGTTTGAATAATTACACACACATCTTACACAAAGATATATTAAATCATAAAGTAGAACCCTTTTCTATGACACTCTTTTAACAGGGTGCCCTGTAATGGCATTCAAACCTTTACTGCATTGCTTTTCATATAAGTGAGTATAGCAAATAAGCTAAAGGGCATAGGGCAACGACACAGAAAAAGCTGCCTTTCATAAGGTACAAGAATGCTGGATGACGCACAGATTCTTGTCTGCACACACAGCCCATATGGGCACAATGCTGTTGATTACAATTAGTTCAGTGACTTACTATCTTGTAACACAAATGACATTTAAAAGTACAATTAGTAGAAATGTATCAGTTACAAAAAAATGTTTTTCACACAAACATCAGTATAAATGTAAACATTTATTCAAAATAAAAGGTGTCCTTTTTGGTTAGTGATTGTTTTTGTCAGTGTCCCTGTAATATGCTATTTCATCAAAACTGAAGCAGACAGAATCTGGAGCAGTTGCCCATAGCAACCAATCAGCATCTCTCTTCCATATTTAAAGTTTAAATGAAGAAACTGAAGAGAGAAGCTGATTGGTTTTGATCAATTCCCCCTTATAGCTTGGATATAAAATAAATAGGAGTATATTGTTATATATGAACATGCAGTAAGTTTCAGTATGTTTATTGTCATATTTTTATTTTATTCACCCCTAAACTTATATCTCTCATCATTTTTTCGCTGAACTAATGGTCCTCTTTTTGCTCTGAAGGTACTCACTCAACACGTTACAAAAAATAAACAATTGTGATGCAGCCTTTTAACTTTCTGACAGCGTACCGGGCAGCCTTCCTCAACCAGGGTATCTTCTGCCCTTGTCAGGGGTGCCTTCAAAGTTTCACTAAAGGGGGGATTCTGGTGTGAAGGGGCTCCTGATGTGAAGGGGGGCTGCTGATGTGGGGGACACTGGATAGCGGATAGTGACTTGGTTCAGTCACATTGGAGAACTTGAAATGGTGAATATGTTTTAACCCTTTCCCTGTCACCGCCGTAAGGCATACGGCGGAACAAAACTGTTCCCAAATGGCCAGGTCAGTATGCCTTACGGCGGTGGCATTGACAGTTCTGCTATAAGCTCATGGACGCTTTAGCGACCATGAACTAATATCAGAACTGTTCCATGGACTGTCCCCTTCAAATTAATAGCTGTCAGCAGCGGCTCACAAGCCGGGGTGCCCCCCGCACGCACCACCTCTCAGGCAGGGATCTGTGTGGATCCCTCTGCTCTCCCCCCGCTTCCAGGGGCTGAGGCAGCGGGGATCCGAAAAAAAATCTCCGGCAGGGGGGCGGAGGATCGAACCACTCGATCACCATGATTGGGCGGCATGAGAGAGCGGCGGGCGGGGAGGAGAGAGCAGCCGCTGTCATCCTGTCAGTTTCAGGATGACAGCGGCTCTGTGCGTGGCCGAGCGGCGGATCGGTAAATATCAGTGACATTTACCGAACCTCTGTGTGAAGGTCAAACACTGGAGCGATCGTCTGATCACTCCAGTGTTTGTAAATAACAGGGGACACGTAGTACTATGTGTCCCCAGTTATGAATGAACAGGATGTAAATTACATCACTTCCTGCTCAATGAGGAAAAGCACTCACTAGAGGCTCCTCCCCATTCAGAAACTGCTGATAGTAAATATCTTACTATCAGCAGTTTGTGAATGGAATGGGAAGCCTCTAAGTGCTTCCCATTCATTTAGTGCTGAGGCTGCAGAACTACGCCTGTATCATTTTATCACAACACACACCAACACAGCGCAAAAACGATTTTTAACATAAGTCGCTTATTTACAACGGGAAAAATTGCAAAAATGGCGTGGCCAGCTGAGGTGCAAAATGTTCCGGAGGGCTTGGCAGCAAAAGGGTTAATGTGCACTTTTATTTAATGGAAAATGTACAGTGCTTTAAAGAAGAACTCCGGGTGTTTTAAAAATGAACAATTAGAGTGGTACTACCTCCCGGCTGCCAGGGTTAAGTGCTTGTTTTGGTCTAGGGGGCAGAATAACGAAGATACGCTCACCTAATGGTCGGTCCTGCAGCAGTGACTGCTCACCTCTCTCCCCCTTCACTCCAGCTGTGGAATGTCCCTTAGCATCTTTACATGTAATACAAGTCAATGGACTTATATTAAACGCGATGATGTCAGCGTTACTTAGACTGCCTGAGCCTAGGGGAGGAAACACTGCGGAGACCTCTCTAACATCCAGACAGGGCCGAGGATCAGGTGAGTATATCTTTTAGACCTTGCCTAGACCAAAACGAGCTCTTCACCCCTGCAGTGCATGAGTAGCTCCACTGCAAGAGTTAATATTTAAAATGGCCGGAGTTTTTGTTTTCGGAAATTTGTACCAACCAAAAACTCCACACAGCATCTTTTCCAGTCAGCCTCACGTCTAGGACAATAAAAGGCTATAGTCTCTGTATTACAGTACACAACTTCACGGGGGACGTTCTCTTCTTTCCCGCCAATACTGAGAAGAGAAAGAGCGGGAAAATAACCGGGCGCCGGATTCAGAGAAGATCCTCTATATAAGAAAGGTATTTCATTGCTTAGCTGTGCTAGTCCTAGTATTCCGTCATCATTGTGAGCTGTGCAGTACATGTCAGTGGCCATTGCTGAGAGTTTATCCTGAGGTGTCTTTTCCTTGCTGTACCCGCGCGGTGGTGCAGGGGGGGAGCCATGATCAGGTGTAGGAGAGGCGCCGGCGGAGAACCTACATAGGGCACGTTTTTTTCATTCGATTCCTTAGCACGAGCAGTTGTTGTCTCATAATGAATGTGTGTGAGAGAGGGGGCGAGTAGTTTGGGGTTTTCCCCGAGCCACGTGTTAGAAGCATGGGCACTTCTCTCCTCATACAGATCCATCTCACAGGTCAGTGTTGTCCCGCTCACATCGTCCATTTATTAGCACGTTCTGTCAGGAAAGCTGTTCCATTGGCACGCAGAGGAAGTCGTTCTGCTTTTGATGATATTCTCTGAAGTTGTTCCTCTTATTAATAGCTGACGCAGCAATTTCGCTCTGGAAATGCTTCTTTTTTTTTTCTGCCGACACTGATTAGGCATTCAGCTTCTTCGTTTCTATATTTATCTGCATACTTCATTTTCTTTTTGGCAGGGCATATTGATAGAATTGTGAGTGTGCTCCACATCTATTCATTGTACTGTGCCATAGAGCCAGGAGTATGGCCTGATTCACACTGGCGTTTGGGGCAAATTCCTGAATACCTCCAAGTGGTGATAATCGCGATACAAAGCAATGGGAGGCTGACAGGGCCCGCAGCCGCTTGCGTGTAATCGGACATGCAGTGATTATCTGCAGATGATTGCCCCTGGACGGAGTCTGGGGGCAACCATCTGCAGGTAAACACTTCATATCCAATTACATGTAAATAGCTGCGGGGGCTGGCCCACTTGGTCTTACGGAGCAATTTGTGAGATTCCCCGGACGTAAGTGTGAATGTGGTCTATAGCCCACCATTCATCGCACAGCACCTGAGATCTGTTTAATTCTGATGGTCAAGCACGCTGCATTCTACAGAGGATTTAATATCCCGATTCTATTGCTCCAAAATCCTTATCCATAATGACTATGTACAGATCCTCGTCACTATTGCAGCTCAGAAAGGTAGATAGACTGTGAAAAGGGCCCCATTCTTATTAATCACACTTCCTGCTTCGTCACCTTCTACTACATACAGTATATCTTAGAGCAGAATTATTATTATTATTACATAGTATTTATATAGCGCCAACAGTTTGCGCAGCGCTTTACAATATAAGGAAGACATTACAGTTACAATACAATTCAAGACAAGATGGTAAGGAGGGCCCTGCCCCTGAGGGCTTACAATCTAAAAGAGGGGGAAATGATACATGAGGTAGCTGCCATAGAAGGTAGAATGCCATAACATTTTCTTAAAAGGGCAATACACAGAACGTAATAATTACAGAACAGACTGGACCCTTTCGGGGTAGCCAGTGAATAACCCGAAAGTACAAGTTGTCACCCAAATACTCTGTATTGGTGCATCCCTAATCAACACTGTATTTGACTGTGCTAAATAGCGCTTCTCATTGGTCAGCGTGGTCAGGTTTGATCGGGTCTTTCCATTTTCCCATATTACCTGGGAAAGTGAACTTACCCTTTAATGCACATTGTGCGTGTAAGAGAGTTTTGGTGCCTGGCTACCACAATATTGCGCACGGTGGAATGGCGGCAGCACTCAGCGCACACACACACTATCCTACGCGTGCGTTTATTTGCATGCCGATGGGGGCAGGGGGGTTGGTTTAAAAAAAAAAAAAATGTCACTTATTTTTTAAAATTTTAACCACTTGAAGTCTGCGGTGTTTACACCCTCTTTCTGTCCAGTCAATTTTTCAGTATTCAGCGCTGCGGTACTTTGACATTTATTCCGTCATGCAACGCTGTACTGAAATTAATTTGATACCATTTTGTAGGGACACATAGGGGTCTATTCACTAAGCTGCCGAGGGCAGCCGAGTGAATGACCGATCTGAAGTGAAGTGAGCCGAACACTGTTCGGCTATTCACTTCAGGCTGGTACGGCTGATTTCAGCCGTACATCGGCTTGCTTCGAGTGGCTTCGGGTCGGCTCAGCATGTTCGGCCGACTTATATATTAAGGAAAAATTACCGAAAATTAAAAAAACAAAAAACTGTTTCCCCTATATTAAAATGATAAAACATTTATTACCCAATTTTTTCTAAAATATAAGAGGGGGTCACGTCTGGTAAATAGATACCAAACATGTCAAGCCTTAAAATTGCACGCGCGAAAACTCAAAAAACTACAATACCCAAAATTGGCTATAGGCGACGCTTTAAAAGTTTAGTGTTATCAGTGATTGATGGCCCTAAAATTATTGCTCTCACTCCGACGTTTGCGGCGATATGTAACATGTGTTGCGCAATTGCCATTTTCGCACCCTGGCGCATCGAATGAATATTTATGTGGTGGGGGGTTTTTTTTTTTTCATATGACTTTTTTTTTTTACATTTATTGTTATTGCTATCACATAGGGGGATAACAATCCCCGTATATAATAGTAAAGGCACACTGACCGGTCCTTTTTATGGAGACATTAGGGGTCTCCTAGACCCCTAATGTCACCTTGGAACCCCAAAAGAAGCTGAAGCACAGATCTGCTTCATCAGCTTCTTCTCTCTGGCTATAGCAGTCAGATGACTGACAGGTGAATGCGGAAGTGATGTATTTACACATCACTTCTGCATTCAGACCTCGGAGGAAGTTCAGCAAGGAGGAAGATGCTGATCTCCCTCCCATCTTACCTCCTGACGCCCTCCCGAGTCGGTCCCGGGCCGCAGATGGGCTAGCAGATCCCGGGATTGAAGGTGAGGGGTCAGGAGGGGGGGCGGTGGCACGCAGCCAGAGAGCACATACATACGATCAGCAGGCTATAGATTCGCCGATCGTATGTATATCAAACAGCCAGTAACGGCTGTAAAGAACGGGCGGTTTTTTTCTGCCCGTGCGCGCGCAGAAAAAAAAAAAGCCGACTGATAACAGCATTCCACCCGTGTGAGTCTGCCGTCCGTCTGTTTTTTCACAAAGCGTGGACGGCAGGAGGTTAAAAAATAATGTAGGGCTGCAACAACTAATCGACATAATTGATTATGTACTAAATGTACTTATGTACCAGCTAAAATGTACTATTTTGTGGGATTTGTTGTATTCCTCTATAGCTGGTGGTATTCTGCATTGCGCTGTATAATGTACTATTGCTGGGTTTTGTAGTCCTCTATAGCCGGTGCCATTCTGCATTCATTGCTGTATAATTTTACACTTTCCATTTAACTATATTGCACACCACACTATCTTTTTTTCTTTTTTACTTCCACCGCTCCAAGCTTGCTCCTGTGATGGACTACAACCTCAATACAAACTAGTAGTCCCATCACTGGAGCCATTTTTAAAACGTTATTTTATTGTTTAACCGATTAATCGAACTTAATAATCGGCTAACTAATCGATTTTGAAAATAATCGTTAGCTGCAGCTCTAAAATAATGTTACGTAATTTTTTTACGTTTTTTACGGGGCTGTATAGTGAGCTCATGCGCCCTGGTCACGGGTCCCCCAGAGGAGCTGGGGACCCCGAAAACCACGGTGGGGGGGCCCTGGACAGGATTGCTGCTGTTCGTTTCATACAAGTGATCTGATCAGATCACTTGTATAAAACCGAGCGCTGGTTCCCCACCGTACATTTCGTTCTGCTTGTCCGGAGCAGGGCTAAATGTACAAAAAACACTATTCGCCCGGCGCCCAAAAACTGCATGTTGCGGGAGTCGGGCAATAGGAATTCCGCACCCCTGCTGGTACATATGCTTTAAATTACAGAGATGAATTCACCTGCACTGAATGTCACATTAACTACTTTAAAAATATATGTTGCTTTAAATGTGTGAAATTGAATTAGGAAGAGTGAAATTATTGTTAGAGTTTAATAGAGAAAGAGCTTTTTTGTTGTCCTCAGAAATGCAGAACTGTGCTGTGCAGGGATCAGAAAGTAAATTCACTAATCAAATTTTACAGTAACAGATCTTACTTGTTTGCCAATTAAACTGTTAAAATCAATTTGTTGAGGGCATTATAAATCTAACATATCATTCCCTGTGTTATTCTAAGCGTGTTTGAAGGCTATGGACATATACATTTTGTATACAGTTGCAGATTTTCTTTACCTTCCTATTTTCTGTATTTCTGTGCATCTGGGAATTACTAGCTACTTTCCCTCTGTATGGACTCTTTTGCCATGAAAATTGCAGGTCATTGTACTTACAATTCATCGTCACTGATTAAAAGGCAGTTTGTGTGAGGGACATATGTGTCCTGGAGAAAGGGAAGGGCCAGCTGACACTGGTGAGAATTTGAGTAGGGAGTGGGGAGGGAAGCCTGAGGGTGTTTTGTCAGCAGAATGAGTGTAAGGAAAGAAGGACGGTACAGAAAAAGGGCAGATTTTAGGGAAGGGGAGAATCTTTCTCAGGGGAAATAAATAGGAATTACGGTAGCATGGAAAAGAAACAAGTGTGTCATAAAGAAGGGACTCGCATATTTTCTAGGAAAAATGTAAGCGCAGGACAGGCCGCACAGGGAGGAATATTCAGCGTAGCACACAGGGAGCTAGGCCTGTTAGCACTTCCAGGGTTTAGAAAATATCCACGTGACAGTCTTTTCTCCTCCTCCTCCTACTGACAGCCTTTCCAGTTTAATAGGCAAGACTCCCCAGCATCCAGAGGACAGAAATCGCAAGATGTCTCAAAAGGATGAGCCGCAGGACAAGTGAGTGACTGCTTCTAGCCTCAACTATTTCACTGCTGTTCACATCTTCTCTTTGTTCCCTTCTTGCTTTTCATGTATTCTGTTTTGTCTTGTGTTCCTTCTTATAAGTCCACTTTCTTCATTTTCAGTTTTTATCTTTCTAGAATGTCCCATTTCATATAGCCTTCTCACAGTACATTCTCTGCTTGGTTGTTTGTTACTGTAGGACAATTAACAGAATCTGGACAAACCAGTTCCCTTTGTCCTGTGACTAAAAGAAAAGAAGTCATTCATTTATTTGCACCTTCCACTCCAAGGGACAAATGTGTTTCTTATTTGTGACCTCGAGCATTGGTGCTGCAAACATCAATCAACCTGGGCTGACCATCAGTAACTTCTTATGTCATCATGTTCCATGGCACTGGAAGTGTTGCAATATAATGTATTTTGATGGGAACACTCAGCCCGGAAATAGCCTATCCTGTATTTAAATGTTGTATGATTTAACTCTGGGTGTAGAATAATTTAGATGTTGGTATGTAAAACATTGTGTTCATGGTGTATAATAGGTTTAACACTAAGCCATTTAATTTTGGCAGCATTCAGTACATGAATTTAAATTTTTTTGTTTTCACACTTTTTTTTCTTGCATAAATGTCTTCACTTTTGCATACATACACAGCAGAAGTGACGGGTTAGGGACAAACTACAACACTGCCAGGATGACGTGAGCAGTTGTAGAAACAGTGTTGCTTTAAGAACCTGAACCATGTGAATAAAAGGTGACCACCTAAACAACACCTAGCATAGTTGTCAAAGTTTGTCCTATCCCAGGGAACTTTTGATTTTTTTTTTCTACACCTTACCTCTCGAAGATCTCACACTGAAATAGTTAAAAACTAATTTATTTATTTTTCCTTCACAGGGCCTACTTAGTCAGGATTATTTGCTTTATCCTGGGGCTTGGAACTCTGTTACCATGGAATTTCTTTATCACGGCTATTCCAGTGAGTTTACCTGTGTTTATCACATTTACAAAATTAGTCATTGCTAAACTACTTCAATATGCCGGTATGCAGTTACCTGACTGTAAGGTGAACTGATATCATATTTTGAGGGTGTATGCACTTGATGGGACATTCTGGTTTATTTGGATTTCCAATTGCTGCTGCTGACCACATCTCACTCCTGGTGAAGCAGGAGCGCAGTATGAACACTTGCCTCAGATCTCACCTGTGCCTGAAATTTGCTATAACTTCCCATTCATTTCTTTCTCTGAGGATTCTTAGAACTAGAATGATGTAGTTTAAGAAATCAGTGAGTGTAAAAAGTGGTGGTTTTACTCATACCCAGGGAGTGAGAAGCAGCTGCGTGGTTTTGGTTGATGCTGGTAAGGTAAATGTAGCCTAAGTCCACTTGTAGCAAGGAATTAAGTACAATATGTGTTCTTTGTATTTATTCTAACAGATCCAACCTATATTAGGTCAAAGCACTAACACTTTGACCCTAATGAAGAAAGTTAATCTTTAAAAGCTTGACTTAAAAAAACAAATTGTTTTTAGTGTGCTTTTCTTTCCATTTTGGTTTAAAACGTATAACATGTAATGCTAAGATTTTAAAAAAAAATCTATTCCTTTAATTTTCATATCAGAGGCCAATTTGGTCACTTAAGCTTCTAAGCTTTTAATATAGGAGGCTGCTCAACACTCTACTTTGTTTTGCTATGCTGAGTAATTAAGGTTTTATTATAGTACTAAAACAAATGCCCTTGTTTGACAAGTCATGGAGGGAGCCAGGGCATTGAAATAGATACTGGTCAGAGGGAGCCCGTTCATGTTCAAGGCCAAACGTTAAACACACTGTTCATTTGAATGGCGCTCCAAACGCACCTCCTGGTCACATTTCCCCATATTTTGTCTCTGCAACACTGCAAGTATAGAAGTATTCCTATTGATCTTGCCAGGAATCCAATGAGCCTATAACTTTCTGTAAACTGCGCCTGTGCTAAACTGAAATCCTAAGCAATGTTATCAGCTCTTATGGCCTGTTCAACTCTGTAGACTACAGAACACCTCCCTCATCTTATGAATATAAAGAATAGTGAGGGTGACAACACTGCTCCTCCATAGATCCAGTAGAGTGAGTGCTGTGACACTAGAGCATGAATTGTGTTACTGGCAGGAACACCAGGTGAAAATTAAAGATAAAAGGAAACTAATGTAGTCACCACATCTAGGGACTGGTAAGCTGTTACATTTTTGTTCTTAGCTTTAGCTACACTTAACGATTTGAATGAAATATTGCTTCTCTTTCCTGCATCGATAGTGTTCATTTTTGTCCTCTAATGTAGATTGCTTGGAGGGAGATGCAACAAATGTCAATGCTTCTTAAATGCACCCATCACTGCAACAGATTTTCTGCATCTCTAGTTCAGCTATGCATGAAATTAGCAGTTAGGGAAAGCAGATTGTTTTTAGTTTCCAATCAGATAGATTGCAAATACACTTACCACATTAGGCTTAATGTAGGTGCTCAGAATTTTTTTTAAATGTTCAGCCTCTCTTTGTATATTCTTTATTAGTTATTTATAAGTCTCTTCCAGATGTTGATGCTCAAAGCCAATGTGATAAAGAAAAACATAATATAACATTGTCATGTATAATTCACACAATCCCAGCATACGTAAGCATTGTTTTTAAGTTATTATGCTATGTTAAGCATGTCCTAGACGTTACAGTTTGATTGTATTCGCTATATTATTTGCCAATTATTAAAGTAATTAAATGTATTGGTTTAATATAATGTATTAACACACCTTTTCGTGTCTCAGTATTTCCATGAACGTCTGTATGGGAACTCCTCGGCGAATGGGAATTTGTCTGATTCAGAAAACCTAAAGAGTGGAAAGGATGCATTTAATTTTAATAACTGGATGACCCTGCTAGCGCAGCTACCCCTGCTTCTTTGTACACTCCTCAACTCATTCATTTATCAATGGTGAGATGCATATTGTGTCTATATTTGCATTATATGTTGCAGTAAACTAACTTTGAATATGCCATCATATGTGGGACATGATTAATGATATGTGGGCAATAGATGTAGCCAGTCGGCAGGACTTTATAGACAAGAATGCAATGTAGCTATCTGGTCATCTGGACATCATACCCAAACTGAGGGTATTTTTTTTAGGATGGTTGCCTGTTCACTATACCAGCAAAAGCCAGGACCCTGAATGGTTTCCAAGAATTTTGTTAAAGGAAACCTCAAAACGGAGCCATGGATATTAATGATATTGAATGCTGAGACTTGTAAAGCACTGGAGAGTACTTCCAGTGTACTCATTCCTCCACAGGGGGCTGGATGGTCTGTTAATATTAATTTAAGAGGCCACCATTTTTGTTGATATTAGTACAGCAAAATGTAGTTCATGTGAAAAAAGGTATAGCATTTATATTGCTGATATATAAGGGTGCTAGGCTCATTACAGTATTGAAAGTGCAGTTGTATTTTACCCAAAGTACATTTGCTCTTGACATGCACAGATATCAGCTACAGTTTTTTCCTGTTTTGTAGATTGGTTATACTCTTGTGTTCTAACTTCAAGTACTACCATTTCTTGTGTAGTGAATCGGAAGATAACGCATTAAGTTTGTAACTGTGTTTGGGAAAAGATATTAAAGTAGCTAGCTTCAAATGTATTTCATATTATGCCCATTGATTCTAAGTATTATGTAAGTGTTACACTTAAAGGTATTTAATACCTCTCATAGTAATCAACTTTCATCTTCCTTTCTACCCAGAAGGTAGGTGCCAGCTTTGTTTTGGCATCATTCTGGGTCAGCTTTTACTTCCAGGATGAAGATGCTAACCTATAGATGAGCCAAGTACAGCCTGGTGGATAAAACAGTAGTTTCTATGTTCTTGGTTGTATACATAATTCACCCAGCTCTGCCTATTGCTGTAGGCTCTCACTTTGTGAACTACCAGAAAATGACAGTGTTGCAGAAGTCTTAGTGAGTAACCATTGGGAAGAGGAGAGGAGGAAATACTTCTTCTGCTTGCAGGACTGTGATTATAGCATTTTAATATGTTCATTTAAAATTGTCTACACTTTGGGGAAATACCCTGTTCTTTATAAGTCAGATTGCATTGTTCAACTCTGCAGCAAACTGCATGTGCGTACAAATGGAAGATTCACTGTAAGAATGAGAATCATCTGATTTTAGAATCACTTTGCTCACCTGCCAGTGTTGTGTATTACTGAAGCTCATTAATCGTTTGTCTTTTTTTCTTGCAGTGTTTCTGAAAGAATTCGCATAGCGGGCAGCATGTTGGCTATCCTTTCTCTCTTTATCTTCACTGCTGTTTTGGTAAAGGTTGCGATGGCTGCCCAGACCTTCTTCAGTTTGACTCTTGCCACTATATGGTTTATCAATGGTAATTATTTTTCCTCCTAAAAAAATAATGTGAGTTTTATAACTGTAATGTATTATAGTGCTTGTACTTGCTTGAAACAACTGATGTCTTTTTACTGGGTGACTGGAGTTCTGGATCTTATAGTAGACAGTAAAGGTGGGCAGATATTAGATGGTTGATGTCCTGCGATTTTCATGGGGTCTAATAATGACAAGGCTGTCTATGGCTAAACTAGGCTGCCACTGTATCCTCAGGCTACCAACATCAGTGGAAAAAATTACGAGCAGCTCAAGTACACATGCTTCTTGTTAACATATGTGTTTGCAGGTATATGCCTGTGGGGGGGGGGGGGGGGGAGATCAATTGCTGGTGATTTAATTTGCACATGTCTAAATGCCAATGATTTATTTTCCAACTGAAGGGTTCAGCACAGTTGCACACAAGACAACACCAACTATATGAATAAATTATTTAGCACATAAAGAGAACTCAGATGCAAAAGGGACCTAATAGTTATACTTTGACCATCCCTGTTTAAGACTCCTGGCAGTGGATTTCTCCACAGCATTGCACATGGATGGTGCAGGGAGATACAGGCTATGTCATAGATTAAGGTGTAACTAAATTAAAATAGTGACGATTTGCCATGCTATGGGGAACATTTGGATGTGTTGATTGTGCCTAACAAGTCCATTTTGTTTGGAATTCTTCCTGAAAAATCGCAGTGCACTTCTTGGTATGTGAGGTTGGCTTGGCTTCCTGTGCCTGCAACCTCATAGATTTAAATATGCGGTGTGAGATCCAAGGCACAGCTGCCTCTGACTGCTAGTTTCAGGAGATTTGGTGATGTCAATACTGTACTGCTCACTGTTCTCGTTGCTCGGGACGCTGAAATTAGGAAACCAAGCCCTGGCATGGTAAGCCAGTAATGGGGAAAAGATCGGCTGCAGGAAGACCACAAGCAATACCAGTGTCTGGTCCTTCTCCCTTTGCCTGCCTTTTTTAGGCATAGCTTGAAGAGTTAATTTCCTCTTTTACCTTTATAGTGAGGGCAGGTGCTAATGGTCAGTCCAGCTTTTAAGAGAGTTAAACACTTGAAACGGGTTAAGTGTTGTGCCCTTTCTGCATTTAGGCTCTGTTTAAAAGAGGCGTTGTGAATTTATTATCAAACAAAATTTTACTTGCGTTTTAATATATTAACGATTCATTCAGTATTATAAAATTGTCGGTTTATTGTGATTTTAATATAAATGAACAGTATTGACAGGGTTTGACCTAGAAAACTAAAATGCCTTTAAAAAGTAGCTGCTAACAGTGTTCATGAATATGTTTGAAACATTCCTATACACTGACAGAACCAGAAATACTTCATATCTTGTAAATATGTTTTTGAGTAGTTGCATGCAATCAGCTTGCCGTTTCATACGAAGTAATTGCCCTTTGTTGTATCCTTCAGTGGTGTAAATATTGGACAGGAGAACATTTGGATATAGCATAATGTTAACCTGCTATTGATGGACTCCTTCTGAAAAGGCTGGTTGATTGGCTTATATTCTGACTCCCAAGCCTTAAAGGAGAACTATGGGGTTAAGGCTTTTCCCCATAGTTCTCCTTAGGATAACGGGAGGACACAAACTAGCGCCCTCCCGTCACCCTAAGCTCAGTATACCGCGAGCTACAGCTGCTGCTCGCGATATACTGAGGCGCCGCAGCTGAAGCGGATCCCGACAATTATGTCTGGATCCGCCCAGCTGCGTGACTGACAGCTGGCTCTGCCTATCTAGAGGCAGAGCCAGCTGTACCCGCCCCTCCCCTGTCCGTTTCCGCCAGTCAGTGCTGGCGGATCGGGGAGGGGGGAATCCAGCCCCTCCCCTGTCACGGCAGAGAGCCGTGACAGGATCGAGAGGTGAGCGAAAGCCGGTATGTGTTCGCTCACCTCCCGATCTACTGAGCCGACCTGTGACAGTCTCATTGTCACAGGTCAGCTAGAACTATGAGGTGAGTGAAAAGCACTCACCTCATAGAACCCCTTTAAAGCCTAACTCTGGACCCAGGTACACAGTCGCACTCCCACACAATGGAACACCCCTGCACCCATGAAACAAGTGTATATTTACCCTTTTTCCCAGGTGTCTTGGCTGGACCCAATGATGCCACATCTTCTTTGCCCTTGTCTTCCTCCAGTGGTAGGCTGCTCCTAAATAATGTGGCTTGGTTTTCTGCATTCCAGAGTTGTAGGCACAGTCTTGAAGCCCATGGATCAAGTTAAAGCCTATGTACCTGCATCCCTACTACATGTCTCGGTGGAAGGGGCTTTCATTTCTTTATGAATTTTTAAATAAGGTTCTTTTTTTTGTTTAATTGTATTTGCTAATTGTATTACAATTGCAAGTAAACACTCCTGTAGATTAGAAGAACTAAGGGGCGGGACCTGTTCTCATGTTCTTCAGGTGGCTATCTAGTTAATTTTTGCTCATGTTGGGCTTGTTAGCGGATGGTTTTTGTTTTCCACACCTCAGTTGAACTGCTTTTGGACATCCCGATTGTGAAATACTTCCTGTGTCCCGTCATAAAATCCTTCTCTTGGAGTCTACTGAGGGACACAGGTCCCACCCCTCTGTGTTTTTGATTATGCTCTTGGTAGTGCTTGCTACAAAACTAATGCATGTGGGTAGAAGGAGGGTTATCTTGGACAGTTCTTTTGTTTACCAGTGTCCTATCCTCCTGTAGGTAGCAGTATAACCCAAAGCTAAAAAAAACTTCCCGACCCTAAATGGACACCAAAAAAGGTAGTTCATGGTGTGTACAAAAATCCTATTTAGTGGTTCATGTTGCTGTGTTGAGCAGTGGACCGTGCTGGAGTGAACTGGTCCAACACTGGTTTCAGTCCATTTGTAACAGCTTAGAAGCACCTAGGGGGTCTATTTATAAACAATGCGAGGGGCCATTTGCCCTGCAAATTTCTGTGAACATTCGATTTGTGTGAATAATGGAAAAAACAAACGTTCTTAATATATTTTTAAGGTCGAATTTATTGTGATGTAATACTGCATTATTGTCACCAGATGGATTTGAGGAGCATAATAAAAATTTACTTATTGTAAATAGACCCCCCTGGTGTTTGCTTACATTAAAAGGCTTACAGGCTGCCAAGATTCTGTTGCAATAGAAAGTAACGGGACAAGAGCTTTGAAAAGATTTCAGTGCCTCTGTCAACTTAAATATGAATTTCTCCCCAATGTTTATAGCCACAGAGGTGAATGAGGATATGTTTTAAAGTGATTTTACTGCTTGTTCAGAATATGTAATTTTTTTAGTGTTCACAGTCTGGGCACAGGTTCACTTTAAATGGAATGTTATCTTTTAATCTCATTTTGTTTTTATTTTGTCTGTCCTTATTTATTTATATTTGTCTTTTTACCCCACTGCAGCCTTCTGTGCGATTCTACAGGGTAGTCTGTTTGGGCTCCTGACTCTATTTCCACAGCAGTATAGCAGTTTGTTCCTCAGTGGTCAAGGAATGGCTGGGATGTTTGCTGCTCTGGCTATGATACTATCCATGTCAAGTAAGTATTATGCAGTGTTTATATTTACCTGAAGTATATCTTAAAGGGGCTCCTACTATTTCTTTTGCTATTCTATCTAGCAGTAGCTGTGTATAGAGGCTGTTGTAAGCGCCTAATCAATCACGCCCTATCTCCTGTCACTTGCCCAGTTGTACAGTAATTGAGATTGTTGACTTCCCAACAACTGGCCAATTATCGTACGAAAACCCAATTTCGTTCGGAAATCGAACGCTTATTGCAAGGTGTATGGGCGTCTTAACAATCCTGTTAGATGATACTTGATCAGCTTTTTCCCTGGAAACCGGAAATTACAAAATCATCATTGCTTTCGGGTTTATTCAGCAGAGAGATCAGTGAACAAATGTTTGGTGTTTGCAGTAATAGGTGAACCATTGTGCATTGTAGTAGCAATCGTTTTGAGTGGCACCACAACACAGAGATGTGAACCATCTGTGCATTGTGGTACACTGTGGGCCCAGGGGGTGTGCCCATGACAGCCGGAGTTCCCAAGTAGTGGGTTTAACCCTTTCCCTGCCACCGAAGTAAGGCATACAGCGAAACAACCGTTTCCGGTGGCCATGTCACGTCGCTGGCTATCACCCTTCCGCTATAAGCTCATGGTTGCTTTAACAACAATAAACTTAGAACAGAAGGGTCCCCCTGATGGTCCCCTATGATTGAATAGCTGTCAAGCTGCTGATGACAGGGTGCTGAGAGAGCAGCTGTCAGGATGGAGAGTGATCACTGGTGTTTGTTCTGCACACTGAAGGATCAGCAATTATTTCACATATTTGCTGATGTCACTACCTGTTCATTTATAAGTAGGGACATAGTAAGCTCACTGTTGCTCAGTTTATGAACGAGCAGGAGCACTCAGTACAGAGGCTTCCTGCCCATTCATTACTGGGGAGAGTACTATGCCTCTGTTTGTGAATGAACAGGAAGCCTCTGTACTGAGTGCTTCTGTTAATTCAGTGCTGGGGCTGCAGACAAAAAAAGAGATTGAGGACTCTATTTCAAAAGAGAAATGTCAGGATATTTCCCTAAAGCCCCCCAACAATATTAAAAAAAAATAGAAAATTAAAATAAAGTTAAAAAAGAAATAAAACAACCTTTCCCACACACACACACATAACATACACGTACAAAAGTAGGCACCATATTGTGGTGTACACCATGCGCTGCAGTGCGTTGTTAGAACACATTGCAGTGCTTAATTTTTGTCTTGTTTTTCTTTTTAAAATAAATTCAGCTGTGTGCGTTGTAATGCGCTGTGTTGCGATTAAATGTATGCCTGCATCATTTTAACACACAGTGCACAAGTGGCACAAACAGGCCTTACCGCAACACAGATTTTTAGCATAAGTTCCATATCTACAGTTTTGTGCTTCGTTTTTCACTGTTTCGCACAAAGGCGCCATTTCAAATTGTCGTTGTGTACTGACTGTGCTATCCATTTTAATTTCAATACAAAGCTAATTGCCTGCTAAGCACCTGTTTGTTCTTAACCTTGTAATGCAAAGGGGATCACAGGCATGCACATCAAACTGATTCATTTTCATATAATGTCAATGATTTTTCACACCCACATGTTATATATTGCAGTTTGTCAATCTGTAGATGCGGTGGCTAATTTGTTTTTCTCAGGCCTTTTTTTCATTTTTAACCTGGTAATCCCTTGAATAACACATTCCCTGTCCTTGTGGTGGTTGTGCTCACTCCCTCAACAGCAATTATTGGGGAAGCTATGGTTGTCACTAGGCTGCTCTCCTGATTTTAAATATACAGGTGAAACTCGAATAATTAGAATATTGTGCAAAAGTAATTGCAGTAAGTGCTGCAAAAGGGGCCCAAACCAAGTACTGAGTACATATGCATGCTTGTACTTTTCAGAGGTCCGATATTGTTCTATGTACAATCCTTGTTTCTCTCCCGTTCATTGAAGGACACAGGGCAACAGATCGTAGATCCTGAATGGTAGGGGGTATATCGCCACCTGCAGGAGTAGGACGCTAGGCACATAACAAAAAGAGAAGACAGCCTAGGGGCGGCCCCTGCTGGTGGCCCAACCCCTCACTTGCTGACAAGTCTCCAGTTTTTTGCCTAGCGTCAGGAGTAAGGAGCTAAAAAAAATTTCTCTGGCGAAGTTTTTTCCTTTCTTCCGTTTGACTTGATTTTTCTTCTAGCAAGTGTCCCCAGGGCGACAGGCTGGATGACTGTAGATCCTTGTAGTCTCCCCTGGGTGACCGACGAGCGCATGCAGACTCTGCTACGGTGGGTCGGCTGCGACGGGTGGTCTGGCGCTGCCCTTCGGGCTGGCGTCGGCCCCACGTGTGTTCACCAAGGTGCTAGCCCCGATTCTGGCGCTGTTGCGTTGTCGGGGGGTTTCGATCGTGGGGTACCTGGACGATCTGCTCCTGCGGGCAGAGTCGCATTCTTCCATGGTGACGGCTCTGGGGGTCACGGTGCGGTCCTTGGAGGAGTTCGGGTGGCTTCTGAACCTGCGAAAGTCTTGCCTGGTGCCTTCACCACGCCTGGAGTTTCTGGGTTTGGTTCTGGACACTGTCGCGGCCCGGGTCTTTCTTCCCCGGGACAAGCTCCTGAAGCTCCGTTCCAAGGTCCGGCTACTGAGGGCTCACCAGTGGTCGCCCATTCTGTTTTGCATGCAGGTCCTGGGTCTCATGGTGGCCTCCTTCGAGGCGGTGCCTTTTGCGCAACACCATACCAGGACCCTGCAGGGGAACATCCTGGTACAGTGGGACAAGTCCTCCCTGTCCTTGGACAGGGAGATTTGGATCTCTCTGGAGGCAGGGGCCTCCCTGCGGTGGTGGCTTCCATCCCCCGTCTTGGTGCGGGGGAAGTCTTTTCTTCCAGTGCATTGGACGGTGGTCACCACGGACCTGGGGCGGGGTCCTGGGCTCCTTGACCGTGCAGGGTCGTGGGTCGCCGTAGGGGTCCCGTCTGTCGATAAATGTGTTGGAACTTCGGGCGATTCACCTATCTCTTCTTCATTGGTCGCCCCGGCTCCTGGGTCTGGCGGTCCGGGTCCAGTCGGACAACGCTACCGCGGTGGCGTACATCAACCACCAGGGCGGCACGAGAAGCGTGGCCCGGGTCGAGAGGTGTTCGGGATTCTGTCCTGGGCGGAACATCGAGTTCTGGCTCTCTCGGCGATCTACATCCCGGGAGTGGACAATTGGCAGGCCGATT
>NW_017306367.1:718313-723634 GCF_000935625.1 Nanorana parkeri | reverse complement strand
GTTTTGTTGTTGTTGCCCATCCCTCAGTGTGTACTGCTTGGTGACGTCCCTACCATTCAGGATCTACGATCTGTTGCCCTGTGTCCTTCAATGAACGGGAGAGAAAATAGGATTTTTGTACTCACCGTAAAATCCTTTTCTCTCCGTTCATTGAAGGACACAGGTCCCGCCCTCTATATTGGGTGTGTACTCCTAACTGCTTGTTACTTACTGGAGACTTGTCAGCAAGTGAGGGGTTGGGCCACCAGCAGGGGCCGCCCCTAGGCTGTCTTGTCTTTTTGTTATGTGCCTAGCGTCCTACTCCTGCAGGTGGCGATATACCCTACCATTCAGGATCTACGATCTGTTGCCCTGTGTCCTTCAATGAACGGAGAGAAAAGGATTTTACGGTGAGTACAAAAATCTTATTTTTATTGATTGCATGTAATAATCTACTTTTTTGAGGTTGTGGATTTGGGGTTCTTGGGGTTTTCATGAGCTGTAAGCCATAATCATCACAATTATGACAAATCACGGCTTGACTATCTTGCTTTGCATGTAATGAGTCTATCTCATATATTAGTTTCACCTTTTAAGTTGCATTAGTGAAATAAATGAACTTTGCACGATATTCTAATTATTCGAGTTTCACCTGTAAGCACATCTTGCCCTCTTCATCTCCATTACATGTAGTTTAAAGAAGATAGCTTAAAAGGAAGATAACAATGTGATTTATGTTGAGCTTACAGGAAGTGACAAGACACTACATTTCTGGCAAGATGAACAGCTATGTCTCTACTTGCTGAAAATGTTCTTAGCCTAAAAAAAAGGCTATGGGCAGGTAACATGCTAAAGTATATTACAATTTTGTTCTTTGGTTTAAATATCCTTTAATTTCTTGATCTGTTAATTTCTTAAAGAAGAACGCCAGGAAATTTTGATTAACCCTTGCAGTGGGGCTGCCCCAGCACTGCAAGGGTAAGTGCTCGTTTGTGTCTAGGTTAAAAAAAAAATTATACTCACCAGAAGCTCAGAGTCGGCTTCTTCGTAGACCACTCCTTCCAGTGTCTGTCCCCCTCTTCTGCAGCGGCCTAATCCTCAACATGATATACACAGTGCATAGACATGAGGATGCTGAGGAAGATTCCAATGCTGTGGAGGAGACAGGCTGAAGGTAGGGTTGTGACCGCTTTGGGTGAGTATATCTTTGTTATTTGTGTCCCTAGACACAAACAAGAACTTAACCCTTGCAGTGCGGGGGAGCAGGGGTTAATAAAATGTTTTGAGGAGTTCTTCTTTAATGAGTGTATATAAACTTTGTGTGCCTTTGCATATATCAGTTTATTCTCTAAACTTGCCCCATTTTGTCTCCTTCCTTACCCTCCATTTTTTTTAACACTTTTTAGGTGGCGCTGATCATGAGACCGTTGCCCTAGGTTATTTCGTCACCCCTTGCATTGGGACTTCCATTTCAATCATATGCTACCTTCTGCTTCCTCGTCTGGTAGGTGTTGTGTTTTGTTTGTGAGTTTGGATGCTTTGTGGACAGAATGGAATTTTTGATTTGGTTTATTTAACTGCCTCCGGGCCGGCCGTAGTAAAAAAAACGGCCGGCCAGGAGCTCTCTAGATCTGAGCGGGCGTCTTTTGAACCTGCGAAAGTCTTAAAAAAAACGTTTTTTTTTCAAAATTTTCAGTAATTTTTCCTAATTATAATAAAAAATAAAACTCCCAGTGGTGTTTAAATACCACCAAAAGAAAGCTCTATCTGTCCCCAAAAAATGGTGTAAAATTCATTTCAGTACAGCGTTGCATGACGGAATAAACGTCAGTCAAAGTACCGCAGCGCTGAATACTGAAAAATGGCCTGGCCAGGAAGGGGGTCTAAACACCTGGTCTTGAAGTGGTTAATCTTTATCTTTTTTTTTTTTAATGCAGGAGTTTGCACAGTATTACCTCTCCAAATCCAACACAAATAGTTCAAAGAGTTATGAAATGGAGACAAATACAGAATTGTTACATCAAGGTAACATTTTTCATCCAGATGTACAGAGAAACAATTTTGTTACATGCATCGTGGTTACATAACACTGTATATTTAACCCTATAGGAGAGGAAAATGGAGACGCAGGGCAGAAGAAAGCTGTGTTACTGCTAAAAGAGGCAGAAGCTGGTGTAGGGGAGGGGAAGCCAGCTGTGTCTATCTGCGCTATTTTAAGAAAGGCAAGTATGGTTTTCACATCATCACTTATTCAGCTGGAAATATAACTTTTAGGAATTAGTATCATCTGTATCAATTAAACGATTTGCAAACTTTATTTAAAGTCAAGCTGTCAAAGCAATATAGTAAACTGGATTATGGCAGGCACCACAATTGTTCAATTCCTCTCTTGTGTGTTGCGGGAGATCCCAAATGTGGTGTTGGAATTAACCCTTTTGCTGCCAAGCCCTGCGTAATGCTTTTATCCTCAGCCGACCAGACCTTTTTTGCAATTTTCCCCCTTTTTTTTATTTTCTACTGCTTTTAGCGTTTGTAAAATACCCCCCCAAACCATACATTCTCTGAAAGCACAGGCCTGGTATAATAAAAAGATGGTGCCACTAATTTTGTAGGTCCTGCGATAATTGCGCAAATGTTGATCAAATCAATATTAAACCAAAAAAAATACACAATTAAATTGATTGAATTAAATTGAACACACTAAAATCAGTATAAGTGCACACAAAAAAATATAATTTACAAGATTCCAACTAAATTTAAAAGAAAACTATTGAGTTAATAAATAACAAATATTGGTCAATTTTAAATTGTGCCTTTTTGCAAAACGGTAAAAACAAAGAAACGCAAAACTGTAAATATGCAACTTATGCCAAAAATCTGTGTTGTGGTAACACCTGATCTGCAGTGTAGCTGCAGTGTTGGTGTTTTTGTTGTGATAAAACGATGCAGACATATGTTATTGCAACACAGCATATCGTGTCACAATGCTTTGCCATGTGCTACCACACAATCTACGCATCGCATATGCATAACGTACACCACAATATGGTGCGCACTGTTACATGTGTATACTGTGGGGGGGGGGGTTGTATTTTATTTTTTATTTATTTATTGTTTACTGTTGGGGGCCTTAAGGAAAATATCATCAGACCCCTGACATTTCCCTTTTGAAATTAAAAGAGATTGAGGGCACAGAGTCCTCAATCTTTTTTCCTGCTGCCCCTGTTCAGAATGATTGCAGAGGCTTCCTATTCATTCACAAACTGGAGATAGTAAATATTTACTATCAACCAGTCATGAATGCACAGAAGCCTCTGTAGGGAGTGCTTCTTTCCATTCAGAAACTCATGAAAGAACAGGAAGTGATGTAAGCCCTTCCTGTTCATTCATAACTGGGACACATAGCACTATGTGTCCCCAGTTATTTACAAACACTGGAGTGATCAGCAATCACCCCAGTGTTCTGCACAAGGAGGAACCAGTAAATATTACACATTTACCGATCCCCCACTCGGCATCCTGAACTGCTTGCCCATCCTGAATGTGACTGGAATAACAGAACAGCGGCTCTGCTCACCTCCCCGCTCAGCCATCCTAAACTGACAGCACTCTCCTCCGCCCAACCTCCCCGCCGGCTTCAGCAGTCCATTTCTCCTCGGATCTCCGCTGCCTCAGCTCATACAGGCGAATGTCGTGGAACTGGAGAAAGTGCAGAGAAGGGCAACTAAACTCATAAGAGGCTTGGAGGAGCTCAGCTATGAGGAAAGATTAACTGGCCTGAATTTGTTCTCTCTGGAGAAGAGGCGATTAAGGGGGGACATGATCACCATGTATAAATACATAAATGGTCCATATAGTGAGCTTGGTGCCAAATTATTCACGTTAAGGTCACTTCAAAAAACAAGGGGCCACTTTTTGCATCGGGAGGAAAAGAGGTTTAACCTTTGCATACGTAAAGGAATCTTCACAGTTAGAGCTGTGAAAATGTGGAATAGATTCCCCCAGGAGCTGGTTCTAGCTAGCTCGGTTAACTGTTTTAAAAAAAACCCATCTGGATGTATTCTTAAATGCACACAATATTACTGGATATTGAGCTCTTATAGGTATATTAAGCATCAGAGATTGCTGATCCAGGGAATATCCGATTGCCTTATGGCAGTGGTTCTCAACCTTTCTATGGCCGGGACCCCTTGGTAACATTTGCCAAGTTGTGGTGACCCCCAAACGGTAAAATTTAGGGATGCCGTGGCTGCTGCAGCGACATCTGGCGGCGTGGCGGGAGAACTGACACTGCTGCGCTAGGAGAGGGCAGAGGAGGACTCTCACCTTATCATTGTTTATTTTTTATAATGTTCTTATTTTTTAATAATTTGTTTCTTATTTCTTTTTAATCGCTTTTTTATTTTTTTAATTCTTTTATTTCTATTTCTTTAATAATTTTTTTATCTATTTTTTTTCCACTTAACTTCATTGCTATCACACAGAGGTAACAATCCCCTGTGTAATAGCAATTGGAGGTGACAGGTTCTCTTTATTGACCCTGTCACCTCCAATACAGGAGTCCTAGCACAGCACTGTGCTGGAACTTCTGTGACAGGTGAGAGGGGAAGACTGCTATCCCCTCTCACGGAGCGGCAGATTTACTTTTAACCCTGTCAGAAAAAAAAGAGCAGAGAAAGCGCTTCTCTCCTGGGTGGCCGGAAGCCACTGGGCGACCCCTGGCAAATCGTCATTCGACCCCCAGGTTGAGAACCACTGCCTTATGGGATCAGGAAGGAATTTCTTTCCCCTGTTGGAGCATAGATTGCAGCGGGGGGGGGACCGCAATGATAGTGGCTGTCATCAGCGGCTTGTCAGCCGCTGTTCACCGCTATACATTTACAGGGGACAGTCAGGGGGACCCTTTTGATATACCTTTATGGTCGCTAAAGCTTAAAGCATGAGCTTATAGCAGAATGGTGAAAGCCACCAACGTAACGCATACTGAGATGGCCAGCTGGAAGCAGTTGTGTTCAGCTGTATGCCTTACGGTGGCCGGGTAAGGGTTAAAACATTCCCTGTTGTATTCCACTACAGCACAATGTGGGTGCATGAGATGGGAGAAATGTTTCTGCCCTCTAAAAATTCCACTGCTGAAGAAAAATTTTGATAAGGCAGTGGAATGTATTAACATTTGTTCCTTTTTTAATTTTTTGAGATGGGAGAAATGTTTCTGCCCTCTAAAAATTCCACTGCTGAAGAAAAATTTTGATAAGGCAGTGGAATGTATTAACATTTGTTCCTTTTTTAATTTTTTTCATTTTCTATTGTTGCAGGGAATTATTCCTCTGCTCCGTTTTAAG
>NW_017306367.1:717736-718113 GCF_000935625.1 Nanorana parkeri | reverse complement strand
TCAAGCGAGCGGGCGTCTCTAGAGACGCTCCATCGCTTGTATTAGCAGCTGTCACTGCCGTTGCCTGTGCCAAGATCCGCTGTGCCCGATGCGGCTGGGACCGGCACGGCTCTGTGACAGGAGACCAAAGGGAGTTCAGTAGTATACGAGATTACATCACTTCCAGTGTCACTCTCCAGCTACAGAAGCTTATGATGCAGATCTCAGCTTCATCAGCTTCTCTGGGGGTCCCTAGGTGACATTAAGGGTCTTGGAGACCCCTGATGTCTCCATAAAGAGGACTTGTCATGTAAATTGGCTATCACATAGGGGGCTTCTTAGCCCCCCATGTAATAGCAATAAAGTTGTGTGTAAAACAAACAAAAAAAATACAAAAA
>NW_017306367.1:698868-716753 GCF_000935625.1 Nanorana parkeri | reverse complement strand
GCCGTTGTAATTACACGGCCGGCCGGGAGCTTTACATTCAAGCGATCGGGCGTCTCTAGAGACGCTCCATCGCTTGTATTAGCAGCTGTCACTGCCGTTGCCTGTGCCAAGATCCGCTGTGCCCGATGCGGCTGGGACCGGCACGGCTCTGTGACAGGAGACCAAAGGGAGTTCAGTAGTATACGAGATTACATCACTTCCAGTGTCACTCTCCAGCTACAGAAGCTTATGATGCAGATCTCAGCTTCATCAGCTTCTCTGGGGGTCCCTAGGTGACATTAAGGGTCTTGGAGACCCCTGATGTCTCCATAAAGAGGACTTGTCATGTAAATTGGCTATCACATAGGGGGCTTCTTAGCCCCCCATGTAATAGCAATAAAGTTGTGTGTAAAACAAACAAAAAAAATACAAAAATGAAAGAATCATAAAAAAATAAAGAAGCATCAAAAAAAATTAAAGAAAACCTTTTTTTTTTTAAGGTCCCCGCCCCCTACATACACACGCAGATATGCGGGGTGTGCCTACATGCAAAAACGACGATTGCGCCCATTACGCCGCACTCCCCCCAGTGGTGATAATATACCTCCAAAATAAAGCTCTATCTGGCCCCATAAAATTTTAACATAAATTGCAAGGCTATAGTCTGGTCATGCTGACTGGTGACATTTTTGACCGACTGGTGAGACACCATCAAATTTTTCAAGCCCTGAATATTATACACAGGAAAATAATTATTTGATCCCCTGCAGATTTAGTAAGTTTGCCCACCTACAAAGAAATTAAAGTATAATTTTTATCATAGGTGTATTTTAAATGATAGAGACAGAATATCAACCAAAAATCCAGACAAAACACACGATACAAATGTTATAAATTGAGTTGCAGTTCAGCGAGTAAAATAAGTATTTGATCCCCCAAGCAAAACATGACTTAGTACTTGGTGGAGATACCCTTGTTGGCAATCACAGAGGAAAGACGTTTCTTGTAGTTGGCTGGCAGGTTTGCACACATCTCAGGCTCATGAGGGATTTTGGTCCACTCTTCTTTATAGATCTTTTCTAAATCCTAAAACAACGCTACACCATAATCCCCCCTCCACCAAACTTTACATTTGGCACAATGCAGTCAGGCAAGTACCGTTCTCCTGGCAACCGTCAAACCTAGACACGTCCATCGGATTGCCAGACAGAGAAGCATGATCTAGAACCAAGGGGTGGCGTGCTTTACACCATTGCATCCAACGGTTTGCATTGCACTTTGTGATGTAAGGATTGGGTGCAGCTGCTCGGCCATGGAACTCATTCAATGAAGCTCTTTACGTACTGTTGTGCCAATATGAGGGCCACACAAAGTTTGGAGGTCTGTAGCTATCGACTCTGCAGACAGTTGGTGACTTCTGTGCACTTCAGCACGCGCTGACCCCACTCAGTCATTTTACGTGGCCTACCACTTCGTGGCTGAGTTGCTGTTGCTTCCACTTTGTTATAATACCACTAACAGGTGACTGTGGAATATTTAGTAGCAAGGAAATGTCACGGAACACCTGAATCCAATGATTTGGAGGGGTGTCCCAATACGTTTGGCAATATAGTGTATACTGCTATATTTTCCACAGGCTCTTACACTAGATTTTCTAACCCCTATGGAAGCTCAGCAACCTCACAGATGCATTTTCTCCTTTTTTCTCACATTGTATTCAACTATTTTTTAACATAACAACATAAGGATCTCTGCCATGACCTTCTGCCTTTGTTTTTATTCTTTATTTTTTGGAGGTACCCTAGCCCGGTTCTGTCCTTAATCAGGCGAATGCTCTTAGCAGTACTGCTAATATTCTTGTCTCTCGCCCCATGGCAATTGACGCTTCGCTGGACCAGGAGGACCAGTTTTCTTAGACCTATAGCTTGAGGTCAGGGTTAGGCATTCCATTTCACTTGTCTGAGGCTGAAGTAAGCCTTCATTCGCTTTATATACACCCTACCCCTTCAATGACATTGACTTTGTCAGAATGAACCCCTGAGTTCTCTATGGGACTCAGGGCCACTTCACACCCCTTGTGGTCTGTGGTGTTTTGGTAATACAGTGCTTTCCCTGGTAAGTCTCGCATAGCAAGATTGGTTGTCTGGGCAGACGACCTCTTTAGTCAGAGTTTTTGTCCCTTTTAATCCAAGGGCATCTGAGGTGTAAATGCTTTGGGCCGTCTTATGTAGACTGGTCTTTTTCACCTGGACCTGTTTCGTGCCAGGTTCCTTCTTGGGACCTGTTGCTTCCAGGGTTTTCTTTTGACCACATCAGGTTGTGGGTCTATTTTTCCCTAAACAGGGATTTGGTTCTGGTTGATCAGCTTCTTACTTGAACCAGGTTTGGTGTTCTGATCCATGTGGAGTAACTCCTCTCTGTTGTTGACCCTTCTGTCTTGGTCTGGATCATCAGATTGATTCTCTGTGTCCTTTCTCTGGTCATGTGGCAGGTTCCCCTATCAGATAGGGGTCTTGGCATGATCAGGTGTCAGATTTGGATGTTTTTTTTCCGTCAAGTGACTGCAGGCAGTTCCCAGTTCTGTTCTGGTGAGCCTGTCAGAGGTTGTTCTGTTGCCCACCTGTCAGTTGGACACATTTTGGAGGTCCGCCACAGTATCTGAATTCTTGTATCCCTTAATGTACAAGAAAGAAAATAGGATTTTTATACTTTGCAATCTTAGACTTTTGTACTCTGTACTTTTGTAATCTGTTTCTTGGAGTCCAGGGACACAGGTACCATCCCTCTATGTTTTATGTTCATGCTTTCAGTACTGCTTGCTACAAACTGAGGCATGGTGGGTAGGGAAGCGGTTATCCTGGGGCTTGCTTACAACTCTTTTTGTTTGCCAGTGTCCAATCCTCCTGTTATAGTTTAACCCAACAGTATCTGAATTCCTGTGTCCCTCAGTGTACTCTAAGAAAAGGTTTTTATGGTGAGTACATAAATCCTATTTTTTTAAAATGTCAAAATAAAAAAAACTGCATCTGTATGGCCACACTGCTTTTGTAACTTCTAATTATGAGCATGTTCAATCTCATTTATTGGGGAAGAGTGTACAATTGGGATATTTAGAGCCCGTTCACACCAGTTGCAGTGCGTTCCGGCCCGATTCTGGCCGGAACGCACTGCCTCGCATTGCGGCCAGCTCACTTTTTAGTGGGGTAGGAGGGGGGATGGCGGTCCATTGATGTGAATGGTGCCATAGCCACACCCTCCAGCCGCAATGCAACAGCCCACACGGGATCGCAAGGCACATTGTGCCTGCGGTCCGGTGCGATCAAAATAGTGCTTGCAACATTTTGATCGCACCGGACCGCAGTGCCTTGCGTGATCCCTTGCGGCCGGAGGGAGTGGCTACGGTGCCATTAACTTCAATGGACAGCCACGCCCTCTCCTACCCCACAAAAAAGTGAGCCGGCCGCAATGCGAGGCAGTGCGTTCCGGCCAGAATCGGACCGGAACGCACTGCAACTGTTGTGAACGAGGCCTTAGAGTGAACTGAGTATTGGATGCAAAATTACTTTTTTGGGTTGATTAGAATGATAAAGATTTTGATCTTTGTTTTTTTTCCCCTCTTGTAGATCTGGGTGATGGCTGTAACAATTGTGCTCACATTTGGAGTGACGTTGTCAGTGTTTCCAGCAATTACTGCAGCAGTTACTACTAATGTAAAAGATGATGAAACTTGGAGTGAGTTTCTAATACTTTTTTTCTGTTTTCTCTCAGAACGGCATTTATTTGAATATTGTAGCACTTTTGTTAATATTTGTGCTTTAATACATTTGTTTTCCTCTTTTAGGTCGTTTTTTTAATCCTGTTTGCTGCTTCTTGATTTTTAATGTAATGGACTGGATTGGGCGGAGCCTTACCTCTAAAATTTTGTGGGTAAGTTCTTTCCAGCTATTCTGTTTTTTATACGCATGTAAAATATAGGAAAAGAGAGGGTAACTCAAAGCAACTGTTGGGGCACAATTTGTTTACTGATCTGACTTTAAGGGGTCTATTCATGAAGCTGCCGAAGGATCTGGCCGTAGCTTCGTCCGATCCTTCGGCTAGCCTCGGCCCCAGGACCCCTTCGGTTCAGCAGAACCGAAGGGGTGCTGTAAAGGCTATTCACAATAGCCCGTACAGCTCCCGATCATGACCGCTGAGCCGTGCTGAAAGCCGAAGCTGGCCGGCCGACAGCCTGCTTCTGACAGCTGGGCTCTGGCCACTTTCAGAGAGATCTCGGAGGTTCGGCTCAGCTGATCCAGATGTTGGATCGGCTGAGTCGAACTCCTTCTGCACTTCGGGTCGGCCAAACATGCTGAGCATGTTCGGCCGACCCGAAGCCACGCGAAGCAAGTCGATGTACGGCTGATTTCAGCAGATGTAGCGCTGAAATCAGACGTACCAGCCTGAAGTGAATAGCCGAAAAGTGTTCATCTCACTTCACTTCAGATCGGTCATTCACTCGGCTGCCTACGGCAGCTTAGTGAATAGACCCCTAAATGAAATTACCGTATTTTTCCGTCTATAAGACGCCCCCCACTTCTCTTACCCAAAATTCAGAAATCAATATTTTCCATGCTCTTTTGCATAACTGATTACATTCAGTTTAAATTTTGCAGAGTAAGACAGCCGCTTACTGGTACCTGTATTTACCGGGATTTTTTTAGTCTTCTGACATTTTTATGGGCTCCCTGTTGCATCTGGGCACTGGCTACACGCTCTCCGCAGCATAAGCTGACGTCGGGTACATAAGGCTCATGATTGGAGGAAACCTGTTAGCTTGTCTCTGCAATCGGAAGTTTCACTCGTGAGGCTAGTTTGCAGAGGTATCGGCAGTTTCGCAACCGCGGTTCTCCTCTCAGCCCCCTGTGTATAAGACGCCCCTCCATTTTTAGGTAAATATTTTTAAGAAAAAGTATAGTCTTATACATGGAAAAATACAGGCAGTTCAGTCTGGTTGCTATGAGTTACTTGACTTTGCTATTACATTGCCCTAAATAAAGCTTCTGGTACAATGCTAGTTTACTATTGGCTATTGCAAATTGAAATAGCCAATAGTAATGTACCAATGCTTTTAATTTTTTTTTCTATTCTGACATCGCTTGTGTCAGAATAAAGAAAAAAAGACACAGCAGTGTTTCTCTCCTGGGCGGCCGGGAGCGGGAGGCGCCCGGGAGAGTTTTTTTAATTTTATTTATTTTTTGACAGCAGCAGAGCCGCCGGACAATAGGAAACTATTGGGCGGAGCTGGCTGTCACCGCTTGCTCCGCACAATCGTTTTCTATTTACTTTTTTTAACTTTTTTCACTCTTTCTGTTCTGCTCGGTCCCTCAGAGGGACCGAGCAGAACAGCCGAGCCAAATGCCGTTCAGCGGCATTCGGCTATTCACTCACTGCTGTTTGGGATCTTTAAGAATAGCCCGAACAGCAGTGAGAAGCCTGTCGGAGGTTCGGCTCAGCTGATCCAGATGTTGGATCGGCTGAGTCGAACTCCTTCTGCACTTCGGGTCGGCCAAACATGCTGAGCATGTTCGGCCGACCCGAAGCCACGCGAAGCAAGTCGATGTACGGCTGATTTCAGCAGATGTAGCGCTGAAATCAGACGTACCAGCCTGAAGTGAATAGCCGAAAAGTGTTCATCTCACTTCACTTCAGATCGGTCATTCACTCGGCTGCCTACGGCAGCTTAGTGAATAGACCCCTAAATGAAATTACCGTATTTTTCCGTCTATAAGACGCCCCCCACTTCTCTTACCCAAAATTCAGAAATCAATATTTTCCATGCTCTTTTGCATAACTGATTACATTCAGTTTAAATTTTGCAGAGTAAGACAGCCGCTTACTGGTACCTGTATTTACCGGGATTTTTTTAGTCTTCTGACATTTTTATGGGCTCCCTGTTGCATCTGGGCACTGGCTACACGCTCTCCGCAGCATAAGCTGACGTCGGGTACATAAGGCTCATGATTGGAGGAAACCTGTTAGCTTGTCTCTGCAATCGGAAGTTTCACTCGTGAGGCTAGTTTGCAGAGGTATCGGCAGTTTCGCAACCGCGGTTCTCCTCTCAGCCCCCTGTGTATAAGACGCCCCTCCATTTTTAGGTAAATATTTTTAAGAAAAAGTATAGTCTTATACATGGAAAAATACAGGCAGTTCAGTCTGGTTGCTATGAGTTACTTGACTTTGCTATTACATTGCCCTAAATAAAGCTTCCGCCATAGCCAGCCGCCATAGCCAGCACTGAAATCGTAATTGTCATTTGTGTCAGAGGCTGGAGTGAGTTTTGACATCACCCTCTGCCACATGTAATTATGCTCAGGCCTAGCGATTTGCTCCTCTATAACTAAAAACATCAGATTAGAAACACACTATCATTTTGCCTTGAATGACCAAGGTGACAGTGTCTCTTTAATTGTAGACTTCACCTTATACTGGTCTGACATAAGTAGAATGAATACTCAATGGTTGCCAAATGCAAGAATGAGCACTAAACAATAAGAACTATTTTGGCGGATTCTGGCCAGAACGCACTGCCTCGCATTGTGCCGGCTCACTTTTTAGTGGGGCAGGAGGGGGCGTGGCGGTCCATTGAAGTGAATGGCACCGTAGCCACGCCCTCCGGCCGCAAGGGATCACGCAAGGTACATTATGCCTGCGGTCTGGTCCGATCAAAATGCTGAAAGCACTATTTTGATTGGACCGGACCTCAGGCATAATGTGCCTTGCGATCCAGTGTGATCAGAATCGGACCGGAATGCACTCCATCTGGTGTAAACGAGGCCTTACTGTGGGATGTCTTATATTTCTATAACGTCATATAAATGGCTAGCTCTGTTTTGAGTTCTTTGTTTAGTAAATAACTGCTATTAGTCTGTTGATTTAGCTACCTCAGTAACAACCAGCATCTTGACGATTATTGCATATTTTTTTTCCCATAGCCTGGTCCTGACTGTAAGTACACACCATTGCTGGCTGCCAGCCGCTTTATCTTTGTACCTCTCTTCATGTTCTGTAACATCGATGATCGTCGGTATCTTACCACCTTCTTCTACAATGATGCTTGGTTTGTCATTTTCATGATGCTCTTTTCTGTCAGCAATGGATATTTTGTATCCCTACCAATGTGCTTGGCTCCCAAGTAAGTAAAATATGTTACTCTCTATAATAGTATATATTTGATAACTGGCAAAAGTGTTCCTACTCCAGAACAGGCAAGGTTGGGGATATTACAAAGAACTGGTTTGGGTGAAATTCAAACTCAATTTTAGTATCTGATCAGTGGTAGCAAGAGGGAGCGGGGAGAGGAATTTTAACTGCCTGGAGGGAAGGTGAATTGACCGCAGGGCAAGTAATCTGGCAGAAAGGAATGTGAAGTGGTGCTTAGTACTGAAAACACTGGTGTGGTCTTCCATAAAATGGTATCCTTGGCTATCAGTTTGTTGAAGACAACAGCAATGTTTTCACTGTTGAGCACAAGGTGAATGGGCAGGTGATGGGGGTGTTGCAATGAGTATTTATTGGTTTCTATAGCAATGGTACCAATGTTTGCAATTGCCAGATTGCACAAGGCTTACAAAGGAGGGATCTGTTAAAGACTACAGCAGGATTTTAACATCAGAGCACTTGGTACATTAGTAGGATGACGCATATTGCCCCACTTCTTTTGTAACCCCCATATGGCTCTGCACTCGTAACTAGCACTCTGCAGTAAAAACACTGTTGTTGTCAACAAAATGGTGGCCGCTATTTTGTTGAATACTGCTGCAGGCAGTGAGCTGGGCATCTCTTCTGCCCCCATTGTGAGGTCAATTTATAATATGGAATTCTGGAAAAGCCTGTCCTAATGTATGCTGTATGCTTCTGAATGGCTGCTATTGGGCAGCCGAGAGTCACAAAACCCGCTACACACTTTGCTGATTGCCCAGGAAGTGAGAGGGAGGGCGTGGATGGCTCTCCCTCATTTCCTGAGTTTTTCTTCAACTGGACTTTTATATACAGTAATTAGGGATAGAGAAATTGTTACATAATATTGTATTGCTGAATGTCCCCTTCACCCTGTTAAATTATTAAGATGTAGCGCAGAGTGTACCTAATTCATTTTACCTATCCTTTTTTTTCCATTTACAGGAAAGTATTGCCACATGAGAGTGAGACCACAGGTGCTCTCATGACATTCTTCCTTGCCTTGGGACTTTCATTCGGAGCCGGTTTATCCTTTGGCTTCAAAGAACTTTTATAAAAGGATAAAAAAGCTGATACTTACCAGTCTGCTCTCCCATTATCAAGAGTATTCTGCCTGGTTTTTGATCTTCCTCTTCTATTTTATACAGTCAAGAGCCACCAGCTGAAATAGCTACTGATGGCATTCAGATGTTTACTTGTTTAGGTTGCCTTTTTATTTTCGCTTTTATATGCTTGTAATTTAATTGTAAAAATGTATTGTTTTTTACACGTTCTATATAACATAGGACAGTCTGTATTATATTTAGGACTAAGTATTTAGTCCTAAATATAATAGGATTCATATATATAGGAACTACATTTATCAAATTTGGGTTACCAAATTTTCACATTGGTTTACAGGTGATAATGTTCATACATAACAATAAATTAGATTTTAGATGCAAAGTTATATCAGAAAATGATTATAGTGTAGTGTAAGTAGCTCTATTCAGGTTTGTATATGCTAATACACACAGCCACTCTGATACCAAATGATAGGCCTAAGACTGGCCATAGACTGCTCGAATTTCATCCGATTCTATTTAAAAATCAACTGAGACGTGTGCAAAATGATTGATCGAACAGTGACTGCATCCTATCAGTGCCACTGTATTCCGCAGTTCAGATGCCAATGCTGCTCTATACATTAGCTGGCAGTGGAGATTCCTCCATCCACGCTGTTTAGGAATTGTGCTGTGTATGGCTAGTCTAATGTCTGCAAAGGTTGTAGGCAGCAAATAGAGGCAGGTCTAGGCTGGAACAAAATATAGTTATTTAACAAAAAATTTTTTGGATAGGAAAAGGCTAGGCCCTGTGGCAGGTTTTATTGCTGTCTAGGTCCCCATTGGGGAAGATACTTTTTAATCTTAGTGAATCACTGGGAAAGGAAGCAGAAGGATCTCTCTAATAGTGATATATACAGTAATATATACCACCTTCTTTTAATTAAGTGGGGAAGGTTTAGGACCTCTGTTTTGTTATTACAATCTGTGTCACCATTTAAGAGAAGCGCAGGAAGTGAGATGAAATTTCCACAATAGGGACAAAGCAACAAAAAAAATACATTTGACAGAGTTTATAACCCTTTCCTACACAAAACTAAAAAAATAACTAGTGGCCATAATGTTTTTTTTTTTTTTTTTTAAGGAGGATTTTAAAGAGAACCCATAAGCTGGTCACATATGTATGAATATGTGATCAAACTACTGTATGAGTGAGCGATCACAAACATGTGATTCATCATTGATTAAAATAGTGAGCAATGCAAAACAAAAACATTGAACCATAATACATCTAAACAATTATTTAAAGCCAAACTCAGGGCTAGAAAAACAATACCCCTCACTGTGAGGATTAAATGATCATTAACTCTAGGGTGTAGAGGAAGAGGCTTTATTACTTACCTCATTGCAGGCTCCACCACGCTCTTCGTCTCCCTGATGCTCCGAGCTGTGGGTCGCCCCGTGACATCACATGCAATGGAGGACTATTAGTGCTGCATTGTATGTGGAGAAGGCAAGTAGGCGATCGTGGCTGTGATTTTAATCAGTATATTCACATTGAATGATCATATTGATACGTGTGTGGCCACCAACAGATAACAACACATTTTTATGTATTTTACTTATATATTTTTTTTTTAGCTGAACTATGTGCACAGATGCATTGGATATATATGCAGTAGTGGGGAATTGTTTAGTTTCTTTTTTTTATTTATAGAATAGTAATAAAGATTTTGTTATTTATAACTCTGTTACATTTCATCTTGGTAAATCAGTCAAGTTCTATATTCTCTCTGACAATAACAGTATATTCATACTCCATACTTCTATGTGTATTCAGTAATATGTTGGATCAAACAACACTGCAAGCAGATAGGTTTGTGCTGACTTTGCACTGTGGTCATATCATTGGTTTATATAGGTAATAAGTTAGGAGTTACTTTGAGTAACATGGTAGTGTAAGTAAGACTTGTGACAGGTCTATTTCTGCAGACACACACTGAGCCGATCGATATCTGTAACCCACAAGTGAGTGCTGGAGGCTGCACTAGAAGAAAGCACAATCTAAGCTTCACTGCAAGCTTGCAACTTTAAAGTTAACATGTTATAACAGAAAGGGTGTGATCATTTCTGATCTCCTTAAAATGCTATTTGCCTGGCTATTATGCTAAACCAATGGCTTCAATCATTTTTGAGTAACTGAAGCAGAAAAGCTATGTATGTCTGCAAAGTGAAAGGTCCAGCAATCAATATTTTCATACCAAGAGGACAGAATGGCAACTTTCATGGGTTTCTAATGACAGGCTTCCTTCAGAAGTCAAAACGGAGATCCCGTCTTGTCTGCAGTGATCTTATGCCACAGCTCATCCAGTGGCCTGATTCAATAGCCTGTCAGGCATGTGCTCTATATTGGGAGCAGAAGACTTAGGGCTTGTTCACACCAAATGCAGACCAGATCTGCATGCGTTTCTGCACACGCAGTGCAGTGGTTTTTGATGCGTTCCTGGCCATTTGCATGCGTTCCAGAGCAGTGGTGTGAACTAGAGCCTGGAATACAGTTTTGATCTGGTCTGTAACTTCTCTGCTCCTGGAATTAGCTTGGTGTGAACAAGGCCTTATGGTTCTGTAGTATAGAGGATTTAACTATGCATCTTGATCAGAATCTTTAAAGACAGTAGAACATTCAGCATTTGTGGGGTGTTTGGCTATAGCTAGAAAAAACGTATTGGTCAGTGTTCTTTCTTTCCAAGTGAGAAAAAGTTGTGCCTGTTTGGCCATTTATCTATATGATCCTCTGTTAATGCAGGAAAAGTGATTGTTACTTAGGGGGTTATTCACAAAGCTGATGAAGGCAGCCGAGTGAATAACCCAGCTGAAGTGAAGTGAGCCGCACAACGTTCAGCTATTCACTCCGGCTCTGTACGGCTACATCGGCTGAAATCAGCCATACATCGGCTGCACTTCGGTCCTTCAGTGCAGAAGGACTTTGACTCAGCCGATCCAACATGTGGATCGGCTGACCCGAAGCTCCAGCAGCTCACTCTGCCGTTTGCCCCTATTTTCATAGGGGCCGAACGGCACTGAGTGAATAGCCGAATGCCGCCAAGCAGCATTCTGCTCGGTAACTCTGTGGTAAAGAAAATCAATGAAAAGAGTTTAAAAAAAGTTAAAAAATATATTTTTAATATGTAAATAAGTATTACAATTAAAAAATAAAGATTTTAAAAAAGCAATTAGTAGTGACAGCTAGCTCCGCCCAACTGTTTCCTATTGGCCAGCACCTGCTAGAGTCTTCTAGCAGGTCCCAGCCAATGAATAACAACTGGGCGGAGGCGGCCGTGACGTCCAGCTCCGCCCAGTTGTTATTGTTTAATGACAGATCAGCATACCCAGGTCATTTGGGGACGCTGATCTGTCATTACAACTGGGCAGAGCCAGCTGTTAGATCACGGCTGGCTCCGCCCAGCTGTCATTTACAGGGCTTTCGGCAGGCCGTTCACCCCGCTTCGGCTCAGTCGAGCCAAAACATGCCTTCGGCTCAGCTTGGCTGCCTTCATTCACTATAGCCCGTACAGCAGCCTTTGGTTTGACTGAACCGAAGGGCTCCGGCGGTCGAAGGATCAGCCGAAGCTACAGGTGGATCCTTCGGCTGCTTTGTGAATAACCCCCTTAGTCTTTTTGTGTTACAGTTCTACACCTTCTGTCAGCTCTGCATTTTAGCACTGGGGTGCACAGTTCTTAATTATCACTCGGTGTGCATCCACATATACAGCATGTGTGAGCAAAAAACTCTATTTTAAAGGCATATTCCACCTTTTGCAAGCCATTAATATATGCACCCATATTGCTAAAAGAAAAATCTGCATTTATTAAAAAAATGTTTTGCACTGGAGTCCTGCAAAGCATTGGATGACAATGGATGACCGGTGCAAATCACAGGCTCCTGCAGACTTGCTTCAGCCCCAGGTCCATATGGAGGTACAGACCTTCAGGTATGGAGCTGCAGGAAGTTACCAATTGACCACAAGTGCTGTGATCTCAGTGTACTCCATTGAGAATTATGAGTCCCTCTGCCAGAGTGGCAGATTGGACTTGTAGTTTTTTCCATCCACAGATCCTGTAAATGGATCTTAGAATAAATGATGTCACTACGCAGGCAGAGCCATGCACAGTTGCGTTGAATTAAAATGACTACATGAGCTTGCAAAGAGAAACACCCCCCCCCCCAGTTCAGGTAAATGGGGAATTGAGGTTACAGGGGTTGCAGAATGGCACAATTTTCCATGTTACACGCTAAATATGGTTTTCAAGTTGGAAATAACCTTTAAAGCTGTACTACATGCATCTTAAAGGAGAACTATGAGGTGAGTAATTTCCACTCATCATAGTTAGAGCTGACCTGTGACAAAGAAGCTGCCACAGGTCGGCTCTATCGATCGGGAAGGGAGCAGAAACATGCACCGATCCACTCACTTCCCACTCCACTCCCTGCAGTGAGCGGAGACTGTCAGTCACGGCTCCCTGCAGGGATTCCCCCCTCTCCGATCCTCCAGCACTGAGTGGAGGAACGAACGGGGGAAGGGGCGGGCACAGCTGGCTCTGTCTCTAGATAGGCAGAGCCAGCTGTCACTCAGCCAGCTGGGTGGATCTGGACAGTATTGTTGAGATCCGTCCTGGCTGCAGCGCCCTCAGTATATCGCAGGCAATTCCTATTTCATAAATGAAGAGGCTAGGAGCACATACAGTGTAATATATTTAAATCTGTAAATATATATATTAGGGCTGGTAATGATTAAAATTTTCCTGTTTGACACCTACGTTTGGTGTCACTTTAAATTTGAAAGTTCCCTTTTCTTTATTGAGAGAAGATTTGTTAATCTCTATGTAGGATCTTTTTTAGCACATTCATTATTAGTTCCAAATATAAAGCGGTACTTTTATCATAGGATGTCATTTAAGGAAGAGCTATAAACCTTGAGGGTGTGATTCTGAAATTGTTTTATATTTTCCATAATCATCTGTTAAATGGTCTTAACTGGAAGTTAATGTCATTTCAGCATTTTGTCAATGTATTTTTGTATGAATAAAGCATTTTTACAGTATAATAAACATTGTATTTTTTTTGAATAACACATCTGATATCATGTGATTATGCTGCCAATTAACTCTTTAACGGAAAGTCTGGATATTTTAGCATAGTCAATACATGAAACATAGATCAACCACTCACCCTCCACTCCAGCTGTAGTATGCCCATCTGCTTCCTCATGTCTAATACAAGCAAATTAGACATAATGATGTCCGCGGGGCTTAGACCGCCGGAGCCCAGGGAAGAAGAGGCTGTGGGGACCAGTCTAGCAGCCATGTGGCACCATGGATCGGGTGAACATTAATATTTTTTTTGAGTTCCTAGAGAAAAAACAAGCAGTTAACCCTTGCAGTGCAGGGGAAAGTGCACTTTTTTTTTCTTTCTGCTCCCTCCACTGATATCACAGAGCCCCCTCTACCCATGCCTGTTTATGGAGACCTTCCATGTTTGTTTACATCCAGCGCCAAATTCCTCTCATTGCTGGCCATGCCTGTGCAGTAGAGTCCAATAGACCTCTGGGTTTGTCTATCTCCCAGCCAGGAGACAAGTTTGATTGACTTCTTGCAGCCGTTACTGTTGTGTAACCCTGGGGTTACTGTTAGGGCTGCAGCTAACTATTATTTTCATAATCGATTAGTTGCCTGATAATTTTTTCAATTAATCGGTTGGTTGTATTAAAAAATTATTCTCTCCTCCCGCCAATCAATTGATAATGAGAATTGTTGCCAACTATTATCGATTATAATCGATTGTTGTTGTAGCCATAATTACTGTACTCCTGCAGATCAAGTTGTCAAACAGCCAACCTCCGTATACCCTCTGGTACACTATTTTAGCTCATCTCGTCGTGAGTATTCCTGGGGAGTGGGTAGCACTTTCCTTAAATGGGCGATATCTTTTTTTTTTTTTTGCAACATACCTAGAATTATATGGAAAGGAGGATACACTATGGTTGTCATCCCACCAACTTTTGACACAATTTACACTATGTGCAGTACTAAGTTATGAGGCTACAGAGGGCAGCCACAGCATCAATCCCATGCAAAGGTTTGGAAAACACTGGAAACACAAAATAAGACGGGTGTGCCGCCCCAACGGGGCATAGAATATGAGATGCATAGCCTCAGTTAATATTAGCATTGTTTTAGATAGTTATTATAGTGTGTTTTCGCCTAACTATTTTCCCCATAGCAAATCCATGTCTTATCCTATGCTGCCATCTATTGGCCTTTGTGATATCACACATGTCTTTTCTGTATTTCTGTTCCCATGTGACGACATATTTCCAGTCTATGTATGCCCCTCCCTTCTTCCTGTGTGCAGTACTTCCTGTGTCATGGCCACAGTTAAGAGCCACATGTAACAAGGACACACATGTAATCTGCACAGTACGTAGGAAAGGCATCATTTTCTGACCGCACAATACTATAACCATTCATCTGCTGTTCCTATCATCTGCTGTAACCCTGATGTTAAAGAATAAACACCTCTTTTGAATGAATCGGTATTGACGAGTTCAGCTATCTGACGAGGATTGTCCGCAGTGAGTATATCTGCTTATACAGGCCAGACATAGAGGTCTCAGCAAGGGATATATTTCGCTATCACAACAATCGGAGTCAGAATAACGGGTGCCTCTAAGAGAATCAATAGATCAGGTCTTAGAGCATCCAAGATCATTTTTACTCACTTTCTCACATGGCCGAGAGAACATATACAGTAAGTGCAATCATGGCATACAGAATAAGGGAAACTTTTCCAAAGCTAGAGGGCAAAGGACGTGTTCACCAAATGGATCTAAGTTGATCCATTTGGATGTAGATGATCACATCTGTATTGAAAGGCTCACCTGATTAGATGGCCACATGGATTATACATACATAGCGGCATAAGTATTTGATAAGAGAGTGCCCGCAGGGCAATATGGATTTAGAGGGTAAAGGTAAGGGCCCATTCACACCATCCAGTGCGTTCATCTCACAGTTCCGTGACCGCTTAATCAAACCCGCGATCTGGGGAGGGAGGGGGCATGGCGGTGTAATTCATTTAAATGACACAGCAGACGAGCCTCTGGCTGTGCAATTGCCCACTCCAGAACGCAAGGTACAGCAATGCCCTGTGTTCCAGTGCGGTGTGATTGCAAAAATTTGTGCATGGACAATTTTTTTTGCTTAAGCAGTCCAGTGCGTTCATGTCACGGAACTGTAACAGGAACGCACTGTATGGTGTGAAAGGGGCCCTCAGAAGGATTATTATGAATAAAACTTCAGTTTAAAGTGATATTAAAGTCAAAAAGTTTTTAAGAAATGTAAAATGCCTATTAAATCACTTACAATGGATGCTGCTTTTTGATGTTTAAAAGATTAACAGGGTTATTCACAAAAGGGTGAAGAGTTTGGAGAAGGCAGGAGAAGAGTACAATCTAGGACAACATAGCTGAACTGGAAAGTGAGCTGAATTGGAGAGTTTTTCCAAATCGGCTATTTTGTCCTCAATTGTTCACTTCTCCAAGATATTTTATTATTTCACTCATTAATAGAACAGAGGAGACAGATGTCCAGCATTCGAATTTGAATAGAGAGCTTGGGCCTGGAGATGGAAGGAACTAACACCCAACAACTAATGAACGCCTGACAGGTCCTTCTGGCTCGTGGTCAGATAAGAGTGGACATTTGTAGACTGTTTGGCTGCAAACCACAGCAGGGGACAAGATATCTCTACACTGGGCTACCCACTGTATGGGAAATGTTTGCCCTTTTCATAGATCGGAGGAATTATGTTTAAATAATAATATATATAATAATATAATAATTATAATAAATAACCTATGTCACTTGTGAAGGCAGAACCTTTGCTCTCAGCAGGTAGGGTGATACCTCCAGAGGCAATTGGGCAAAGGGCTAAGTCTGTCCCACATCCATATCCTAATAAATTAGGGTGCTTGAATTACGAATGTTGTATTCTTTTACTGATTTCCAGCAGGATAAATAATACTTTACTTAATAACGAAATAACACAAATCCGAATTTAAAACGAAACGAAACAAATTTTTTGGCAGTGCACATGTCTACTTAATGGTAAAGTTTCTTCTGTTTTCTCCTATTTTATTTTATAACCAATAGCTGAAGTTCTTGTATGCCATTGTCTTTCTTTTCACTTTTGTAAATATTTCTTATGCACTGCTCACCTAGGGATATTAAACGACAAAATTAATAAATGGCCTTCTATGTACTAAACTAAGAATTCACACTCCTAGAAAATATTGGTCATTGTTACCAGTGTATGTATGCTCAGTTGTAACCTCACTGGTAATCTGTATGAAATTGCTTTGTGCGACTGCGGGTTGCATGCAGATTAGTATCAGTGTGTATATATTAGCAGATCTGCCAGACAGGGATCTGTGTGTGTATGGTTGCCTAGCTGACAAACTGCAGGTAGTGGCAGGCTACCATGAGTCGTGTGTTTGTGAGTGTGTGATCAGTGGAAAAGTGGTCACACAAGGATTATAGCTTGCAGGATAGATTGTGAAATCACATAAGTGTGTGGTAACCACTTGGCTGCTACACAGCCCCACAGTGCACCAGGTTGCATTAAGATTTGTATACCTGTGTGCAGGGGCGTCCCGATGCTGGGTGACACCCGGAGCGGTTAGCGGGTGTCACCCCGCCGAGACGTCACCGTGCATGCGCGGCAATCTTCTGATACCTGCCGGCGGCCATCTTGGTGATGGACGCCGGCAGAGAGAAGAGGGGACAGTCACCCATCGGGATAAGGTATGCCGCCGGGCAGGCCCGGATTTCCCACAAGGCTGGGGGGCAGCGGTGACCTTGTTGGGAAGGTGTCCCGGCGGCGGACCGTAGTGTGCGGCCGCCGGCCAATCACGCGCGGCGGGCCGCAAATCCTCCCCCCAGCTGTCAGATACTTCCTCCGGCGTCCTGTTAAGCTGCCCACACACCTTACAATTTATCTGCTGATTTTTTGTGGTCAGATGGAAAAGGTGCAACAGATTCCTCTATCTACACTTATCTCTGTGGATGGAGTAATCTCCACCTGGGCCAATCTGTTGCACTTTTTCCATCTGACCACAGAAAATCTGCAGATAAATTGTAAGGTGTGTGGGCACCTTTAATGTGGATTGACGCCAGAGGAATTGTCGAGCGTTCGTTCCATGACCGAGCGCCCGAATTTTCAGAGGGGGGTGACACCAAAATGACTGTCAGTTATTTTGGTGTCACCCCTCCAATGGTGTCACCCGGGTGCGGGCCGCACCCCCCATATGACGCCACTGCCTGTGTGGGGGTGTGTGTTCAGCTAGCTAACTTTGGCCGATTCACCCTCCAGTGGCATGCAGTGGTATTGCACACTTTGACGATTGTTTCACAAGACTGTCTTAGTAGCCCAAAGTAAGAGCTCTCCTGCCAACAAGGACCCCGCTTTAGTTAGTGAATCACCACAGGTGGGCCATCCTTGACAGATCCATCTCAAAAAGATTTCAAAGTTGATTAAAAGAAAATCACTACCTATTTAATGTTGTAGGCAAAAGGGCCACAGAAGGAGGG
>NW_017306367.1:678282-698532 GCF_000935625.1 Nanorana parkeri | reverse complement strand
GTGTAGGGCACAATGCAATCCTTCCTTTTTATTATTGCTTAATCAATGTATCTGTGCTGGTGGCCAGGCAGTGTTTTCTTGGCCAAACTGCTGTTTGAAGTCTCAGCCATTTGCATATTACAGCTAGAACTCTTGGTCTTGACACATTTTTAATACACGCAGGAGAATGAGAACACGGAAGCGTTCAGGCAGCACTGGATGAAGATGAAATGGCAACAGAGAAGACAGAAGATAGAGATCCGGAAGACAGGCCATAGGTTAGGGCAGGCAACAGACAATCAAAACCAGGAGGAGAAAGCTGAGTTGGTATAAAAAAAAAATCAGTCCAAGTAAAAAAGGGTCAGGAGAGGAGGCAAAGTAGAATTTGGCTCAGGCAATGGTAGCTGATCTAAGCAGGAATTAAATAATGAGAGCGATTGGGAGGCTGGGCAGCAATTGGCCCAGAAACAAGCTATATTAATCAGGTGAGGTTGGTGATGCACATAGCTGCTAGCCCTGTGCAGCAAGAAAGCTAGAACAGAGCACATGCTTGTAGAACCACAGGTACCAACAGCACCACAGCAACAAGGAGGTAAGTACAAACAATAAGCCAGCTGATGTGTGACAGGAGGGCATTCTGGTGAACCTTATTGCTCTGGTTTGGCCCAAGTGGATATGGTACTCCAACCTAATAAAACTCCTTGCAAAAGCTTTATGGGTTCTACAAGATCATCCAGATCTTCTGTCTCAAGGACCGATTTGCCATCCTGCTTCACGGTCGCTGGCTTTAATGGCATAGCTGTTGAAGCCCAGGTTATGAAAGACAGGGCAAGTCTGAATTAGTGATTCCCTCACAATCTCGCAAGGTCTATCACTGGACGTGGAAGGCATACTTCACTTGCTGAGTTTCAGGGCTTCCACCCTAGGAGAGTCTCAGTGGGACAAATCTTCTCCTTTCTACAGCTGGGGTTGGACCAGTGTTTGACTATCAGCAACAATCATAGTTACATAGTTACATAGTATTTGAGGTTGAATAAAGACATTAGTCCATCAAGTCCAACCTATTAGGATCTCATTCTAGGAGTACCTGTACCCCTGTATATTACGGTCCCTTAAGAAATCGTCCAAAAGTTTCTTGAACAATTCCACATTATTTGCTAAAATCACCGCCTGTGGCAGTGAGTTCCAGACCCTAACTGATCTTACTGTGAAGAACCCCCTTCGCCCCTTGTGCTGGAATTTTTTTTCCACCAATTTTAGGTGATGGCCTCTAGTTTTTGTAACGGAGTTAATTTTAAACAGTTTATCGCTAATGTTGCTACCACCATTGAACATTTTGTACATGGAAATCATATCCCCCCTTAATCTCCTCACCTCTAATGTGAACATGTTTAAATTTATTAGCCTCGTCTCGTAGCTCTGGTCCTCCATACCCCTAATTAGTTTGGTTGCCCTCCGCTGGACTTTTTCCAACTCAAGGACATCTTTTCTTAGTACTGGTGACCAGAACTGGACCGCGTACTCCAGATGAGGTCGAACCAATGATCTATAAAGTGGCAAAATTATAGACTTGTCCCTGCAATACATCCCCTTTTTAATACAGGACAAGACCCTGCTAGCTTTGTTTACAGCAGCCTGGCACTGCAAACTACCTTTCAGTTTGTGGTCTACAATGACCCCCAAATCCTTCTCCATTTCTGACTTCCCCAGCGGCATACCCATAATTGTATAACCCATTTGTTTATTTTTAATTCCAAAGTGCATTACTTTGCATTTATCGACATTAAACCTCATCTGCCACATTAATGCCCACTCCCCTATTTTATCCAGGTCCTCCTGTAATGTTATAAATCAGGGTCAGTTAAGGGTCAAATTCTGCATTCCAGATACCTTTGACCTTTCATTCCTTGATTGAGACCTTTGCACAGGGAGTCTTTCATGTGGCGTCCCTTGTTTATTCCCGTCACTGTGTGGCTTCTAAATCTGGTTCTCTCTGTGCTTTATAGGAGAATTATGAGGCGAGTGATTTTCACTCAGCCTCATAATCTGAGCCGACCTGTGACAATGAAACTGTCACAGGTCGGCTCAATAGATCGGGAAGTGAGCGAACACATACTGTCGCTCGCTCACTTCTCGATCTATCCCTGCACAGAGCCGTCAGCGTTGTCAGGAACAAGCCAGTAGCAGGAGTCAGAGGAGACCGTCAGCCAGGATCGGGTCATACACAGAATCAGGATACTCAGAGCAGCAGGAATGCACTAGCAGGAAGACCACGCAAGGGCAAGGTCAGACTGGACTGAGTGGTTTATATATAGTGAGTGGGGTGACAACATCACTCAGAGACAGGAAACTCCCATCTGGCTCTCTCAGATGATGCTCTCCTGTCTGGCCATAAGATGGAGCCTGGGAGTAGTGAGCAACGTTCCAGAGTCTGTTCAGGCAAAGAAGGAAACAGGTGAGTAAAATGGCAGCCAAGCCAGAATGCTGCAAACCAGTAAAGTCAGGGTGGAACCCTGACAAATAGTAGAGCCTTCTTAAAATAGGACGTAAAGATATTTGTGTGTCTCATTTTTTCTCACAAATTGGATTTGTGATGGAAGAAAGACATCAAGATACTGTTTGGTGACAGAGAGCAAGGGCCTTCTTTCCAGCATGCTGGCTTTTCTACTTAGGCTGCTGGCTACTTTCTAAAGAAAACACATTGCAGGACTTTGCATATTTTTTTGAGATACACCTTTAATATATTTAACTGAGGTAAACAAAGTTCATTTGGATTTTAACCAACCCTTTCACAACTTTGAAGCTTTTTCATATATGGCAATGATAAAATAGACCATTAAACAGTTTATTTTTGACTGTCTTGTAATAGGTTGTACTCTTCCATATGATTATGTCTAGCTCTCTTTCAGAACATTAGGAGATGCATTCACTCCATGTGTCCAGGCAATCTAAAACATTCTTTCCTTTCAACCTAATTTCCTGTAGTATAATGGGTGATGAGAAACATCTATCGAAACCCCAAACATTTCTATAAATACATAAATAGTAAAAAAGACGGCGCAGCGCCAGCCCCATAAAATTGTGTGTGCCGTGAAATCACAAAAAAAATCTACTATACCCATAGGTAAAAGCTTTTTCCGGGGGAACTTTTAAAAAATGTGGTGTTTTAAAAAAAATAAATGTTTATATGACTTTTTTAACCGTTTTCTTACACTTAACTGTATTGCTACCACATAGCTGGCTAACAACATGATAGCAAAAAGGATGTGACATGTCCTCTTTATGGAGACATCAGAGGTCCATTAGACCCCAAAAAGCTGATGATGCGCAGATCTGGCCACAGCAGCCGGAGAAATGACACAATAAAACCGTTGGACGGTGTTGGAGCCGATAAAATTATTATCTATGAAAAAAGCATTGATATAAAGGTGTTCCTTGATATCCTTAACTGAATCAGTATGTGACTGTGTGATACGCAAATGAGGATCATCAAAGGTTTCTTGAATGAAGATCTGCTGGAAGGTCTTATCTCCTGGAACGAACCCGACTCCCTGCTGGTATTTACTGCCCATACCTGAGTCAGCAGTGCAGCATTAATGCTGGGATGGGGGCAGCGACATATGATGGAACCTTCTTTCTGTGTAATCACCTGCACAAACCTAGCTCACAAGCAGGCACAATGGTGACCTTTGGGACAAGACAAAAGTATTTCTGGACTCTACAATCAAGAATGTGATTTGCTGAGACCTGGTGAGGAGGAGTGTTCTGAACACAGAGAAAAGGCCTGGATTGTGTGAATGAGAGAATGATGTTGATAGCTGAAGGATCCTAACCTCAATTTCTATCCTTACTCACCCCCTCCAAATCCCCTCTCCATTTCCCTTAATTGTAATTGTATATCCCTATTTGTAAATAAACACAACACTTATTTAAGTTTCTGTTGTCCTTCAGTAATTTAAGGCACCCCCAAAGCAGAGCACATTCTACAAAGGGTGGATGTATTATTGCTGCCACTGAAACCAATGCTGAGGGTTCTGACTGCTGCTACTGATACCAATGAAGGGGGGGTTTATTATTGCTTCCTCTGAACCCCAATGCTGAGGGTATTATTCTTGCCCCTGAACACCAGTGCTCAGGGGCTAATATTGCTGCCACTGATGCTAATGATTGACCTATTTTACTCCCACTTTCTGTTCAGCTTTTGTCTAAAAACATAGCAAAGCAATCAGGGAAAGGTGCTACACACTGCAAGTCAAATGACAGTGTACGTGATCAGTCAATTGGGCACTTAATGATGGGGACGTACAGTGTATGTCTCCAGTCATGAAAGGGTTAAAGTGTATTTCCACTTTCGCTGTCAGATGTTAGAAAACCCTACTACGTCTGATATATGTTCCCATTCACACAGCACACATACAAATATTTTTTTTAAACATATTTATTACCTTTTTAGATGTTTCTTAGCTGAAGGTCTTTGTGCAGATTCCAGGCTACTAAGATCAGTTTGAAAGTGAATGCAAAGGGACAAACTGATGGACAGAGCCAGCTTCCTTTCATTAACATACATTGCTTCTAAGTCTTTAACCCTTTGTTAGGGCAGACAGTGTTTAAAGGAGAACTATGAGGTGAGTGCTTTTCACTCACCTCATAGTTCTAGCCGACCTGTGACAATGAGACTGTCACAGGTCGGCTCAGTAGATCGGGAGGTGAGCGAACACATACCGGCGTTCGCTCACTTCTCGATCCTGTCACAGCTCTCTGCCGTGACAGGGGAGTGGCTGGATTCCCCCGTCTAGCGCCGATACTCCAGCGCTGACTGGCGGAATGGACAGGGGAGGGGGCGGGTACAGCTGGCTCTGCCTCTAGATAGGCAGAGCCAGCTGTCACTCACGCAGCTGGGCGGATCCAGACATAATTGTCGGGATCCGCTTCAGCGTCTCAGTATACCGCGAGCTGTAGCTTGCGGTATACTGAGCTTAGAGTGACGGGAGGACGCTAGTTTGTGTCCTCCCGTTACCCTAAGGAGAACTATGGGGAAAAGCCCTAACCCCATAGTTCTCCTTTAAATCTAGTTTACTACTGACAATTAAATCTGCCAGTACAGTGCAGAAAGGGTTAATTAGAGTAAACATAACTTCTCACGCCTCCCTATCACACAACATAGAGAGAGCTAGGTAAGATTTTGAGGCAATTTTTTTTTTTAAAGTTACGCAATGTGAATGCAAATATAAAATAGGTGCTATCGCAATTCGGCAGCAAAAGTGGCAATACACTTAAAAGAACATTTCCACCTTTGTAAGCAATTAGCATTTATTATGGTAATGTAGAGGTGCAGTGATAATGTACATGTGTGCACATTTTCATGACTCATTGCAGGCTTTCTTCATTTTTTAAAATTAACTTTTTATTAGCCCTGAATCCTACAAACTCAGTCTGGCACCGGGGTTGGAGCAACCTGTAATCAGCTACACCTGCCCTGTGCTCACTAAACACCAGCTCTGCCTTTGCACACAATACACTATGAATACTAATGAAGGGTGGAGAGCTCAGTTGTAATATACAGAGATTGCTTGCATAGCACAGAGGCAGCCCTTTCCATGAGGATATAAAGAGGAAAGCTAACAAAAAAACTTAAGTTTCTATGTTCATATACAGCATCTTCATAAGCCTGCTTCATGTACACTTGGTGTACATTGCTGGCATTTTTTTTTGAATACCTCTGCAAAGGTGGAAAGGCTTTAAGACTACAATAAAAATCTTCTGGGAGGCTCACCTTTTTACATTGGGTCAAACCGACTCCTCTAAAAGTGGGATGCTGGCCAAAAAATATGGGGGAAAAATAGTTACACATAGGCCAGTATGCAGTATGCAGTATTTCCAAAAAAATGTTTACTTTATTCTTTTAAAATGTATTACAAGATACATAAATATTTATCCACTAAACCACAATAGAAAATATGACAACATTGCCCCACTAAAACACCACAGAAATTCTGGACCACGCTCACACCACCAAATGGGCTTCCTAGGATGCACTATTATCCAGGTCATAGAGTATAAGTGCCCAACAAGAATTACCAGAATGCTGCTTGATGATTATTCATATAATAACGCAGCCACAAATGGTACTTTATACTTTCGTTATAGGCTTAAATATGAATTAACTTCATTTCATTTTACTGTTGTTAAAAAGTGGCAGTTTATCACCAGGGACCATTCAATGTATAAGTTCCGGCCGCCAGACATGCCAAATTTTTTCCCAGTGCACTAGACCCCACCCCAGGTCACCCCACCACAGGTCACCCCACACACATACAGTACACTGCACTTGTCAGGGACCATAGCACCTACAGGTGGCGCTGGAACCAGGTCCTGCGCTCACCTGCAGGTGTTTCCAGGCAGCCAGGTAACAGACCACCACTGGGTGGTGCTGGAACCTGCAAGTCCAGTGCTCACCTGCGGGTGTCTCCCAGCTGTCGGGGATTAATCACCACCTGGTGCTACCTGGGAGGGTATTTAATCCCTCCCTGCAGGGTGGATTTTGCCTTAGCATTGTCGCCATTACCTGAGTCCTGTCTCTGCCTTGTTGCTTGGCTCCCCTTGTGTTACTCTGCTCCCCAGGTTTACTTGCCCTGTTACCTTTTTGTATGTGCTTGTGCTTACATTTAGTTGGCTATTATTATTTGCTTGTGGATACATGTTTTTGCTGTGTTGAATAAACTGTGTCCTTATAAGCAATGTCTGGTGGGGTCACACATTTGGTCCTCCCGTAGAGATACCTGTATGCGGTGTGGGGACACCCGTGCATGGTATCTCTGATAGCACTTCTGTGCAGGGATCTGGATGGAGTGTACTTTTGTACACTTTAAATAAAGTTAGAAGAAAAAGAAAATCGTAAATAGTGCTTTGCATTGTAAGGCACCATGGCTCACCACTGTCTTTCAGCTAACACTAGCTGCAAAGTAAAATGAAGCTTTTTACTGTGCAGATAGTGTGATCCAGCCCAGTGGACTCTGTAGGCATTATTATGCTAAATTCTTCACGCTGGAGCTCTCAGCTCACAGGGGCAGTGTACATACGGTAACACATCATGCAGCATGTGTAATACAACACCAATGAATTCCACACGGTTTCAGCTGAAAGTGACACCAAACTCGGGAGCTAATTCTTAAAATTACTTTGAACTACCTCAACTATTAACAAAAATGTAATTTATTTGTGTATCACTTGGCTGTAGATCCTCAAATCATTTACACAAATAAGATACATTTTTGTTGATTGTAAAGTTACTTGAATGTATTTTTTTTGTTTAAAAGTTTTTATTGGGTTATAACAGTATATAGCATACAAAATACATTTAAAGGGTTTCTAAACCCTCTGTTCCTTTGCCTAGCAAGCAGTAGATACTGTATATGCAGTTTGGATTTTCGGCCGGGAGACGAGCAGAGACATAAGGTAAGTGTATGGACGCGTGCACCCGCATGCAGACACCGCTGGATCGGAAGTGCCAGCAAGGGCAGAGGAGTCAGCGCTGGATCGGAGAGCCGCCGCACCACTGGAGGGACAGATGAAAACATCAGGAAAGAAGATTAGATTAAGAGACATCATTTAAGGTAAGTGCTTACACTAACATTGGGGGGAGGGAAACATTTTTTTTTTAGTTTAATGTCACTTTAACTCCTGAGTTTAGTGTCACTTGAAGATTCCTTGACTAATATGCAACATGCACAACTGTTCATCCCACTCAGGGTGTAATTACAAGGTTAGCTTCATACATATGCTGGTTCTTTTAGTTCCACAAATGGTGAAGAGCTGTTAGAAGATTAAAAAAAAAAAACACATTTGAAATGTTGCACATGTTGCAGTCTTATAAAAGAAAAAACTTAAAGTTCATCAGCTTCCAATCACATTTAGTCTAGCAGCTTGGATGGGAAACTTCTGGTTATCTCTGTTCCTGTGACTTCTCAACTGGGGAGCAGAGCTCAATACTTGAAAGACAATAGAAAGCAGACCCAGTTCTGTACCTTTTATTATTTTATTGGACATGATGACACTTCTATAGCACACAGTTCAGGCAACTCTACACACCCCACTCCTCAGAACACTGTCTCTGACATGACACTTTTATAGCACACAGTTCAGGCCGCTCTGCACACCCCCCTCCTCAGAGTCAGAACACTGCCCGATGTGCTGACCCGCCTGCAGCACACAGTTCGGGCAGATCTGCACACCCCCCTCCTTAGAGCACTGTCTCTAACATGATGACACTTCTATAGCATACAGTTCAAGCAGGCTTTGCACACCCACCCTCCTCAGAACACTGCGCCCGATGTGGTGACCCGTCTGTAGCACACAGTTCAATCAGCTCTGCACACACCCTCTCTCAGAACACTGCGCCCGATGTGGTGACCCGTCTGTAATACACAGTTCAATCAGCTCTGCACACACCCCCTCTCAGAACACTGCGCTCGATGTGGTGACCCGTCTGTAGCACACAGTTCAGTTAGCTCTGCACACTTCCCTCCCCTTTTTAGAACACAACACTGTCCCTGACATAGTCACATTTCTGAAGCACTCAGCTCTGCACATCCTCCCCCAGCTATCTAAACACAGCCCTCTTCATGATGTCACTTCCAGCTCCTCTCATGGATGGGATCTTAGCTTGTGCTGTGTTTATGTGAGGTCTTGGCAGGGTGATGAACTGGGAAGGGTGAGGTGTGCAGTCACCAGCGTTCCTGAATCTGCATGTTGTGGAGATGAGAGTTGAACATTGCAGCTGCTATGGTCCTTACACAGTGTTATATGATTCAGGGTTTGTGCAAAGCTGTGGGTAAGGAAGAACTGTTGATCAAACGTATTTTTATCAATGTATTTGTATACAATAGAATAGAATGCTGTGGCTTCTTGTTGTGAGTTAGGACCAGGAGTGTTGCTGCTTTTTATTTTGTAACGTCCATAGAGCACAATAGCAGAATCTGAAAACCTATAAGGTGCTAGAAGTAGCTTGTAAGGTCAGGCGATGCCAGGTGCAGTGCGTTGCTCATTTTTTCGAGTGGCACTGGTAGCCCTTCTCCTTGTTGCTCTACTCCAGCTTCTCTACCTTTCTCTCCTCTCTAACCTGCATGGACAACAACAGCCAAGATCAGCACATCCAGTACATGCAGGTTCATCTAATACAGATTCAGAATGGCAAAGGGAACAAAAAGACCATATAAAGGCGGTATTGGCTACTGGGGGCATTCTGGATGGAAGTGGACAGTACCGGATTTATCGTCACCTGCTGGCACATGAAGAGAGAACATCAAAAACATTGGACTTGGTACTGGCCTCCCATACTAGCCTTAATAACTTGTGGCATTTGCAAGACCTAGTTCAGCGTTGGGATGGGAAAATTTCCCTGGCACTGTTTGCTTCTAGTTCTGCTCAAGCAAAAGTTGGCACAGTGCTAATATTTACTATTGCTCAATTGTGCCCATCAGTGAGACAGAGGGTGTTCTTTCATCTGGTGTGCCAGTCTGGGGATCAGGCAGTTTTTCCAGAACTGGAAGACCAGGCTGAGTTTGCAAATCTACGTACATGCCAGGCTGTTTTTGTAAAGGCAGCAAGCATGGGTACACATATAGTTAATTATGCAGGTAATGCTTCTTACCCTAACAATCTTCTAAGGAATGTTGCCAGGGCTGGTATTGGAAGCACAACCTTTGTATTGGTAGTAGACATTGATATGGTGCCTAGTGAAGGACTAAGGTCAAAATTTTTGGATTTGGCTGCTCAAGGGGTAGATACACATGCAGTATTTGTGGTGCCAGCCTTTGAAATTAGACACACCCGGCGACTGCCTGGAACCAAAGAGGAACTGCTTCGACTGTACCAAGTGGGAGAGGTCCGCACATTTTATGAAGAGCTTTGTCCCCGATGCCAAGCACCTACTAATTATTCAGCGTGGTTGAACTTGCCGGAGAGTTCTAGTAGACTGACAGTGGCTTATGTTGTGGAATGGAGGGATCCATGGGAACCATTTTATATTGGGAATAAGGTTGTGCCATCCTATGATGAGAGATTCAAGCAATATGGATTTAACAGAATCAGCCAGGTAATGATAAAAGAAATATAAAAGATGAAATACTAGCCTGATTATACAGACTAAATAATACACAGCATTTTTGTTGGTTACACTCTGCAGCATTGTTGCCCAAATAAGTCTCCAAAAGTTTTACTGTATGTAGACTAATGAAAATTTACCCTCTGTGTTTGTTTTTCAAGTAATTGTTAATCCCACGTGGTTTGCATTTCTTCACATCTAAACAGACGTTCTTGTGCTAAGCTGGCCATACTCTATGGCCAGATTTTCTATGGCCAGATGGAAAAAGTGCAACAGATTCCTCAATCTATGCTAAACTGTATGGATGGAAGAATCTCCCACTGGGCCAAGCTTCAGTATCTTATTAGTCGGCCCTGCCGGCTCTCAAAATTCCTGAACAATCGGATTGGATGCAGGCATTGTTCAGGTATTTTGAGAGCCAGTGGGGGCCGACTAGCAAGATACTAAGGTTTGGCTCAGTGGGAGATTCCTTCATCCATACAGTTTAACTGGTGGCAGTTTTGGAGTGCTCTTCTCTTATTTCCTCCTCTGTCTTTGGGACATACAGATGGGGGCATGTACAGAAAAAATTATCTGAAAGGGGTCTTATTCCCTACTTTATCTGAAACTAAAAAAGAAATATAAACGTTTTGGCGTACATACCCTTTTAAAAAAAAAAAAAAGGCATAGGGCAATGAGAAAAAAAAGAACTTCTTATGTTTGACTAGTAGTAGTAACTCACATTCAACTAGTTTTGGCTTGGTTAGTCTACCTAGACCTGAGTAACTGTTACTAGCTATACCATGACCTGGATAAATGAGAACCTTCACAGACATCGCTACAAGCTTGCTCCCTTGATGGACTACAATCTTAATACAGATTAGCAAACTAAACATGAGATTATAGTCCTTCATGGGAGGGAGCTTGGAGCAGTGGCTACTTTACAACACACAGGGACCATGGGGAACAAAAGTAGCCACTCTCCGGAAGAAAGGACAGTGTCAGCATGACATCAGTGATACTGAGTGATAAACAATTAGGATACATTTTTGTTAATAGTTAAAGTTTTTTGAAGGGCTGTTTTTTTTTTGTGCCTAATACACTCTTTGCATTAAGGCAAAAAACACCAAGCTATTTCTAACACCCCCGCCCCCCACACTTACCTCCTCCACTATGACCAGAAAGATACTCACTCTGGGTACTGAGGGCAGAGAAGCCATAGGCTCCTACTGCCGTCAGCCAAGCTGTGAATGCAAGAGTGGGGGCTTGGCCGGCTGCACGCTGTATGTATCTAGAGACCCACACAGCTAGGTGCGGGCACGGCTGTGACGTACAGGTGCCTTCACAGCAGTCAGCTAGCTGTGTACAGGGGGAGTGGCGCTAGCATTCTGGATAATACTAGAGAACAAGGAAATAAAAAGAAAAGAGTTTTTCTTAGCAAGTCTGGCCCCCATAAATTAGAAAAAAAAAAACCTGAAGGTTTAATGTCGCTTTAAGGTACTCAAATGCATTTTTAGTGTCACTTTAAAATGTATGGTGAGGTAATCTAATTAAAAAAAAAAAAAAGGGTTGTCAACCTCAGCATTCCAGTGGTTCCTCTACATCTGGGAGTCATGGCTGTGGTTGACAGAGTCTTGCAATGCCTTATGGAACTTGTAGTTCCATAACAGCAGGAGTGCCAAGGTTGTCTACCTCTGAATTAGAAGAAAATGTAAAACTGTGTACACTTATCGATTTACTTCTTTTCCCTTTCCTTAAGGCATGTGAATTGAATATAGCTGGCTTCACGTTTGCAGTCCTTGACTCTGCATTCCTGGTTCACAAGGGCCACAAGTTACCTGGGGACTTCCACAGCCAAAAAGATGCAGAAAACAAAAGAAACCGTCAGCTCTACAGAGGCTTCAAGGAAGAACTAAAGCTAAAATACCCAGATTCCAGCAGGCGCTGTTAATGCAGTTTAGCTGTAATATGAAATGGTACTCATGTTTGTAGAATTACATCCGTCATTAAGTGTGTGATTTGTGGTCTTAGGACAACATTTCTTAGGCAATTCTGCTATGTTTGGTGAACATCTACATCTAGCAATTTTACAAAGTCCAATAAGATGTAATCTGTAATCATATTTATTAAGTGCCACTACTGGTAGACTGACACTGTATCCAGCAGATGTGAAATTACTTTGTGTTTTCTATCTTCTGATAAAATGTATGTTAGTAACACTGTTTATGGTTTATTCATCTTAATTACATAGCATTCTCAAAACCATCATTCAAGTGCTTAGCCCTAATAGCATCAGTGTCTTTAGGAATAGTTTTTGCTCATAACAGGAAACTGTACGTTTAATGTATGTTGAAATCTTTTCTATTTATAGTCAGTGACATTTAGGCCTCATTCACACTCAGTGCGTACACGTACGTGCGGCGTGCAGGCCCATATCGGGCCCTTATCCCTGGTTCGAGCTCTGCTGTACCTGGTGCGAGCCCGGGACCAGCACGGTGGCTCTGTGACAGGGGATCCGAGGGAGATCAGTACACGATCTCCCTCCGTTCCCCTCTATGGTGTCAGAATGCGGAAGTGATGTATATTACATCACTTCCGCATTCTGCTGCCACTCTCCAGCTTCAGAACCTGATGAAGCAGATCTGTGCTTCATCAGCTTCTTTGGGGGGTCCTAGGTGACATTAGGGGTCTTGGAGACCCCTGATGTCTCCATAAAGAGGACCTGTCACATCTTTGCTATCACATAGAGGGTTTCTTAGCCCCCTATGTCAGTGGTTCTCAACCTGTGTAACCTCAGGACCCACATTTGTCCTCGGTCATTAAGTCGTGACCCAAGTAGTACTGCAATAGAACGCACGGCAGTGTGGGCTGCTGTGCTGGTGCTCCATCCATATGTGCATTGCTTGTACAGCTCCCATGTGCACCTGTAGAGTAGCTGGGAGCCAGAATGTGATGTCACTCCAGTCCAGGCACCTCTACAGGACATGCGAAGGAACAATGCACGTATAACTGGAGCTCCCTCGCGGCCATATCCCCAGCCCACCCCACCTCACGTCGACACTTGGCTCCGGACAGCATATTTTGAAGGGCTGCTCAGTGTGAGAATGGACAGTGCTGCGCCTGGGGGAGGCTGAGTAGCCTCTCACCTAGAAAAGTGAAAGGCATATGGCGACCCACTGAACAAGGGGTCGCGACCCACTTTTGGGTCACGACCCACCAGTTGAGAACCAAGGCCCTATGTGATAACAATAAAGAAAATCGGAAAAATTAAAGTTGCAGAAAAAAACTTAGTCACACATGAAAAAGAATTTTAAAAACAAAAAGTTTTAAAAAGTCCCCATCCATACATACACGTGTGCAAACATGCGTCAGGTGCGCATACATGCGAAAACAACAGTTGTGCCCATTACGCCGCACATGTTACATATCGCCGCGACCGTTGCAGTGAGAGCAATCATTTTAGGACCATTAATCAATGATAACACTAAACTGATGAGCAGTAAAAACTTTGAAAGCGTCGGCTATGGTCAATTTTGGGTATGGTAGTTTTTTGCGTTTTCGCGGGTGCGTGCAATTTTAAGGCTTGACATGTTTGGTGTCTATTACCCGTGACCCCATCTTTTATCTTTTACCAAGAAATTAAGTAATAATGTATTCTAACATAATGTAAAAAAAAAAGTTAAAAAAAACAAAATATTTCAGTAATTTTCCCTTAATATAGTAACAAATAAAACCCCCAGTGGTGATTATATACCACCAAAAGAAAGCTCTATCTGTCCCAAAAAAATGTTTATAAAATTAATTTCAGTACAGCGTTGCATGACGCAATAAATGTCAGTCAAAGTACCGCAGCGCTGAATACTGAAAAATGGCAGGAAGGGGGTTTAACACCTGGTCAGCAAGTGGTTAAGTAAACTTTGATATGGAGTCCCCCACCCTCCTAATCACCCTGGACATATACATATCTCAGGTACAGATTCAAAACTGATGATGACTTGATGGCTGCTGCACAGCACAACCTCTCAATTCCATTCCCATTTAGACTGTCTGTAAAGGTGCCCACACACCTTGCGATAATCGTACGATAATCGCACGATTATCGCACGATTATCGCGGGAAATCCCGCGATCGTACGATTATCGTAAGGTGTGTGGAAGCCGTGCGACCTCTACTACTGTAAGGTCGCACGACTTTTATCTTACAAACATGTTCGAACACCCGCGGAGAATCGTACGATTTTCAGCGGGTGTGTAGCATGTTCGTAAGATAAAAGCCGGACGGTCCGGTGTGCGCAATCGCACACTGCCCGTTCGGCATTGCGGTCATTGGAAGCTGCCCCTCAGCGAGGCTGGCTTGCAATCATCGCAACTACGATCTGCCTGTCCAAGATAGGCAGATCATACGTTTTTTTAATTACCTTACAACCATCGCAAGACTAAAGTCTTGCGATGGTTGTAAGGTGTGTGCCCAGCTTTAAAATGACTTGTGTGTGCCATCTCACTTTGCGGAGTATAAAAGCCATGCTTGGTGCTTGTTCTCAGTACAGCCATTATACTGGAGGAGCAGGCTACATTTGTGTCCTCTTAACAGACAACCCAAGTGGAAAAGGAGGGGAAGCTACAGGTCATTTTACATTAAAGTGCAGCTGAAGCCAAAACCTTTTCTTTTTTAATTACATTTTTTTTTTTCTATTTTCAATAGAGTGGTGAGGGATTAGTACACCTCAAATTTGTATTGCTATGTGTCTCCCTGTTGGGGAGATTCACTCTCGCTGTTTGTCCTGGTGACAATTATTACTGAAGGTGAAAGAAAAATAAAATACCAAATTTTGGGTTGAGTTGGTAATTCTTCCAATGGGGATACCATGGGTTATAACTAGGGATGCACCGATACCGGTATTTTGGTACCGAGTACAAGTACCGATAATTTTTTTGCGGTACTCGCCGATACCAATTACAGAGTAACCAGAGGAAAGAGGTAGTTGCGCGGGGACGGGGGCCACACAGACAGGCTGCACACATTTTACACGTGATAGCGGTGACACTAAATGTAGATGGCAACTTACCGCCCGGCGCCTGGAACTTTATGTTCTGCGCGTCGGGGGATTCCACACCGCTAGGCCTGGCATCGGTGGCCTTGTGGGGAATCCAGGCCTGATAGGGAGACCGTGCAGTAATGCAGGAGGTCACAAGAAGGTATAGGACTGGGAAAACTCTCACAAGAGAAATATGTGGACTTCCACTGCCCACGTTTTATTTTATTGCTGTCTGTCCGTATGACCTACTTTTTCCATAATTTCTTGTGTGTAGTGGAGTCGGAGAACAGTAAAAGCTGACCAGAAGTTCTAACCTTTCCTCTACTCTAATAAAAAACTGAAAGCAAATTGTACTGAGAACTGAAGTCTACATCATGGTTTTTTATTGCATTCAGACTGAGATAATAGAACCTGCATAGAGAACTCCGTTTTCGGTGTCAGAAGATGAGCTTCTCACTAAATTATTTAGGAAAATAGTGCATATACTGTAAGTGCTGTCCTGGCTATCTGTTGTTGACTGGTAGCCCTAAAACTGGCCACACATTAAAAACTGGCTTTACAATCTCATTTATATTTTCCAAGAGCTAACTTCAAGTGAGGGCCTTCCTAAACATTCCATTCACATTATACCCAGTAAGGTAGGCCCTCACACTTTAAAGCTGTTGGTAAATATAAAAGATATTGTACAGTAAACTCCCTGTAATCTGGCGTCCATGGGGATTGGTAGATTCCAGATAAATGTAGTTTCTGGTTTCTTGAGAGTTACTATTAAAAATATCATACCATACCATACCATAATATAAACACTGTATTGACTTCATATTAATATTGAAATGCAGTAATCAAAAGCAAATTAAGGCAAGTAGACACACTTAAGACACATAGGCATGCAATCATTTTCAGGATAATACATGTCACAGATCAGCAGAACAGTGAGTACACAAGGAATTTCTGGTTAGATGAGAGTTCTGGCTAGTTGAATTCCAGCTAACAGAAAGTTTACTGTACAATCAAACAGTAAGTGCCTGGTTATCTTAAAGTTGGGTAAAATAGTTGAAATGGTATTGCAAGGACCTGTGTAGTGTAAGAAAATGTGGTTCTTCTTTGTCTTTACAGTAACTGTGTTCAGCAGTCTTGTCTGAACTTAGATCCTGCCCCCTTGCCGAAGTGTCCTGTTCTGTAGATCAGTAGTCACTTTCCTTCCTTGCTTGTTTCCTGTCTATGCTGCTCCCATGAGAACACCCCTGCGATCAGCTGACTCTGCCAGAGCACCTTGAAGAAACCTTGGGGTCAGCACACAGTTAAATGAGAACTATGAGATGAGTGATTAAGATGCATCCTCATAGTTAGAGTTGATGTGTGACATTGAAACTGTCACAAGTCGGCTCTTTTGATCGGGAAGTGAGCAAGCACATACCGTCGCTCGCTCACTTCCTGATCATCTCCCTGCAGAGAGTGGTGACTGTCAATCACCGCTCCCTGCAGGGACTTCCCCTCTCCGATCCTCCAGCGCTGACTGGAAGAACGAACAGGGGAGGGGGCGGGCACAGCTGGCTCTGCCTCTAGATAGGCAGAGCCAGCTGGGTGGATCTCGACAGTATTGTCAGGATCCGTACCGGCTGCGGCGCTCTCAGTATATAGTAAGCAATGGCTATGAGCTTTGCTTTGCTACTGAGCTTTGCTCACGGGAGGACGTTAGTAGGGTGGTAGTAGTAGGGTCCTCCCGTGACCCTAAAATGAACTATGGGATAAAATGGGTACTCCATAGTTCTCTTTTAAGCCTTAACATCCGTGAGAGGGTCCCTAGCAGAACACTGGCTGATCCTAAATTCCGTGCCTTGGAGTCTCCCACATCCTGCTGACATGTTAGTCCACTTTCACTATTGTGACACAATACTCACTATTGTGACAGTTTGCTTGGGCCGTGAGCTTTTTGGAGACCCTGGTTCCAGTTAACCATCAAATGCAATTTCTGGCTCAGAGGATTGACTCCCAGCAGGCAAACCAAGAGCGTAATAAAGTGTTCCTACAGGGCCTTTCTCTCTAACATGACCGTCTGCAGTCCGCTGTAGCCCGGCTCCGTCTCCAGCAGCCACTGCACCTCCCATGGGACTGGAAGAAAGTACCTCTGCTCTCCATCTCCCTCCACTGCCTTGTTTCTCTGCTGATCCTATACAAAGCCTGTGTCGTGGCTTCATAAACCAGTACTCCATTCACTTGCAACTTTCCACGAACCACCTGCTGGCCACTTTCGTTTCGGTTTTGAAATGTTCATTTCGGTGCACTTCTAGAAAACAGTCATCTGGGCATGTCTACAGTCTGCACTAGTAGGCAGGCAAATTGGTTCAGAACCTGTGCCTACTGTTCTGCAATCAGTGCTGGCACAGTAGGGTCAGCAATACAGAACCAGCAGAGAGTCTTGTCTCTGAGGTAAGTTCCCACTGACAAAAATGATATCTGTCTGTGAGGGGCAAACTTTATCCCACTTCCCACCAATGTAAGGGACAGACTTCTTCCAGCAACCACCAATGTAATAGAAACTGGTGCACCCTCTATTCCGTGCTGTACATTCCATACCCCTGACTGCTGCACCCTGTACATTATATAGTCAAACTGCTGCGCTCTTTGCCCTGTGCTGTCCATTATATACCCTAGACTTCTGCACTTTGTATGCTGCATGTTAAACACTGTGGAAGACATCACTTTGTGTGCCATGCTGTACATGACACACCCTGGACTGCTGTACTCTGTATATCATGCTGTACATTTCATAGTCTAATCTACTGCACTCTGGACACTGCAGTTTGCACACTGCGCTGTATGTTACATACCCTAGACCACTGAACTTTGTATGTTGTGGTTTACATTACCTAATCCAGACTGTTGCATGTTTTCTTGGACCACTGCACTCTGCAAGAAAAGTAGCTAGCGGAGATGCTTTCCTAGCAAAGGCTGAGAAGCCCTGAATGGGGCCACAGAGTGAATATTGCTGGAATGAAGATAATAATTTTACACAGCAGGGTGCAGGAAGTGTGTGGGGGCAGTTAAAGGAGAACTATGAGGTGAGTGCTTTTCACTCACCTCATAGTTCTAGCCGACCTGTGACAATGAGACTGTCACAGGTCAGCTCAGCAGATTGGGAGGTGAGCGAACACATACCTGCCGTGACAGGGGAGGGGCTAGATTCCCCCTCCCCGCTCCGATCCGCTAGCGCTGACTGGCGGAACGGACGGGGGAGGGGGTGGGTACAGCTGGCTCTGCCTCTAGATAGGCAGAGCCAGCTGTCAGTCACATAGCTGGGCGGAACCCGGCATAATTGTCGGGATCCGCTTCAGCTGCGGCATCTCAGTATACCGCGAGCTACAGCTCGCGGTATACTGAGCCTAGGGTGACGGGAGGACACTAGTTTGTGTCTTCCCGTTACCCTAAGTAGAACTATGGGGAAAAGCCTTAACCCCATAGTTCTCCTTTAAGTGATATTTAAACTTTGGGTTTTTTAAATATTTCTTGTTTTTGGAGGCCAGACTTACTTTGATACACTTTTTTTTGCTCTTTACATTTTTTTATTTCCTCATTCTCAAGTGGTATTAGGGTTGCCACCTTTTCTTCAAGCGAAACCCGAACACTCTAGCAACGCACTGACATTTTTTGGGGGAGAATGAGTGTTGGCTTATTCATATGTAAATAGAGCCACCCATTCTTATGTAAATATCACAGTTGAGACTATTTTCAGTGGGGGGCCAGTAGCCCCTATCTTAATTTTAGTTGCCCCTGTCTGCCTGACATCCTGTGTCCGAGATTCTGCTCCCATGAAACCCGAACACAGCATTCAAAACCCTGACTGTCCGGGTGAAGCCTGGACAGGTGGCAACCCTAAGTGGTATCCAAACCAAGGATTTTAGAAAAGTACTGGTGTTTTTTAGGTTAATGCAGAGAATGCATAAAGGTAAAAAACACCAAGCCTTTAGTACTACTTTAATTAAAAGAAAACTGCACTAAGCTAGTCTCAGACAGACAGCGGTGTAACAATAGCCATAGCAGCTCACACAGTTGCTATGGGGCCTGGGGAAGGAATAGGGGGCCCCTTTTGGGGGTTGTTGAGGCAAATCAAACACAGGACATCTGGGTGCAGGTAAGTGAAGATAACACAGTCCCAGTTTTAAGACTTGAAGAGGTTGTGCTGACACAGACCCTGGATTCCTGTGAAGTTGTAAATAAAACCCCAAAGTGCCCTCTAAATTAAATCCTGACAAGACAACTGAGGATTGTAGTGCTGCAAGAAAAGTTTAAGTGGAACTTCAGCCTCATCTGCTTCTGTACCATCTTCCCATCTTCAATTACTTCAGTTGCTTGGTGGAAAACTCTGTTGCTCTGTATTTTTGTATTCTTTCTTGGGGACACTGTGTGCCTCCAAATTGTCTTTGCATTGCATTGCAGTAGGCAAACTTTCTGTCTTCAGTTGCACAGTCAAGATTCACTGGCTGTTTTTGACATGAACCCTGGACTTCAGGCGGTGTCAGTCAAACAGCTTTCCTATGTGATGCACACAACTTCCATAGTGCCAGTTTAATCTAAACTAGAAAGAATTACTGCTGAGCTCGCATCCTCTACACACTGGATTCCAAGAACAGCAGCTAATGGTGCACTGCAAGTTGTCTTGTTGCTCTCTGTGTGAACACAGTGTTATTTCTCACAGAAGACTAATGCTGGGGGTTTACCACTACTGTTACTAACACCAATTACGGAGCATTTATTTTTCTTCCCACTGACACCATTGCAGGGATTCCAACCTGGTTTTTTTTTTTTTTTTTTTTGTATTCTGTTAGCTGCTGCCGTCAGAATAAAAACAAAAAACCCAGCATAGAAATGAATAGCTGGATTGCTATTGGCTATTTCAATTTGGAATAGCCAATGGTAAGCTGGCTATTGCACCCGCCCTCTCCTGCTGTCAATCTGCAGAGGAGGACCTGATGGAGAACTTCAGGTCCACCTCTGCTGATTGACAGCAGCAGTGGGCAGGTGCAATAGCTAGTGTGCTATTCGCTATTGCAAATTGAAATAGCCAATAGCAATCTAGCTATTCATTCTATGCTGTTTTTTTTTATTCTCTGACTGACGGCGGCCGGCGGGAAAAGGTTATTTTGTCTGTACGCGC
>NW_017306367.1:675966-678265 GCF_000935625.1 Nanorana parkeri | reverse complement strand
CGGGAAAGGTTTACTCTGCTAGATCGAGCAGAGTAAACCTTTCCGGGAGAAAATGTTCCTTTCCCGGGCGGCCGGGAGCCGCTATCTAATAGGGGGAAAGTTGGGATGTCTGCCATTGTTCGAGGTTACTATTACTACCACTAACACAAATGATGGGGCTTAAAGTCACACTAAACTCAGGAATAAAATCTTAAAAATGCATTCTAGTAGCTTAAAGGAGAACTATGAGATGAGTGATTTCCACTCACCTCATAGTTCTAGCCGACCTGTGACCTATGATTTGAGGATCTGCAGCTGAGTGATACACAAATAAGATACATTTTTGTTAATAGTTAAGCTACTAGAATGCATTTTTAAGATTTGATTCCTGAGTTTCGTGTCACTTTAAATTACTTCAACTTTCTTTTCAGTGTATCCCCAGGCCCCACGTCTAGAAGACTGCAGGAAAAAGTTTGTATATGTTTTTTTTTATTTTTATAAAAGATACTGTGGTGACCAATGCTGGAGTTCCGCTTAACTTTCTACGCTCCTCCCATTTCTTTTCACATAAAAGAGTTCCGTTGTTCTATCAAAAGTTCCAACTTCTCCAACCATCTGACTTCCGGTTTCGTTAGAAATAAGAGGTTTGGCCGACAAGGCTGTACTGGACGTGCCCCACCCGCGGCATTTCCCTATATACAAAGTACATAGCAATAAAGTATTAAAATGAACTAGGTTTACAGTAAGCCAGCACGTTATTAATCTCAGATGCCCCACTCAATATGGCCGCAAGCGGCGACCATATTGAGTGTGGCAACAGATAAATAAGGACTGAATTACTGTAAACCTAGTTCATTTTAATACTTTATTGCTGTGTACTTTGTATATTGGAAAAATGCCGCGGGTGGGGCACGTCCAGTACAGCCTTGTCGGCCAAACCTCTTATTTCTAACGAAACCAGAAGTCAGGTGGTTGGAGAACTCGAGGCGATGGAACTTTGATAGATCATAGAACACCGTCTTCCGCTAAATTAAACCACACCCCTCCCTGTACCGCCCCCTCCCATTCCTCATGCCAGCTTGTTTTGGCATCTTCAAAGAAATGGCCGCAAGACGGCGAACGAAGACATGCGCAATTCACGTTTTCAGTCACAACTGGACAGTGCTCGTGTCAGTAGACGTTGACATTTTCTAGAAGTCTAAAGCTTTGTTAGTCTTCAAAAAGATGTCGGCTTGCCCTGACGGCTGCTTTGTTCGCCGACATTTTGTGGAGGACAAACCTGCAGTCAGGCTCAGCTGCCATTTTCTTGAAGACTCTGTGCGGAGCGGCCCGAAGAGTTATGAAGGTGAGCAGGAGGGGGCTGGAGCCCCGAGGGGAGGGATTCGGGTCAGCAGTTGGGGGGAGCGCAAAGTAGAAAGTGACATTTCGGGGGTGAGTGGAACGGAAGGATATTTTAGTGAAGTGTCTTATTGTTGGAAAGAAGAAGACTGAGGTATGTGAGAGACCTGCTACCAACCAATGTTGTGTAATTTGGATCAGCACACTTTATGTTATATACTTCCTAAACTCTGCTTTATGTTACATGCTATGGACTGCACTGCGTGCAACATACTGTGCAATGTCACGTGACACTCTATATACTGTGCTGTACTACATGACATGATCTGCACCGCCACACTCCAGACACTGTTCTGTACTTCACATACGGTGGAATGTCATATGACACTATACGCTGTGCTGTATGTGACATACTCTGGACCCAAAAGCAAAAGTTTCCCAGCACACTCACCAGCCAGCCTGAATATACACTAACTAAAATAAATTAAATAAATAAAAGCAGAGGTTGTAGCTGCACAACTTTTGCAAAATATGTGGAAGCCACACTGCCTCGTCAAGGCCCCTCTGTGTAGTGCGGTCCTAATAGTAATCTGTGAGAGCCTCCATCTTGGAGCATATTTAGCAAAGGATGAATTGGGTGCAGGTTTGCCAGGAGGCAGCCCAACCTCCATAAGGGCCGGTTCACACCACAAAGTCTGCGTTCCAGAGCATTCGGCCTCTGGAATGCAAGCTGGCCTGCTCCATGCGTTCAGGGGAGGGAGCATTGAAGTCAATGGCACTGCAGTGACGACCCCCACCTGCAGTGCAATCACCTGCACCCGGAACGCAGGCACATTAGTGCCAATGTGCCTGCGTTCGGGTCCTGTGCGATCTGCAAAAATGCTGCAAGCGCTATTTTTGCAGATCGCACTCAGGCACTAATGTACCTGCATTCAAGCTGCATGGGGGGGGGGGGGGGGCGGCGGCGATGAGATTGACTTGT
>NW_017306367.1:647062-675918 GCF_000935625.1 Nanorana parkeri | reverse complement strand
GGTGCGTGGCTGCGATGCCATTGACTTCTGCTCCTGAACGCAGGGAGCCAGCCACCGTGCTTTCCAGAGGCCGAATGGTCTGGAAGGCAGACTTTGTGGTGTGAAAAGGCTCTCAAGGCATAGGGACACGCCAGGAGCCCCTCACATCACAACGGCAGCTGAAGCCTCCAGCGTGTCCCCAAACCAAAGTCAAGCAAGTCAAGTAGCAAAACTAATGGAACGCACTCATCAATTCATAACTAGCTTAGAATCAAGGTGAACATGGAAGGGCTTTACACAGTACAAAGAGCAAACGTTTCCCAGCACAATCACTGACTCTCATAGATTAGCGTTAGGACCACACTACACAGAAGGGCCATGACGAGGCAGTGCGGCCTCCGCGTATTCTGCAAACGTCTTGCAACTTAAGCCTCAGATTTTAGCCTTAACCACTTGTTGTCCGGAGCAATTTCTTACTATTTGCACACACATGATCAAATCTGAATTCTTGGCTAGAAAACAGCTTCAGACCCCCAAACAAACCAGCTTCCCAGCCGATCAGATTCGAGCTAGCTTCCCAGCCAATCAGGAAGCTGGGCGACGAGTAATGACCTGATTGGCCGGAAAGCTGCCTTCCCGGCCAATCAAGAAACCTGGGAGGCAGGCCATTACTCGCCGCCCCGCTTCCTGATTGCACAGGAAGCTGGCTCCATGTTCCCCTACGGCACTGCTGGTCAGAGGAAATCTCCCTCTGACCGGAAGTTCCGGTATCGGAGCATTTGGGCAAGTACAAGTTCTCGCCCAAATACTCTGTATCATCCCCAATCAAAACTGTATTTGACTGTGCTAAATAGCGCTTCTCATTGGTCAGCGTGGTCACCTGACCACACTGACCAATGAGTACTTGCAATTTGCAAGCAAAATTCAAAATGCATAGGGCAGGACTGCGCTGGACAGCAGTACGGGGTACAGATAGTACACCTGTACTGGCGGAGGTTAAGGACTGTTCGCCGAAACGTAAGTATAGCCAGGGAGAAAGACGGGGCCAGATTTGATTGGGTCTTTCCATTTTCCCATATTACCTGGGAAAGTGAACTTGCCCTTTAATGAACATTGTGCGTGTAAGAGAGTTCTGCTGCCTGTCCTACACGTGTGTGTATTTGCATGCAGATGGTGGGGGCAGCACTCAACGCACACATACAATGTCCAATGTGTGCATTTATTTGCATGCAGATGGTGGGGCAGCGGGGTTGGTTTTAATTTTTTTTACTTTGTCACTTTTATTTTTGAAATTGTTATATATTTTATTATTTTTTAGTTTTTTTTATAACTTTTTAATTTTGTTAATTTTTTTTCCACTTTATTTTATTCCTATCACATGGGGGCTTCCAAGATTATCACTGCTTGTTTGATGCAAGTGATCTGATCAGATCACTTGTTTAAAAACGAGCGGTGGCTCCCCACTGTACATTTAGCTCTGCTTGTCCGAAGCAGAGCTAAATGTACAAAAAAACGACTTGCCCGGCGCCGAAACTGCATGTCCCAGGCATCGGGAGATAGGAATTCCACACCCCTGTACTCTGGACCACCACAATCCAGACACTGTACTGCACTTCATATACTGTGCAATGTCATATACGCACACTTTATTGTGCTGTAGGTGACATACTCTGGACCACCACAATCCAGACACTGTACTGTACTTCATATACTGTGCAATGTCATATACGCACACTTTACTGTGCTGTACGTGACATACTCTGGACCACCACACTCCAGACACTGTACTGTACTTCATATACTGTGCAATGTCATATACACACACTTTACTGTGCTGTACGTGACATACTCTGGACCGCCACACTCAAGACACTGTTCTGTACTTCACATGCTGTAGACCACTATACTATGTGATGCACGGTACGATTTATATTCTGGACTGCCACATTCTGCACTGTGCTGTACATTACACGAGGCTCCATTCACAGAGTGTTCACACATGGACAATGATCTTAAAGGAGAACTATGGGTTTAAGTCTTTTCCCCATAGTTCTCCTTAGGGTAACGGGAGGACACAAACTAGCGTCCTCCCGTCACCCTAGGCTCAGTATACCACGAGCTGTAGCTCGCACTATATTGAGACGCCGCAGTATACCGCGAGCAGCTGCTCGCGGTATACTGAGACTCCGCAGCTGAAGCCGATCAAGACAATTGTGCCGGGATCCGCCCATCTGCGTGACTGACAGCTGGCTCTGCCTATCTAAAGGCAGAGCCAGCTGTACCCGCCCCCTCCCCCGTCCGTTCCGCAGGTCAGCGCTGGCGGATCAGAGCGGGGAGAGGGGAATCCAACCCCTCCCCTGTCACAGCAGAGAGCCGTGACAGGATCGAAAGGTGAGCGAACGCCGGTATGTGTTCGCTCACTTCCCCATCTACTGAGCCGACCTGTGACAGTCTCATTGTCACAGGTCGGCTAGAACTATGAGCTGAGTGAAAAGCACTCGCCTCATAGCTCTCCTTTTAAAGTGGATGTAAATTGTAACAATTAACTTTTGATTTGCTCCTGTTTGGTCCGTTAGCTATACCGTCATAAACATTATGTTATATGTGTTTTATAAGTGCAAGGAAAATACCTCCTAGGTCTAGTCAGAAATCCAGAGCTGTGCTGTGCTGTCTGCCTGTGTTATCTCAAGGAGACTATGTAACCCTCTGTGTTCTGATCTTGGACTACAGGTACGTTAGTCCCTCTGCTGTGGATAATGCTGGCCATACAATAAGAGATGTAGTTCATGAATCCTGCCGGCTGAACGAATACAATCTAACAGGTTCCTTTGTACGCAATAAACAGTGTGGATGGACGGATCTCTATCTGTGGCTATTGTATTCTGACAGCCCAAGCCTGCTGAAGTCAGAATACATGAACAGTGACTGCAGCTGATTCAGACTCATTTTTCTGCCTGGCTCCTTGGACAAGGGTCCAGAGTAATCGACCTTTGTTGAGTCGGCAGGGACATCCACTGTAGGAAGACATTGGGATGGGTTGAGTACTGTAGAAAAAGACAAAGGACACCACTCAGACTAGCCATTAGGTATGTGTGATGGCTTTGGGTGAACAGAATTTGCCTAAGCCTGCCAATACTGCCAGTGACAACCCCCTCCCGGCCCAATCAGCTATGGCCAGGGCATTCCCCACCCCTTTTGTTATGTGTATCTGAGGGGAAGGGAATGCCCCAGTCCCAGCTGATTGGGCCAGGAGGGGGATGTGTCACAGACAGTTTTGCATGGGCCTGGGCAAACTCGGTTTGCACACTAAGCCCACCACGCATTCCTCCTAGTCATGGCATGGTTAGATTTCTGACGTTGAGTCAGTCCTGCAGACTGAACAAGATAAAGTCACTCCCAATCCATGCTAAACAGAGTGGATGGAGCAATGTCCTCTGTTGGCTATTTTATACATGAAGCTACTACACCTGCAGCTGTCTGAATACCCATCTGATTGGATGCAGTCTCTGTTTGGCTAGTTATTTTCCACCCGGCTCAGTCGATTTTTTTCAATCAACTTTTGTTGAGCCGGCAGGGCCAGCCACAGTTCAGCAGGAAATTTGTATTGTATATGAATACCTTCATTCCAACACGGGCAAATGTACATAATATTGCAGAGATGTGCTGACATACAGTCTCCTTTTTGCCATGTGACTTTGATTTTCAATTCTCATTGAACTCTCATTGAAAATAGAATCCTTATCCTGCTGTGTTCACTTTGTGTATTGAGCCAATGGCCCAGACCACCACAATCTAGATTCAGTACTGCACATAGAATTCTCTGCTCTGCCACACTACATATCAGTATGACTGCTGGTGTGACTGTACCCTTAAAGAAGCAACATTTTAAAATATAATAATTTGTAGTTTATATTTACAAATCCTGATCTGTGGAAGTATTGAGCATGAGCAGGTCAGTGGTTTATTGAATGGGCCAGAGTAGCTGAACTTCACATCCACTTTTAACATACTTATTTTTTTTTTCAAGTTATTAAAAAAGGCAAATGTTTTCTCAACTCTTGCAGTGGGGCTTCCCCTGCACTGCAAGGGTTAAGTGCTACAAATGTATCCATTGCATTATAACATCATTTATTGCTCCATGTGAATTAAAGCAAAAATTAACCTTAAAAAACAAACAAACTGCAAGTAGTATTTTTGGCAGAATAGACACACCAAGTCTCTTCTTCCCAACAATCAATTGCTTCTAACTTCTACAGTCTGTTCTATCCCGGGTCCTTTCCAGCATCTGTGGTGTGCCTGGAATCGAGCAGGGTGCTGAAGTTGATGTAGCTCCTCTGCGTATGCGTAGGAGTTATATGATCACAGGCAGTCAGACAGGACCCAGAATATATGGCAGATCGGTCAGCGCTGGTGGAGAGCACACTTGTCAGGTAAGTTGCCATAATGTGTAAGTATGCTGTGCACAGCAGACTTTATTTCCACTTTAAGGTATTGTCAGTCTTATGCCTTTGTCTCTGTAATAAAGGAATTCCCATTTACATTGTGTCAACAAGCTATTTACTACAAGAAAAATCATTTGCTCCTGATGTGCCAGTCATTTTCTCATACACTATTTTACTGTCATTTTCCACATAGCTGTTTTGTTACATTATGGCTCATAGAAGCTGTCATATAAGCAATATACTGCAAAAAGTGCAAGAAGCAAACCCAAAGCGATAAATCAGAATCCTTTAATTCAGGGCTGGGCAAATCGCAGGAGCCAGGTAGCCAATGCTCCTTGACCATAACAGGCCAACTTTTGAGGTTTGGTCTAATTGCTGTCAATGGCACTGGGTCCTAAAAAAAATCCTGCTGGCTCCTGGATTGGACAGACTGGCTCCTGAATTCCATATAAATGTGTCTACCCCTGTCTTAATCGACGTAGATCAGTGTTGGGTGCATTCAAACACTTTGCTCTTGGTACTGCCTTGTTAATTGAATATGTCTGGAATAATGTAATTTATGGTTTTTATTCTTTCTTATATCAGGTTTCCTCCACGATGGAGGCTGAAGCAGATTCGGCGACAGAGATGAACGGTCAGGAAGAAGCTGACAGTGATGGGGAAGATAGTGCCAGCCAGTCAGACTCTGAGGAAGAGAGTTCTGGTTCGTATCTTCTAATTGTTTGCTATGTTTCAAAATATCTAAGTGATAATAAATTAGGACTTTTTAATTTAACAAACAACACACATTACATTTTATGTTGTAATATTTTAATAGAAGAAATGGTTTAGGCCCGGTTCACACCTGGGCGATTTGTAGCGCGTTCGAACGCTCTGCAAAACGCTCAAACACTGAAATCCCATTATTTCCTATGGGCATGGTTCACACCTGGGCGTATTACAGGCCGTATGAACGCGCTACAAAATGTCCTACGCCCAAAGAAGTACAGGAGCTTCTTTGGGGCGTTTTTGTCGCGCGTTTCCTTTGGTATACAGTAAAGTAGCCCTCGGAAACGAGTGTTTGTCGCGCGTTTTTTTACCACGAATCGCGCGACAAACGCGCATATTCGATACGGCTAGGTGTGTACCCAGCCTTAAAGTCATTGATCACTCACTCAAATTCTTTCTGTTGCTACCTTTTAGTCAGGAGATATTTTGGTGCAAAATGGTTTCAGTTCTTGTAAACTTTGGGAATGTCTTACTTCGTACTGCTTCAGATCACACCACAACATTTCAATAGCAATGAGATCAGCACCCTAGCTTTTACCATTTTATTATAAGACTTTCCCTCTGATTAAGCTAAACCTGTCTTTTGGGTTATTTTTAGGACTGCAACAACTAATCGAAATAAATGGATGATAATCGATAATGAGAATCGACAACTATTCTCATTATCGTTTATTTAATTCGATTAGTTGAATCTGCAGCCACTGCTACTCTGCTCCACCGTTCTCTTCCCTGCTGGTGCTGGCTGCAGCGGTCTGTGTCTTTTTCAGTCTCTGTTGCTCTCCCCGCCTGTATCAGCAGAGGCAGCGGGGGAGACAACGCTGCAGCTGTGCCACCGTTCCTGTGCTGCTACCCCAGTTCCTGCACTGCTCCCCGTGCCCCCTCTTCTGGCGGTGGTAGAAAGCTGGTGTCAAGTCTCCCATCAGTGGCTGGGAGCAATAGCCAGCCTGCTATTGGCCACTTTAAATTGCAATAGCAGGCTAGCTATTGCACCCACCCGCTGCCTGTTGTCAATGAGCAGAGGAGGACCTGAAGGAGAACTTTCTCTTTCATTTCCCTGCTTTGCTGATTGACAGCAGGCAGTGGGCAGGTGCAATAGCTAGCTGGGTATTGCTCCTAGCCACTGACTGTTGTGTTGACATTTAGCTGTCATTCCCCAGTAAAGTGGAAAGGTGACACTAGGGGTCTAAAAGACCCCATATGTAATCTTAACCACTTGCTGCCTGGAGCAATTTCCTAATATTTGCGCACACAATAAAAATCTTAATTTTTGGCTAGAAAACAGCTTAAAACCCACAACAATTATATATTTTCAGAAAGCAGGGGCGCTGTAAAATACAAAAATGCTACTTGCAATTTTTTATGTTGCACGGTATTTGCGCAAATGTTTATCAAACCAGTATTTTTAGGCTAGAATACACTAAAATGAAATGTAATGCACAGAAACGGAATATAATACCCATTTTTTTTGTTAAAATATAAAAAGCTTTTAAAGTGTTGCCTATGGGAAATTTTGGGTATTGTAGTTTTTTGCGGTTTCTCCGGCACACGCAATTTTAAGGCTTGACATGTTTGGTACCAATTTACCTGACTAGACCCCTTCTTTACTACTCACTCCGACATTCGCGGCGCTATGTAACGTGTGGCGCAGTTTTCGTTTTTTGCACATAGGCGCATCCAACACGTGTTTGCATTGTAAGTGCGTGCACGTGGGGGGCGGGGGACTTTTTTTATTTTTTTATTTTTACACAACTTTATTGCTATTACATAGGGGAGTAAGAAGGTCCCTATGTAATGCAAATAGGATGTGGCAGGTCCTCCTTTATGGAGACATCAGGGGTCTTTCAGACCCCAAAGAAGCTGATGAAGCATATGCTTCACCAGCTTCTTCTCCTGGCTCTAAGCCGGAGAATGTAAATAGTAAAGTATGTCACTAGCACACCGTGGTTAAATCTTCAAGAAGTGATCATTTTATTGATGCACATACATCTCTCATCCGATCACTGGACCTGGAAGGAATGTGTTTAACATCAATTCCGGTGTCACTGTTTACATTCTCCATCTAGGAGAGTCCTACCACACTTCTTACTGGTAGGTCCCTTGCGGTGGGTGCTGTAGTGACTGCGGATGGCGCCGCTTCAGATTCAAGTAGTAAAGTATGTCACCAGCACACCGTGGTTAAATCTTCAAGAAGTGGTCCTTTTATTGATGCACACACATCTTGTCACATAGCAATGTTTCCAGTCATGCCCGATGAAGGGGCCACACAGCGCCCCTCAGTACAAACGATCCAGCGGCTGTATAGCCGCCGGATCACTTGTACAGAAAACAGCAACCGTCTGCTGTTTAAAACGATACCAGCAGCAGCTGTGCTCTTGGTATAATCACTTCTAGCCAATGACGTGTATTTACGTGAACCCGCTAGTGGTTAAAGAGAGCCTGTCACCTCCAATGTGCTATTACATAGGGGGCTTATGACGGCTACAGCTCGCGGTATATTGAGACGCCGCAGCCGGAACGGATCCCGACAATTATGTCTGGGTCCACCCAGCTGCGTGAGTGACAGCTGGCTCTGCCTATCTAGAGGTAGAGCCAGCTGCACCCGTTCCGCCAGTCAGCGCTGGAGGATGGGAGCGGGGAGGCGAGAATCCAGTCACTCCCCTGTCACGGCTCTCTGCAGTGACAGGATCGAGAAGTGATCGAGCGCCGGTATGTGTTCGGTCACTTCCCGGTCTACTGACCCGACCTGTGACAGTTTCATTGTCACAGGTCGGCTCAGATTATAAGTATGAGGTGAAAAGCACTCACCTCATAATTCTCCTTTAAAGATTTGTTAAATGTTGATAATGCTGTAAAATAAACCCATCTTTACTTGTCATTAGGAGGAAAGGGAGACAAGAATTGTATTTGTGTGGGGAGACAAACTTTAAAGTTTGGTCAATTTGTGTGTGCAATGTTTTTCCTATTTTTATTAATATCCTACATAAAAGTGTAGGTCTGGGCAAAAAAAAAAAGTATTCAGTGTATATCTACAGTACATTTCACATTTCGCCATGTTTTATTTTTTAAAACCGCAGCTAGTACAGGAGGAGCTTTACCCATATCTTTGAAATGACAACAAAAGCACATTTTACAAATATTTAGTAATGACAATCTACAAACAAATAATTGCCCAGCGTTGTAGTCTTTGCGTTCCTTATTTTTCTTTTCCTCCCCAATCTTCTCACAGTGGCCATTTTTACTAAGGGCAGATTAATCCATCTTGCTTTACTTCCTGGAACTTTGGCACATGTGACCATGCACATCTCAGGGGAGGAAATGCCTTTCCCTGAGTTCTCATGAGATTACAGATATGATTACCCAGCAATGCGCTGCTGATGTAACTTTCCCAGGATGCAATGCTTGGGCACAATTACATCATTTGTACCAAAGTGGACCAGGAACTGGGAAAAACAATAATTGGAAGTAAAAGAAAAATATGTTGTTTAAGGGATTTTGGCAGGATCCTCAGGTATTTCTCACAACCGGCAGTATTTTTAAAGAGGCACAACATTGGACATGTGCATATATTGCAAACTTGTACTGTTTTTTCCCCAGATATACACTTTAAGGTTATGTTTTTACATCTTTTGGCAGACATGGATGATTTGGATTGTGAACGACGCAGAAACGAGTGTCTTGATGAAATGTGTCATTTAGAAAAACAGTTCTCAGAGCTGAAAGAAAAGTAAGTGTTGCAGTCGCCACATCTGCTCATGTTTAATATTTACTGGCAATCCACACTTGTCCTTTTGATGTATAGGAAGAGCCTTGCTTATAAGTGAATGTATCTTTATTGCTTTTCCTCTTATTTCGTCTTCATGGAAATCATTTCCAAAATACCATTGTGCATACCACATTTGAAGAATGTTCCCATACTGATTTTGTGAGTTTCGGTGGAATTATTGACAATAGGCATATATGTGTGCAGGAAATGTCTCCTCACAATATTGACAATAGGCATATATGTGTGCAGGAAATGTCTCCTCACAGTATTGACAATAGGCATATATGTGTGCAGGAAATGTCTCCTCACAGTATTGACAATAGGCATATATGTGTATGGGAAATGTCTCCTCTCAGTATTGACAAAAGGCATATATGTGTACGGGAAATGTCTCCTCACGGTATTGACAATAGGCATATATGTGTGCAGGAAATGTCTCCTCTCAGTATTGACAATAGGCATATATGTGTACGGGAAATGTCTCCTCACAGTATTGACAATAGGCATATATGTGTGCAGGAAATGTCTCCAACTTTTTTTTCAATATTGAATCCAGATCAAACAAATATTCATTGCCCAGCAAAGTATTTTTGAAATTCTTTGCCCAACCATTTAGTCATGTTTCCAAACGGCTCCAACTCTCTCAGCTCAGCTTCCCTGAACTTCCTGTCCAGTGTAAGATCACAAGGGACAGAGCAGTCTACAGCAGATGTCCATCAAGTAGCTTAGAGTAGGGAGGAGGGGAGTGTTTTGTTTGTGCAGACACACACAGCTTACTAGCATACACAAGGGTGGCTCCAAGGGAAAGGAATCACCCTAAAATAGGATATCAGGTGGTTCTTCGGGAATCTAAAACATCAAGAAACTGCATCCATTGTAGTGAGTTAATCAGCATTTTAAAAAAAACTTAAAAACATTTTGACTTTAATATCACTTTAAGGTGTTAATAAAATGATTTTTGAGAAATGAAGACTAACAGATGCCCATCTTATGCAAGTTACAGAAAAGCAGACATTTGTGCCCCTATGTAATATGTATTTTGTGAACAGAATGTTTCAGTAAAATATCTCCTTAGATAATATAAGGAATTAAGTTAAAAAACGCCATCCATCTTAGTAAATTGGTCTCACTGTCTCTGTTCCTGTAGGTTATTCAAGGAAAGATTGAACCAGCTTAAAGCCAAATTGGAAGAGGTGACTTCTGGTAGAGCTATGGAGTATATTAACCCTCTAGCTGACCTACAGAAGAACAGCAAAATCCGCATTGAAGTTGCAGGTAATTCAATTACATTGTAGCTTCCCTTTCCCAAAATGAGTGAATGTTGCAGGGCCCAAGGATATGTTTTGTAGTTGTAACTTTTTTTTTATTATAATGTACATATTCAATTATTTACTGGAATCCTTGCAGAGTTATGTGCTTATTGTTCTCTCGGGTAATAGGACCTAGTCCTCCAGCCTACTCAAACTCAAATATTGTACTTATTGTAATAAGGTAAGTACAGAAACTGATTGCAAACAGTCATTTGTTACAAACTGATGAAGGGTTCCATTTAGTTTCTAAGTGTTACTGCACTTTGCACATCATATGCATTATCATGTATCATATGTATTATAAAAGTAGACAGTACTATTTAGCCAGACGTTTTTTTTCTTTAAAAGAAATATGACCCAGCTTTCCTCTTCTTACTCCTTTGCTGTTCCTGGTGACTGAAAGCCATGTAAATCTGGGACCCTGGACTTCTCAAGCTGAGCCCCAATTATTTACACATCACTTCCTAATCCATGCTTCTCCTAAGCTTCAGTCATTAGTTTGAGAGTCTTTTAAAAGGAAAATGGCCTCACTCAAATCGGGATGAGATTGCCTGCATCTGTTCCATGACTAAGATCTTCTTCCTGTCCCGACACACCAGAGGTGAAAGGTTTATTCCATTTTCTGTACAGAAAAAAGGAGAAGTTGGTGCCCATCTTCTAATTGGCTGAAGTGTTTCTTCTTGACCTGATCAGTGCTCATTATTTCTCTGATATCAGCCTATACACAGCCCAGTTATAAGCAATAATTGTATTGCATAGCTCGCTGATATCTGATCCTGTATGGACACCCTATTTCTTAGTTAACACAAATATGTCTTTTTTTGTGGCTTATGTTCATAAATATGAAGGACTGAAGTATAAAGTGTGCATTTTCTTAATTTAGGCAGTTTTTATGTACTTTCTTTTTTATTTAGGAATCAGAGTCTGAATCACAAACAATATTTCTTCCTCATCCATTGTGGGACACAGGAACACAGGAAGTTGAATTATACTGCTACCTAAAGGAGGATTGGACACTGGCAAACCAAAAACAAAATGTAGGCCAGCCCAGGATCATTCCTCCTACTCCCAGCATGCCTCATTTTTTTTTGCTAGTTTTACTAGAGGGTTGGATGTCTTTTTTTTTTCTTTTTGTTTTGCCAGTGTCTAATACTCATGTAGCTGGCAATATAATCCGAAGGTGACAGGCTTCCTGTGTCCCAAGAAAGATTTTATGGCGAGTACAAAATGCCTATTATCTAGCATTGCAGAATTGTAATGACATAATCTTTTCTTGTAGGAATCTATAAGGGATTTTGCTTGGATGTTATAAAACACCGCTATGAATGTGAGGTTCAGGGCGCTAAGCAACATTTAGAGGCAAGTGACTTGTATGCTATTATAAATGTTTTTGGCATTTCCTTATTTGTGCAAAGTTTGACTTTTACTGTGTATTTATTTGAAGGTTTAGTTTAATGTTGTTAAACTACAGAATCATCAGTCTTTATGTTGTTGTGATCTGAGAGTGGAAGTGGTTGAGGAGTTTAGCCAAAGACTGTGGACAAGTCTGACGACACTCAAGACGCATAAAAACTTGTACCTCGTCAGCCCACAATAAGGCTAAGGCGCTGAGTGCATTTCTATGGTATTTTTCTTTTGCAGGGTCTTTAAATGGATAAAACACGGTAAATGCGCATGTATTGCAGAGATGTAATGCACATGTGTTTTCTTTTTTCTTTTGCCTTGGAATATGCTTTAAAGTTGTGCTCCTTTCTTGTCTACAGAGTGAGAAAGTTCTCCTGTTGGACAACATGCAGTGTGAACTATTGGAGCGAATCCAAAGACTTGAGGAAGATCGTCAGAGCATAGATATTTCTTCAGGTATGCCGGAAACGATACGTTTTTCTGCAATAAACATTTGTCTACGATAATTTACTGGATAGTCTACTACACCTTTTGAATGAAAAGTCATTTGAAACTTTGCTCTCCATCATTATTCTCGGTGAGATATCTGCCCATCTATTGGTTGTCCTAGGCTAGACATTTAAGAGCAAATGTATCTCTCAAGAATGAATGGGTAGACATCACACCTCTACTATAGTGCTGGAACCTGCACTGTTTTCCTTTAAAGGACTTAAGCAAAGCGTCCACAGTTAACACCCCCCGCAGGGTGACCCACTTTGCACAGATATATTCTAACAAGTAAGTAATGCTACGTGAGTGGTAACAAGCACTGGAGAGTGGAAGCAGTTGTTGTTGTCACCTGGGGTAGCCCTCAATGACCCAAATTGACCTGAGCATCAGATCAGGGACCGGGCCACCATTAGACTTAATTTTGTTGCTGTGCCTTAGGTGAAATGTAACAATGCTAAAAAAAGGAAGTTGATTGAAAATAACACTAATGCACAGGAAGACTGGCATTTAAAAAAAAAAACAACTAACTGGCAGTGACACAGCTTGGCATAAACAAAGTTATATATTAATCCTTGTGTTACATTTATTTTCTTAAAACACACCAAAACCCTGAAAAGACGCATGCATACTAGTAAAATCTATGGAATGTTGGGAAAAGGGGAGTTATTCAGACATTTAAATAGTAATGTCCCAATGATGAAAGGCCGCCATGACAGTTTGTAGAGACACACTGACAATGTAAATCAGTTACTCATCATTGAATAAAAAAGTACCTTTAACAGTTTACTACAGACATTTTCTTGTGTCTTTTTAAATATCTGCTAACCTGTTGTGCAGCTTCTGAACTCTGCATTCCAACATAATAAAAGTTTAGTTTTGTAAGGCATAAGACTCTTAGAATGGGCTTAGACAGGCAGATATCTCTCGGAGAATGTCAGGCAGGAAGATATCTGCTCTTTGAGTGAGTCTTCAGAACATCATATGCCGCAGTTATCACTCCAGCAGCATACATGTGGCACTTTGCTCCTTCACTGTTCTGCATGAACTCCTCCACACACCAGATAACACTCTTTGCTAAAAGCTATAACATTGCCTTTATAGGCCCATCTTTAACTGCTTGCTGACCAGGTGTTTAGACCCCCTTCCTGGCCAGGCCATTTTTCAGTATTCAGCGCTGTGGTACTTTGACTGACGTTTATTCCGTCATGCAACGCTGTACTGAAATGAATTTTATACCATTTTTGCGGGACACAGAGCGTTCTTTTGGTGGTATTTAATCACCTAGTGTTTTTTTTTTTTTACTGTAATTAGGAAAAATTACTGAAAATTTTGAAAAAAAAAAGTTTTAAAAAAAATTATGTTAGGAAACATTTATTATTACCCAGTTTTTTGGTAAAATATAAAAGTCGGGGTCACGTCCGGTAAATAGACACCAAACATGTCAAGCTTTAAAATTGCGCGCACCTGCGAAATCGCAGAAAACTACCATACCCAAAATTGGTCATAGGCGACACTTTAAAAGCTTTTACCGCTCATCAGTTTAGTGTTATCAGTGATTGATGGCCCTAGAATTATTGCTCTCACTCCGACGTTCGCGGCGATATGTAACGTGCGGCGTAATGGGCGCAATCGTTTTTTTGCACGTATGCACCCCCGACGCATGTTTGCATGCGTGTATGGGTGGGGACTTTCAAAAAAATGTAGTTTTTTTTATGTGTAACTTTACATTGTTGGGGGGACTTTAATTTTTTTTTTCCTATTTTTTTTTTCTCCACTAAACTTTATTGCTATCACATACGGGGGCTAATAAACCCCCCCCCCTATGTGATAGCAAAATATGTGATAGGTCCTCTTTATGGAGACATCAGGGGTCTCCAAGACCCCTAATGTCACCTAGGACCCCCCAAAAGAAGCATCTGAAGCAGACATCTGCTCCATCAGCTTCTTTCCAGCTTCTGAAGCTGGAGAGTGACACAAGAATGCGGAAGTGATGTAATATACAACACTTCCGCATTCTTGCAGAGGAGAGGGGACCGGAGGGAGCTCGTGTAACGATCTCCCTCTGATCCCCTGTGTCACAGGCAACCTGCTGATCCCGGGCTCGCACCGGGCACAGTGGAGCCCGGGATCAGCGGGACAATGGCGGGGGGGACCGATCGTTACCCCATACAAGCGATGCGCCAGCTCTACAGCCGGCGCATCGCTTGTATGTTAACAAGCATCGCTGCCTGTTTTGAAATATCGGGCATTTCCCGATCGCGCGCAAGGGGGCGTGTCTGAGCGGACGTCTAAAGACGCCCGCTCAGATCTAGAGAGCTCCTGGCCGGCCGTTTTTTTTTACTACGGCTGGCCCGGAGGTGGTTAAAGACCATAAAGGCAATATTTTACAACTGCCCTGGCATACACACATTTTACATGCCTTATCATGCAATAAAAAGGAGTGGGTTTTTTTTTCTGGAAATGCACCACATTGAAAAGCTTGTGTGAGATTGTAGCCTTATACTTAGCACTGCTTACCAGGAGCATACATTTTGTCAGGCTTCTTTCTCCAGAACCTATAGTACTCGCTATGTGAATATCAATTTTACAAGGTTTATTTTAACTATAACGCCCCATTGTTTCTTTTCCTTTCATTAGAGTGGTGGGATGAAGAATTGAGATCTAAACGAAGTCGAAAAAAGTGGGATCCATTTCGTTCGGAGAAGAAGCGGAGAGTTCCATTGGTTTCTGGTATCCTTTAAAGACAAACAATGTGTGCCAAACGACTGTAACATGTCTTACCATGTTGTGGTTTTTGGCCTGAGAAATAAAGTGTTATTATTGTTTACATTAAAAAAGAGAAACACATTGGGGGACATTTATCAAGAAAATAACAACATAATGAAACCAGGCTGCCTTTCCTTCAGACAAATCTTTTAGACAGGTTTACAGACCTGTGTGTTTGTATTTCTAGGGCATCCAGGTGTCATTGTTTGCAGAGTTTTGTGACAGATTTTTTACTAAGGATGCAAGAGAATTTTACTCTTAACAGTCACATAATTGAGAAGTTGTCATGGTCAAGCTTTATTCTGTCGCAGTGCTACTTTAGAGCAGCTTAAGAAGGAATTTATAACTCATGTAACCTTGTAATAAATCTGTCTCACAATTTGTTCACTGCTCCTGTTTAGAAATTGCTCTGCCATGTGACAATTGATAAATGTCTACTATTATAGTTCTATATAAACAATTTGCACTGTTTTCTTTCTGTCCAAACTACAAATGCGGTGCTGATAACAGAACCCTGCTGCCTGTAAAGATATTAGAAAAATTTAGTGTAGGTTAATTCTACCTGCAGACTAGAAAATGTGTATCAGGAAGCACACCTGTAGTTTCAGGCTTAGATGTGCACTGTAGTCAACACTTAAAAGTATACCTTGAGATGCACATGGGGAACACAGCCTGACTGCTCACTACTATAGTGTTTTAGTATTCCTTGCTTGGAATTCAGGAAAGCTATTCCTAAACACCCAATGCAGGCTCATTGCTGTCTTTCACATACAAAACGCTTGCAAGTAAAAAAACACTACTAAGTACTAAGAAGTTTCTTTTAACCACTCATCTGATTGTTTTGGAGGTTTGTTATTGATGATGGAAATTGAGAGAAGTGGCCAGACAGCACAGGCTGGAAGTACACTCTTAAGTTGTCATTACACTGTGCAAAATTCACACACACACCCCTCCACCAGGCATCCTTCTTTTAGAAAATCAAAGAAGCTGAAAGGAAAATCTTCAGGCGGAAGCCAATCAGCTGCTGTAACTGTTAAGGTATTCTGCCATCAGCACATCCACCGCTGTCAGAATACAAAAAACACAGCGTCAGATTTGTCCATCTACGCTGTTTAGCGTGAATGGAGGAATCTGTTATATTTATTTAAAAGTCTATGCCACCTTTTAGGCCTCATTCACACGGGTGGCAGGCTCCACTGCCACTCTGATATACAGTGAGTCTGCAGCTCTTTTGAACCAGTATACAATTGTTGTATATTGTGACATGTGATGAGTTTGTTCATGCAGACCTGTAAAGTTATTGATAGGTCCACTTTAGTAGGGGTGTGGCAAGTAACTAGCGTTATCAGTGTTGTAAATAGTAATGCTTTTGCAAAGCTAATTCAGGGCTCAAGGGAAGCTTGACAGCAATTTTAAGTTTTCAGGGGTGCAAGTATAGGGTCCTATTTTTCTCACTTTAACTCTGATTGTATATCATATTAGTAGAAAGTCTATGGAAATCGTTAACACTGAGGTAGAAGGTAGAATGGAACAGGAAGTGCATGGCTTGTGACTCTGGATTTGCTGCATACTCAACTTTTAATTCAGATTTGTCCATGGAGTGTTCCCTGTAATGGTTGTATAGGGATATATGGGTGGAATGTACCTTGGCAAGAAATTCACAATCATTGATCACTACCAGAAGTGATTTGGAAGTCTTCCAGCCTCATAATCTCCAATGTAAATACAGAACAGGAGCTTTAGAAGCGGGGCTCAGGGTGAGCTGAGCTGACTGAGAGAAGCACTTGAAAAAATGTAGAATCCGTTCATAGTAGCCTCCTGTGTTTCTGCTTAATTTAAACACAGGAGAAATATTCTGTGAAGTGTAACCAAACTTTATACTTCCCTGGTCAGGTTTTTCTGCATTTACATGTACAAGCGTTTAGAGTAAAGGTGCACCGAAATAGAAATTTTAAAACCGAAATAAAAAGAAATGTCAGGCCAAAACAGATACCGAAAATGTTTTTTATTTTTTCAAATTTTTCAAATATTTTATTTATTTTTTATAAACTTTATTTTTTTATATTTATTTTTATTTATTAATTCATTTTGTATTCAATATTTTTATTTTTTACTTTACTTTAAGGCCTTGTTCACACCAAATGCAGAGCAGATCCGCTCAGGTTTCTGCACACACAGGGAAGTGGGTTGTGCAGCGTTTTTGATGCGTTCCGGGCCGTTTTTGGTAAAAAAAAAACTTTGTTTTTGTTTTAGTTTAACATGGGCTTTCAGTGCGTTCCAGCCATTTGCATGCGTTTTTGATGCGTTTGCATGCGTTCCAGAGCAGGTAAAATAGGGCTTGCTGCAGTTTTTTCACCTGCTCTGGAACTGCACGCTACGATGTGAATTGGAGCAAAAAATACCATTGGAATACATTGGACGCAGTTTTGATCCGGTCTGCAACTGCTCTGCTCTGCTCCGCGCTTGGTGTGAACAAGGCCTTAGGGGCTTCGGGGAAATATTTGGGGTCTAAACAGACCCCTGATATTTCCCTTTTAAAATAGAAAAAGAGATTGAGAACACAAAGTCCTCATTCTCTTTTTCCGTGTCCCCTGTTATCAATGAATAGGAATCCTCTGAGTGTTCCTGTTCATTGATAACATGAGAACGTTGTTTGTTTACTATAACCACAATTATGAATGAATGGAGGTGATGTAGATCACTCCCATTCATTCATAACTGAGGATATAGTTAACCTACCATATCCTCAATTATGTACACACACTCAGCGATCACTGATCGCTGAGTGTGTGTACCTTGCTCTTCTCTCTGACACGCTGTCACAGGAGGCTGAGCGAGCGGTGTAGAGAGAAAAGCCCAGCCTCCTATGACAGCGCTGTCTCCGCCCACACAACGCTCTGCCGGACTGTGATAGGCGGCAGAGCGGTGTGGGGGGAGACGTCGGCCACTCACATTGCTCTCCACCGCAGCGCTCGGCCGGCTGTCACTTTCTCTTCGCCCCGCTGGGACAGCAGCACCAAAGGAGGAGGAAAGAAATCAGGGATGCGCCAATGTATCGGCAGGAAAATGGCACTTTCGGCATTTTGCCAAAAGAGCCATTTTCGGCCGATATATCGGTGCATCCCTAGTTTAAAATCTGTCCCTGGATGAACAGAATTCTGTTTTCTCTAAATGCAACTAAATTGAATGCACTTAAATGCAGGCAAGCACTCAGTATGAATGATATTGTTTAAAATCAATAGATTCATTTACAGTATATGTGTTTAGAAATAGCCTGAAAATGCCTATAAACACATGTATGTTATTGCCAGTGTGAATGAAGCCTTAGTGCTTCTGTGAACGTTGAAGATGAACTGCACCACAGTGCCTGGAGCTATAAGGGTTAGTGAAGGCTTTGTTTTAAAGCTCATTTACAGCTTCTTCAAATTATGTAAATACTAAAACTTTCATAGCCTGTCCACAGGTTCAGTTAAATGAACTGTTGTTTGTGTTTAGTTCTCCTTGACCTAACGGATAGGTCCATATATTGTTTATATGTTACGGGATTTGGATATCCTAGAAGACTGGACTGCTATCAAAAAGGTATGTATATGTATTTTCTTCTTCAGTACTTTTCTCTTCCTGCATTCATTAAATATGGTGTATTTTTAATCTAGTTCACATTTGTAATTTAATTAAGAAAATGATATTTTATGAAATCTGATGATAGCAGTTACTACTAAGCACTCACTTTTGCTGGTGCTTTATTGATCCGCAATTCATGCTCTTTCCAACACATTGATGGTAAAGAGAGTTTCTGAAATATTATGCGGTTATGACTTATTGATATCATTTATATTTTTGTTTCCTGACGCATTGCCACACCTGGGGGTAGGCAACTTTGACACTCCAGCTGTGGTGAAACTACAAATGCCATTATGCCTTTGGGAGTTACCTGTGGCTGTCAAAGTCTTGCAATGCCTCATGGGACTAGTAGTTCCACAACAGCTGGAGTACCAAGGTTGCCTACACTCGGGCAGACCTAAAGCTTACAGTATCTACAGGCCAGCAGGGAAACACACAGTTGAAGGCTATATATGGGAACACGTTTCAAAAGCCAAAGGATTTGTAGCTCTGTTCAGCTAGTCTTCGGATGCATTCACTGCCAAACAGTACAGTTGGGTCATTGATCTCCACTGTAGTGGAAGTACAGCTTGGTCAGGAGCACACCAACACATCTACAGCCTGCTGATTGAAGATAGAGCAGCACAGTAATGAGGCATTTCCTCAGCTGACTTTGCTCTCTCCTCCTGTCAGCATGTCTCCCATGTATTACAACAGATCCTGATAGATTCATGCTCCTCACACTTGTAGATTTTTAATTAATGCTTGTATAATAAATATATAACTACAATAATAGTGTTCTTTATCTGCCTGGATTTCAACATTAGGACGGAGGCAATTGCCAAGTTCTGAACATAAAGAAAACAGAATTTGAGCTACATGTCTGCTCAACCATAATTTACCTCTTTCACATTAAGTGCACCCACAATTGTTATATATTGTTTTTAGAGGACAAATAGGGCTTTTGTTTCACATCAAATATTTATAAATTAAATATATATTAGAGGGGCACCCAAATGAAAAATTTTAAACCGAAAATAAAAAATGTCAGACCAAAACCAAAAATATATATATTTTTTTCTAACCTTTACTAGAAAAATTTTTTTATTTTTTATAAACCTTTAAACTTTTAAAAATATTTTATTATTTCTTTTTTCTTAAATATTTTATTTTTTTGCCTTTTACTGTCAGTGCTTCTGTGAAATATCACAGACACCTGATCCTTTCCTTCTACAATAGAAAACGAGATTGAGGACACAGAGTCCACAATCTTTTTCTGCATCCCTGTTATAAATGAACAGGAATGCTCTATACTGAGTGTTCCTGTTCATTCGTACATGGTGGAGATAGTATGTTTACAATGTACACAATTATGAATGAATAGGAAGTGATGTAGATCACTTCCTATTCATTCATAACTGGTAAATAGTAACTTATACTATGTCCAGTTATTTACAAACAGTCAGCGATCAGCTGATCGCTGACTGCTTGTACTGCTCTCCATCCTGACTTGCTGAGCTGGTGTGTGCGGGGAGGAGAGCTCGGGCCTATTTTGACAGCTGACTGCTCCCCCTCACCTCCGGCTTGGGCTCCTGTGACAGCGCACGGCTGTCTCCGCCCCTAAACGGCTCTCCATCCTGATTTGTCACGGCTGAGTGAGGCAGTGCGGGAGGAGAGCCCGGCCTCCTGTGACACGCCGGGTGTTCACAGCGCTCTCCTCCGCCGCACCGCTCGGCCTCCTCTGACAATTTCTCTTCTCCCTGCTGCATGCTTTGCTGTGTCAGTGGGGACACAGAGCAGCACCTAGCGGGGAGGAGAGAAACTATGGATGCACCACAATTTTGGGCGAAACGTGGCACTTTTGCCAAAAGTGGCATTTTCATCCAATATGTTTTGTTAGCCGAAATTTCGGTGAATCCCTAGTAATTAATTATTAGAGGTGCACTAAAAGACATTTTCAAAACCGAAAAAAAAAGTCTGAAACCGAAACTTTTTTTTTTCCCTAGCGTTTTCAAATTTTTAAAAAATATTTTACGTATTTATATTTAAGTATTTGCATTTTTTTTAACTTTACTGTTGGGGGCTCTGGGGAAATACTGGGGGTCTAAACAAACCCCTGATATTTTCCTTTTAAAATAGAAAAAAAAATTGAGGACACAGCCCTCAATCTCTTTTTCTGCAGCCCCCGTTATAAATGAACAGGAATCCTCTATACTGAGTGTTCCGGTTCATTCATAACTTGTGGAGATAGTTTGTTTACCATGTCCACAATCATGAATGAACATGAAGTGAGGTAGATCACTTCCCATTCATTGATAATTGGGGACACAGTAAGCATACTATGTCCTCAATTATTTACACAGCGATCACTGATCGCTAAGGGGTTGTACCCGCTCTCCATCTTGGATTGGCTGTCACAGGAGGCTGAGCCAGTGGTGCGGGAAGGCGAGCTCAATCTTCTGTGACAGCTGACTCCTCCCCCTCACCGCCGCCCTGTCCTCCCCTGACAGCTGTCTCTGCCCCCATACCGCCGCTCTCCCGATCTGTCACAGGAGGCTGGGCGGTGCGGGACGAGAGACGCCGGCTGCTTACATCACTCTCCTCCCTCACCACTCATCCTCCTGTGACAGTTTCTCTCCTCCCCACTGGGACACAGAGCAGCGCCCAGCGGGGAGGAGAGAAACCATGTATGCAACGCTATTTCGGCCGAAAAAGATGTCACTTTCTGCATTTTGCCTAAAGTGCAATTTTGGGCCGATATGTTTCGGTGGCCAAAATTTCGGTGCATCCTTTGTAATTATATTTAAAAAAAGCTAGCCAATTATGAGAAATTAAGACATTTTCATTTTTCCAAGCATGTGCGCACACGCATTTTATTGTGAATATGATAATACTGATACGTTTTACTGCAACAAAACACCTATAATTGTATTCTGCAATGTCTCATGAGTGCATCAATATTTCAGTCATCATACATGGAATTTTGACACATTGCATTTCCAGGCCTAGGTCACCTTTGAGACCATATGGCAGCCTAGGAATTAATTTTTCCATAATAGCATACCATTTTCAAAAGTAGACAACCCAGCGTATTCTAAAGGGGGTATTTTGAATTGTTTTGTGTAGGCAATTTATCACAATTGCTGGCCACCTTTAGAAACTTATAATTTCATCTGTGCTTTTCACACACAAATTCCATTTTCACAGGATATTTCATAATCCTTTTATGTCACTAGGTGAAAGGGTAAAAACGAAAAAATGGTAAAATGTTAATTAAAACCCAGGTACAGATCACACCCCAAAAATTCTGAACAGTACTTTTTAAGTGGTAATTCCACTCAAAAATGTATTGTTTGTTTTGGCTTGCTTACATAAGAATATACTTTAAGTGACACTTTAAGGAGAAGCTAGTACTCTTTTGTTGTCCAAACTAGTGACACATTTTTGAATCTTATAATTTAGGTGTTAAAATGAATTTGTTTCAGAGGAACATACTGAATGACCTATTAAAGGACTTGATTATAGGCAATGACAAGCTGGTTTTGTTTTGAACCTATTCGTAAAGATTAGCAAAATGATTTCTTGGCCTTTAATGTTTGCTGGAAAAGGATAGAAAGTTTTTGTAAATAGATACAATTCTGCCCATAAAATAAATGTACCGTAATTACATGATGTTCATCTTTGTCAAAATATGTTGAACACAAATAAGGAAATTGACAAAATGGTGGCATGTCATTGTCTGTTATTAATAAGCCACTCATTATGATACCAAGTAAGAGTATTACTTTGTATTGTGTGAATGGGTTCAGAGAATAGAGGCGTGAGGAGGGGTGGGCAAACAACGTGACAGCTCCTGTGTAGTAGACCCAAAGGTTTAGTGTCTACTATTAGCACTTACTAAAACTATAAATTGTAGAAAAAAAAGATCCAGGAAATGGCATATACCGTGTTGCACCCAACTCCTATGACAGCGCATTTTAAATACTGATTTATTTTCCCCCCCCCCCAGAGTTCTTTCAATAAAAAGGTCATAATGTGGCTCTCTGAATAGAATGGGATTTAAAATTTCATGACATCAAATGTTTTCCCACTCCTAGTGAGGTCCTGTGACAGACTCAGAACCTTCTACAGATCAAATCTAACAGTTGTCATGGTTATGCTTTCCATCACACTCATTAATAGCTACCTGTGTGCAGGAAAAGGGGAGTTTAAGGTGGTCTGTTGAGCTTGCTGCCCACATAACTTGCATTACATTAAAACTGATGATGCTTATACTGAAATGTCTTACTTTTTTAACATTTTGGATAAATTACAGGCTAAAGCGGCAGTTTCTCCCCAGAAGAGGAAATCGGAGAGTGAGTTCTTAGGCAAATTATTTTGACTTGCATTAGTTGTCTTGTACTTTAAGGCCTATGTCAGCAGGCTTTTGTTTGTTTCAAGCAGGTTTTGCGTTCCCATACAAGTCTAGCTGAATTGAAAACCTGCTTGAAGCAGGTCATATGCAGAGAAGTGTGTCAGAAGCTTGCCAACACAAGCCCTTGTAACAATCATATTGATGTTTGTGTTGAGCCAGTTTCCTAACACCTGCCTTCTCCCTGCTTGACCATTTTCTTTGTTATTGCCCTCATCCTAGGATGATATTCACTATTTGCTATGTGCTGTTGTTTGCCTCATGCCCTTAGGTGGAAAGGTTGATAAGCAGCACTTTAGTGCTCGTTGTGAAGATGGCTGCCTATATTATGAAGGAGAGAGCTTCACCAAAGGGGAAGCCATTATTCTTGACATAAAAGATGAACCACCATCACAGTAAGAATATTGTTATCTTTTTGTTTCAAGTGCAACCAATCCTTCCATAGCTAATCTGTGTATTCATAGGGTGAGCCTTTGAGTAAAGCTGGCCACCCACAGCTCAAATTTTGGCAGATTCCTGCTGAATCGAATGGCCCTGCCAGTGGGCGACCCTGCCCGTACGAACCGGTTGACTTTTAAACCAGTGGAAAATTATAAGCCAAACAGTGCCAGCAGCCATTCAGATGCAGGCACTGTTTGTGCATCACTGTAGCAGTGGGCGCTGGCTGACAGACTCCCAATAGCCGCAGGGGAGATTCGCCCATCTGTGCTAATTAGCCTTCTTTCATTCAGCCTGCAGGCTGAACGCTCTTCCTAGCAGACATAATTTATGTATATAACCAGCCTTTGTCTAAGTTGAGGGAACAGAAACGTTTATAAATTATTCTCACTACCTGCTCTTTAATGGTGTGGCACAGTTGCTGCTGTCTAGTGAATAGACTTGCTGTTTTATTAGAACAGAATATATAAAGACTGTGCAGACCATGAGCGTTAAGCATCAAGCTGCTTTTACATTCACAGTGACTGATACAAGGAAGGGCAAAACAAATGACAAACACACTCAACAATTCGTCACCAGCTATACAGTAAGGTGCACACGAAATGGGCTTTGAACAGTAAAACAGTAGAAAGGTATCATGGCACACTCACAAACCAGCATGTAAAACAACTTGTCTCACCACTAAGGTTAATAACAGAGGTTTGGATACACGTCTTCTGCAGAAGAAATAGGAGCGCAGCGTGACGCAGAGTACATAGATCAGTAACAACGCACAGTACAGAGGGCAGTGGTGTAATGCCAAATATAGAAGCCAATGGTGTGACGCAGAAAAAACAGGGACTTACAGTGCACAGTTGATCTGATTCAGGTGCCCTCTTCCTCTCCTGGTGGGGTAACAAGGTGACGTCTCCTGCAGTCTTGTTGAGCCTCCCTTCAGGTCCCACGCTGTAGAAGAAATGTATCAGTAAAACAGTAGAAAGGTATCATGGCACACTCACAAACCAGCATGTAAAACAACATGTCTCACCACTAAGGTTAATAAGACGTGTATCCAAACCTCTGTTATTAACCTTAGTGGTGAGACAAGTTGTTTTACATGCTGGTGTGTGAGTGTGCCATGATACCTTTCTACTGTTTTACTGATACAAGGAAGGAACGCAAGTCAAACGTAGGCAAATGTCTGTGTACACAAGTCCTTAGCCTGTTACTGTAAACATGCACTATAGCGCTCACGGGTCAGGCTGTCATACCAGCCAAGTGTAGCCAGTCAACCACTGCTATAGACTAAAATTTCTATTTTTTAGGTGGGCCTTGCACAAATTAATATTGTTGTTTTTTTTCAGGGCTGTGATCACTGCAGTAAGCACAGGAGAAGTTTGGCTGAGGCGAGGAGACAGCAGCAAGACCAAGATATACGTATCTCAGCTACAGAAAGGCAAATACTCAGTGAGAAGGGCAGGAAAATGAGACAGTCATCCTTCCTCCTGCATTCTGTTAAATCCCAGTGGATAACTTCTGCAAAATGGTGGTGTGGTCTTCTAGCGTAGGGTGAGATTGCTTTAGGGTACTGTGTATTTGACATTATTGCAGCATATAGTATACTGTATCTATGTGGATATTGTAAATAAAATGTCTTTTGTGTGAATGGAGAGCTTTAGTAAGTATCCTATTTCTAGAAGGAGGGCTGGTGTTTAGTATAAGGTGCTGAGCTGTTTCCAAAAATAGTTATTTTCCTATAATTACATTTTGCACACGTAAATATGTATTTTTATAACCAACTAAATTAGAGAGCAATAAACTACTGTGTTTAAGCCAAGCTTCTTTGTCTGTGTACTTTCATCAAAGTAATTTATAAAATTACTCTCCGCCAGCAGTTCTTTAAATCAGTGTTCGAGGAGAGTAGTGGCAATACAGTTTTGAACAGTCAAGCAATCCGGTACTTTTCTGTATTATCTCATTACATTATGATGGATTGTAATTTCTAGGGTCAACAGACGGAGACAATATTTCCTTTAGACCCATTGATAAATGAGACTTGGTGTCCGGGTTTTTTTCTGTGCCATTGATATGCATGTCAAACTACCATTCGTTTAGGACAGGGCTCAAAATTTCAAGTTCTGAGCTACTAGCCAGGCCTTAAAAGTTACCCGCCACCAGTTGTCCCACCTAATCCCTACCCTGCCCCATCCTCAACTTCGCCAGGTCCGCAGCGTGACGCAGAGTACATAGATCAGTAACAACGCACAGTACAGAGGGCAGTGGTGTAATGCCAAATACAGAAGCCAATGGTGTGACGCAGAAAAAACAGGGACTTGCAGTGCACAGTTGATCTGATTCAGGTGCCCTCTTCCTCTCCTGGTGGGGTAACAAGGTGACATCTCCTGCAGTCTTGTTGAGCCTCCCTTCAGGTCCCACGCTGTAGAAATGTACGGAGTATAGAGGTCAGCAGTATGACGCACAGTACAGAGATCAGTAACAACGCAGAGTGTAGAGGCCAGTGTGACGCACATTACAGAGGTTAGTAATGTAACGCATAGTACAAAGGTCAGCTTTACAGAGGTCAGTAATGTAACGCACAGTGCAGAGGTCAGCAATATGATGTATGGTACAGAGGTCAGCAGTATGACGCACAGTGCAGAGGTCAGCAATGTAACGCACAGTGCAGAAGTCAGTAATGTAACGCTCAATGCAGAGGTAAGCAGTACAGAGGTCAGTAATGTAACGCACAGTACAGAAGTCAGTCATGTAACGCACAGTGCAGAGGTCAGCAGTACAGAGGTCAGTAATGTAACGTACAGTGCAGACGTCAGTAATGTAACGCACACAGTACAGAGGTCAGTAATGTAGCGCACAGTGCAGAGGTCAGTAATGTAACGCACAGTACAGAGGTCAGTAATGTATGGCCAGAAAGACCTCGACTAGTACTCGGCAACCAAGGGGCTTGAGCTAAATCTCGACCGGCCAAGCATTTTTCCATCTGAACCCAGAGTTTGGTTGAGACGTCAAAGTGCCAATTAACAATCCTCTGGAGAGAGATGGTTTTATAGTATAAGTTAACGTCAGGTAAGCCTAGCCCTCTGGCCCCTTTAGGCCTTCGTAGGATGGTGTATGCAATTCGAGGTCTCTTGCCTCCCCAAACAAAGTGAATGAACAGACTTTTGAGTTTGAGTTTAACAAAAAATGAGTGTGGTAAAAAAAAAAAGGTTATCGGTTGTAAAAAAAAGAGGATATGAGGAAGCACAGTCATCTTCAAGATGTTGATGCGACCCAGCCAAGTAAACGATGAACGATCCCAGTCAGTGAGATCCCTCTGAAGCTGATGTAGTAAGGGTTCGAAATGATGTGCATAAAGGCAAGAGCAATTGTTTGTCAGTTGAATGCCCAAATATCGTATGGCTGATGAGGACCAGGAGAAGGAGAAGCTCTGCCGCAGCTGGTGAGACAATGCCTCTGAAATCTTAATGGGCAGGATTTGTACATCATGTTTTAATGTATGATTTTGTTTTTATAAATATAAATAAAGTGATGCACCGATACCAGTTTTGCGAGTACAAGTACTGATACGTGCCCAAGTACTTACAAGTACGAGTACTAATACATTTATGTTTATTGTCATGTGACAGTTTTTCTAAAACAATACAGACTAATGATTTCAGGACAGTGGTGGAGCGCAAGAGCCAAGTCCCAGCTGCAACCTCTGCAACCCTGGTAGTTCTCATGAAAATGCCAAGTATCGGCACTGGTACTCGAAAAGTATCAGTGCATCCCTAGTTCTGACAATGTTCTGTATCAAGGACAGACGATGGGGTCATTAAGTCCATGGTTTAAACCACCATTGTAGAAAAAATAATAATTTAACTTACGAACAACTAGCGACACCACTTAGACAATACTGTTGTTACTGCCTTATGATGTGGAGACATCTGGTATTATTACAGTGGTACAGGGGTATGTTTTAGCAAAAAGTTTGATTGCAGTGGTACCTTGTAGGTATATAATATCTGTCTTCTGGTACTGATTCTTAGATTATATGATAATTTGTTCCAACCACAGTACATTGACGATGTCAGGCAACAGGTGAACTCTGAATGTGACAAAGAAGATAGTCAATTAGAAAGATGGCTCCTTGAACTGCTCAATTTACATTGGCCTTCTACAAACCACACTGCATGTGCATGGAAGACATTGCTGAACGTGTTGTCATAAAAACCAATCTTGAGAAGTGATTACTTTGAAAGAGGATTTTATACATAGTGGACTTTCACTGTATGCATACAGTACATACTGTTGTGCAAAACATTTGTGAACTCTTATAATGTGTTTGAATTTCTGCATGAATGACTGCTACTCTGATTCTCTTCAAAGTCTTACCAAATAAGCACAACTTTGTTAACAATGCACACCATTGTCATTTCTTAAAGCTGAACTCTTAAGAATAATCTATTTTTAACATTTACATTGGGTCAGCCTGGTTACCTATAATGATCAATATGTTAAATCCTGAGGGCTGCAGGAGAGTCTCCAAAATCACTGTAGTGGAAGAGTTTTCCTGTTTAGGTGAAACCCACAAAAAAAATTGATTCCTCGATCAACGCTTACAAGCGTTGGCCGAGGAATCTCTAACTGTCAGAATACTTGAACAGAGACGGTAGCTCATTGGCTGCCAGCTCTGTTTGTTCGAAGGTTTTCCAATCGGCTCCTTTGATCAGCTGATGGAGGGATGCCAGCTGAAAGGGTGCCGACAGCAGCACCCACTGTGCGTGTTTTGGCTGCAATTCGCATAGTGTATGGCCGCCTTAATATATATCAATACATGTTATTTACAGCACATACTGCATATGTCAATTCGTATTTAGGGATTTTGATTTTGTTATGCTCTCCCTGCTGGATAGATGTAATAAGTGGTGGTTGGGACAAATTAGCCACAGATTCCTACTTGTTAGCTCAGCATATGACTGTCTGGGAGCAAAGGCCAGTCAGATATTTATTTTTCATTGTGCTTAACAAGCTGCACTGAAGAGGAAATTATTTTTTGCCATAGAGCTGAATCACAGTTTAAAAATGTCAGTTTGTATATACTTCCATGTGTAAAATCTAAAGTAAACATTATCGAACCAATCGCAGAAATCTTTTAGATCTTTTTTTAGTCCTGCAAATAGTAATGGGGTAAAAGAATGATTGTTTTGTTTAAAGCATGGTAAACTGGTGCTTAGCATATGCCTGCAATTATAGATTGCTGCTGCACGTCTTTTTCAGTGGTTGGCAGAATAGCAAATGACACATTGTGCAAACAAACCCCAAAGTATGTGCCTGAATATGAAGTACATTTGGCCAAATGCTGCCCAATTAAATGAGTTGGGAACAAAACAATGATACTGCAGGCCACATTTGATGTGTCTGGACGTGTAACTAGGCGTGACTCGCATGCTTGCGTCAGTACTTGGTTTGTTTGATCAGTCACTATACGAAAGGAATGTGATATT
>NW_017306367.1:634838-647038 GCF_000935625.1 Nanorana parkeri | reverse complement strand
TCATAGGGGGGGGGGGGGGGGGGGGGGGGGGGAAGCAAAAATAATATCATACATTATAATCATTCTGTATGAAACAAATGATAGTGACATATAAACTGTATTAATGATAAACTGTGGCTCAGTTTTTTTCTGTTTACTGAGATGACATACACAGTGTAATCTCAGTGACAAAAAGCAAAGAAAGAAAGAAATGTAATTTGGAGAGGTGTAAACAGACACCACCATTGGCAGTCATATAAGGTTTCATATAGACATTTTACAATAGATTCACATCTGAGAAGAACCGGGAATGGCCAGTCAGATGTATGTCCTGTACCATCTGACTGATCTCTAGAGGGTGTCTCAACTGTTCTGTACAGTGTACCTAAACTGACCACACACACATCACAATCCAATTGCACCATACCTAAATGACAAAAACTTCTGCAAAAATAAAGTGTGCAAATGCGGCCATCCTTAACCCCCTGCTAATACACCCGAGATCCAGGCAGTTCTAACATTTAAATCCCCAACGTGCTAGCTGCTACCTTCTGCCCCACTCACATTCCTATCGGCCTATCTATATGATGGACTGGCTTACTGGCCAGTAGCAATGTGCAGGAGCGAAGAAGGGGCAGACAAGCTTCAAAACTATCAGGATGTCGACACATATTACTATAGTCCATCTTGGCAGCACACCATGGAGGGTGGGACAATGAAGAGTAAATGTAACCACCCTCATATAGGAGGTTGGAGCTGAGATGAAGTTAAATGTATTTTGCAGTTCGACATTGCCATTAAAAAGGGACAGTGACTGTATATATTTATTAACATTGGGTTTTGTAAAAGATGGTACCTGCAGCAGTTTTTTATTTTTGTTTTCAGTGACAGTCTGTTTAAAAGAAGAACTCCAGGAAAACTTTTTCTTAACCTTTGAATTGGGGCTACCCTCACCCTATAAGGGTTATGTGCTCGTTTTTGTCTAGGTCAAAAAATAAGTTTTACTCACCCGATGCTCCAAGCCGGCCAGTTGTCACAGTGCTTCCTCCAGCCTCTCTCTTCCTCCACTGCAACACTGGAATGTTCCTCAGCATCCCCATGTCTATACACAGTGTATAGAACGTGGTGATTTACGGAACCTTAGACCACTGCAGAGGAGGGGAGAGCGTTAGGGACCAGTCTAAGAACAAGCCGGCTCAGAGCATCAGGTGAGTATAACTTTTTTGTTAACTAGACAAAATCAAGCAGTTAACCCTTGCAAAGGTAGCCCCACTGCAAGGGTTAATAAAAAAAACAATTCCCTGGGGTTTCTTCTTTAAGATTTGCTGACATCTATGTAGTAGTAGAGCCTCCTTTTAAAACCCCTTCAATTTATATTACGTATATAAATCATTGAAATGTTTCTTATATTATGGAGACCTCTGTATTACATAACACGCCGATTTGTTAGATCTCAGCAAAGTTTATGTGTGACTAGCTTTAAAGTTAATCTGTGTTTTTCCCATACAGAGCAAAACAGCTTTACTTTCATTAAACCCTCCTCAGCCACATAAAATTACCTTTTTTTTTTTTGCTACTCTGCCACTCCAACCAATAAGGGAAAGGTCCCCTTTTTTGGCGGTCTATGGAGTTGTTTCAGTAATGTTCCCTCTCTCTTATCAATATTATTGGTCCACCCCTGCAACAAGTGCTGCCCTTCAACTCTTCATGGAAAACAATATACGGTAGATCAGACAAGATTTTCTGAGCTGACCCATTGCTGCTCCACCAATAAGCTTTGAATGAAAGTATCATCTGGAATTCATTTAATCCTTTCCTGACCAATTTGAAAGTGGTTAGACTAAAATGCATTGATCTAATGTCTGTGGACATGGTAGATGCTTCATAGGTGCAAACTATTTGAACAGTTTTCTAAGTGGCAAAATTAGTGCCCCATTTTGCTACCTAGCTGATAGAATGATGCATGTTTTTTTCTATTATTGAAACATAACATTGGAACTGTACATTTATATGCCATTGTGGTTTTACGACTATCCTTGACAAAATTATATTTATGGCTCTGTAGAATAAGTTCTGATTCACTCTGAGTCCTGAAATGACAACTAAGTATCTCAATATCTTTCCGTATGTCCATATATATATATATATTTTTGTTTTCCTACTCCCTTATGGCCTGAGTCTCATTGTTTTCCCCTTTCCTCTGTCCCTCTGTAATCCATTTGTACCAAATAATCACCATGGCTCCAGCTGGCAGCTGTTTGATAAGGGGGAATTAATCTATGCTGACCCAGATATTAATCACCCTTGTACTGATACATATGAGTATACTAAAGTGTTAGGGGCTCAATCTGTCTCAGAACCTCTTAAAAGTTATCTCTTTATCCATTACTCTATCTCAGAGTAACAGATCATTTACGCTATGAATGTATATTCTTTTCAGACTACTTTACAGTCATCATTGTCTCTTTATGTTATTACTCTGTGATTATACCTCACTGCAGAATATATTACCGCTGTAAAAAAAATAACTTTTGGTGTTCTAATAGATTATGCAGTACACTTAGGCTTCTCCGACACAAACATGCTATACAGGTTTTTCATGAAGTAAGCTGTTACATGTCCCTGATGTCACCATGCATCCTCTGTGCACATGGATACACTTTGGGTTTATCAGCGAGGTTACTAAGCAGCATTTGTACTGTGAGCTGAGAGCACAATGACCACAGGATAGAGATGTCCTAAATGTGCTTTACTGGCTTCAATAAAGACCACCCTAACTATGTAAATGGACCTAGCTTTCGTGGTATTAACATCTTTGAAACTGTTTATGTAATTGATATGCTCTGGACACCACTGTGTGAAGCTTATTTATGAAAACTATGAAAACTAGATGGAGCTTTTTCTTCATGACAATCAATCAATTTCTTGATTCTTCTAGCTGGAGCCTAATTGGTTGCTATAGACATTAGATTCTTTTTTTTCTTTGTTTTTGTTGGTCCAGTTTATAAATGTGCTCCATTGACAAAGAAGTATGCACACTCTACTTTTTTATTAAATGCCTAACGTACTGTATGTTTGCATGAGCATACCTCCCAAACTTTCTGAGATGATTAAGAAGGACCCCTTTCAGCACAATGTATTTAAGCAATGGACGCACTCCTGTTGTATCAGATGTAGTCACTGTTAAAAAATCCAGACATCCGTTGTGCAGTTACTAGGCTAATGGTATAAGGTATTTTCCCTGACTTTTCTGAACTGCAGTGGCGTCACTAGGGGGTTGCAGCCCGCACCCGGGTGACACCATTGGAGGGGTGACACCAAAATGACTGACAGCCATTTTGGTGTTACCCCCTCTGAAAAGTCAGGCACTTCGTCATGGACCAAGAGCCCGACAGTTGCACGAGAGAGGAGGGGACTCGGCGGCATACCTTATCCCGCGGGGGGAAACGTCCCCTCCTCTGCCAGCGTCCATCACCAAGATGGCCCCTGGCAGGTAATGAAGTCACGGCAGGGTGTCACCCAGAGGTGCCTCCCCGGGTGACACCATGCCTCAGGACGCCCCTAGATCTGCATACTTGTTTCTGTCAGTGAGAGATAGGTAGAAAACAGGCATTTTCAAAAAGAGGTCAGCAATAGCAGTCCCCATGTTTCTATTATAATAGGCTTACTTAAAATATGTTGAAATCTGAAATAAGACCAATTCGATATGCTACATATTTTAAATTGTAAGGAATAAAGCACTTTACAAACCGCATGTGGCACAGTGATATCTGTTTATACAATGAGTCTGTATCTAATGTTTGCCTTACAATAGGGATAGGTAACGTAAAAGAGAACTATGGGGTAAGTGTTTTTCTCCATAGTTCTCTTTAGGGTCACGGGAGGACATATACTAACCTCCTCCGGTGACCCAAAGCTCAGTATATCGTGGGCTATTGCCTGTGATATACTGAGAGCGCCGCAGCTGGGACAGAGCCCGACAATACTGTCGAGATCCACTCAGCTGGATCTAGATAGGCAGAGCCAGCTGTGCCCTCCCCCGTTCGTTCCTCCACTCAGCGCTTGAGGATCGGAGAGGGGAGGGTGGAGTCCCTGCGGGGAAGATGCAGGAGGGACTGATCTGGAGTCTGAAGGTGCTGGAATTGGGGCTGATCTGGTCTGAAGATGCAGGAATTAGGGCTGATCTGAGGTCTGGAGATGCAGGAATTGGGGCTCATATGAGGTCTGAAGATGCAGGAATTGGAGCTCCTTCGATATAGCGCACTAATGTTCACTGGCATGCCAGTCTAATGCTTGTAAATTGACTCTTAATGTTGAAAACGTTGCTGACCCCTTCCTCACAAAAATGACAATGCTAAATAAAGGTTACAGTTGTCTACACAGATACATACAGTAAGTAATATTTTATTGGGTGCTAAGTCTGTGAGCCCCTAGCTGTTCCCTCCTGGAATCTATGAAGCTTGTTTTATTTCACAAGTCTCTACAGAGCAGGCATGTGGGAAGAGCTGACAGGACTCGAGATACAGTGAAAGGCAAGAAGGGGAGGGCTCGTGGAAATAATGATTGAAGGAGCTGCGTATATACCTTGCAACACCCTAAGGGTTAGTCACTGTGGGAACGCCCATAGGGGTTGGAATAGAGGGTGAGACAGATTCCGCAGTCTATATCCCAAGGGAGAACCAAGGTAAGTGTAGATATTACTTTCTTAACCTATTTTCATAACCTATTATGTATGGCAATGATATGAAATCCTGTATCCTCACACTGTAAACTCCCAATTGACAAGATAGATAATTCATAAACCTACACAGAAACCAGGTGTCCTAAGAGAGAGGACACTTTCCCAAAGAACTTGCAATTTATAACTACAACACTAACTACAACACTAAATGTTATAGACAAGTCACTTTCCTTTAAAGCTGAAATGGCTATATTGCATTTTAAACAAGGAATACTTGAAAGAAAAGTTCTTTAGTGTCAATAAACCAGCACATTCCACTACACATCCAGTGCTGTATTTCTGTGTTCTGCCAAAGTTCAACCATGAGTAATAATCTTTCCTGGTTTAATAGCAACGTGACACTGTAATCCTGTTCCCAAATTCAGATCAAGCATCTCGCACGAAGGTGGAAGCAAACTGGAATTCCTGGCATGGAAACTGTATCAGAACACAGCATGACAAGGTATTTATCCAAAAACATCTTTTCTTTTAGATTCCAGATATTCAGCATTGTCATCATGGCTAGGGCTTTCTACAGCAAGCACGCTAAATTCAAGTACATTAATATTGTATTAGTCAAAGCATTACATTCGTTTTAGCTCTAACGATGATTGTTCATTAACAGTTTAGTTGTGCTTATTATACAGAGGGGTTTAGTCAAGAAAATATTGATCAGACACCCCTTTAATGCAAATTCAACTGCCTCTCATTTGTCAAAAGATTTGTGATAGCCTATTCTGCATGTGTTATCCAGGATGCTGGATTGACACGACGTTGTGTGACTGTAAATGCAGTTTTGTATGGTTTTAAAGCAGATGCTGGCATATGTGTCTGTGCGTTGATTTACGTTTTTAACATGCTTTGTTGTGTTTTGCTGTGTTTTTCTGCACGTGTTTTGCTTGTTTTTGTCTGTTTTTGCATGTTTTTACATACAGTAATACCTTGGTTTACGAGCATAATTCGTTCCAGAAGCACGCTTGTAATCCAAAGCGCTTGTAAATCAAAGCGAATTTCCCCTTAGGAAATAATGGAAATTCAGATAATTCGTTTCACAAACCCAAAAATATTCATATACAATTATTACAATACTGTACTGTAATATAATACTGTACAAAAAATAAAGAAAAATAAAACAATTACAGGTACTGTACCTGGTGGCTGGTGTGAGAGGGACAAGAGAGAGGAGGATTATTGTGTAGGACGACTTTCACTATCACTAACGGAATCACGGCTATCTCTTGGCTCAATGGAATCTTTTTCATTTCGTGTAACTTTAACAAGGAATCTATCCAATGCTTTTGCCTCCTTTTGAGGATTTTGCGGAAATGTGACATTGCATTGTCATTAAACAGATTCATTGCTCGCACTGCTACAGCCTTATTTGGGTCGTGCTTTTCTACAAAAATTTATACTGTTTCCCAAATGTATACATCTCCCTAATCTTATTTGAAGTGAGGGATTCCTCCACCTTATTCTCCTCCTTCTCTGCAGATGAGATCTCCTCCATAACCTCTTGCTGTTGCTCGCGTTGCAGATGCATCTGTGTTCAGCTCCTGGCCATGTTCCTCCACCAGCTCTTGAATGTCGTTCTCATTCACCTCCAGTGCCATGGTCTTCCCCAAGGACACAATTTCATCGACAACTGGCGACTCCTGTTCATAAGCAGGCCCCTCTAATCCATTTCCAAAAACGCAATCAGGCCACAGTTTTCTCCAAGCAGAACTGAGGGTTCTCTTGGTGACCCCATCCCAGGCTTTATTGATAATCTTGAGGCAGTTCACGATGTGAAAATGATTTTTCCAAAACTCTCAGAGGGTAAGGTTTGTTCCTTCGGTCACCTCGAAGCATCGCTGAAATAGTGCTTTAGTGTTAAGCTTTTTAAAGTTGGAAACTACTTGTTGATCCATTGGCTGGAGGATTGGAGTGGTGTTGGGAGGAAGGAACTTAACCCTAAAGAACTCAAATTCATCCAGTAAGTCGTCTTCAAGGCCTGGAGGATGAGCAGGAGCATTATCCATAACCAGCAATGCTTTGATTCTTTTCTAAAAGGTATTTCTTCACTGAAGGACCGAAGACCTCATTGATCCATTCAACGAACAAGGTACGAATGACCCAATTCTTGCTGTTGGACCTCCACATAACATATAACTGGCTCTTCTGCACCTTGCATTTCTTGAAGGCTCGTGGATTCTCGTGATACACGAGCAGGGGCTTGACTTTGAAATCCCCGCTTGCATTAGCACAAAACAAGAAGGTAAGACGGTCTTTCATAGGCTTGTGACCAGGCATTGCATTCTCTTCTTCTGTACTTTAAGTCCTTTTTGGCATCTTTTTCCAAAAAAGTCCTGTCTCATCGCAGTTAAAAACTTGCTCCGCCAACTAACCCTCAGAAACCATGAGCTTCTGGAACTTGGTAGCGAACGCCTCAGCTGCCTTAGTGTCCGAACTCGCAGCCACTCCGTGCCTCACAACACTATGGATGCCACTTCTCCTCTTAAAATTATCAAACCATCCCCTACTTGCCTTGAAGAGTTCTTCGTTTTCTGTCAACGTACCTGGACCTGGCAGTTTACTTTTAAGGTCGGTGTACAAGGCCTTTGCCTTCTCACAGATAATGTTCTCACTCACAGTTGCTAGTTGCTTTTCATTTATCCAAACCAGAAGCAACTTTTCTAAATCTTCCAGAACACGTGGCCGCTGCTTTGATATTCTTGTGACTCCTTTTGCTGCATCTACCCCCCTTATTTCTTCTTTAATATTGTGCAAATGGTCGACGTAGACTTCTTATAAAATCTTGCAATTTCGGTCACTCGTATACCTCGTTCGTACTTCAATGATTTCCTTCTTAACTGCCACCGTAATCATCTCCTTCTTACCGCCTTTCTTTTCAGCCTTTTTCTGCTTGGGGGCCATTGTACAGTATACACTTGCATGGACAGTTGACTGAGATGATCACCCACAATCCCTGTGATCGGCGTCACGTCCAGCATCATGTCCTACTCGTATTGCAAGACAACGCTCGTATATCAAGGCAACATTTTTCAGAAATGTTTGCTCGTCTTGCGGAACACTTGCAAACCAAGTTACTCGTAAACCAAGATATTACTGTATCTCTATCTTCTGCTCATTAGTTTTACTGCCCACACTACGTGTGCATAGGTCACAAAATGCATTGTAAAATTCATGCATGCTGAATTTTCCATACTAAATTTCACAGCATGCTAAGAGATATGAATGCGCCAGATTGATTGATGTTTACTGCAATTTCTCTGTCATAGCTGCTGTGTCTAAAGCTGGCCATACACTGGTTGATTTTCTGCTGTCGTGACCATCAGCAGCAATGTGTTGCCCAGTTGGCACCCTTCTGTTTTTCACTCGACTTATGCCGCAGGAGCCGGTCCCAAAATTCTCAGCCGAACAGTGACTGTTCAGGTATTCTGACAGCGGCACACCCACTGCTGTCAGAATACAATAGCCGAGAGAGGAGATTCTCTCATCCATGCTGTTATGGGTAGATGAAGGAATCAAGTTTTTTTTTCTTGTTGAGCTTGTGGGGCTGAATGAGAAAAACCACCTAGTGTATGGCCAACTTAGACCTACATGGCCGATTTTTATTCTCACAGACTAAAAAAAAGTTGGGCGATTGTTTGGAGATTAGTTTTATGATAGTTTCCTAAATGTGACAAATCACCCAAGAATCTGCTAAATGAGAAATTGTTGAAAAGATTTATTTCCTGTTCCCATTCAAGTCTATGGAGAAGAAGTGAGGAGATGAACTAATAGTTTCTGTTATGTGATTAAATTGTGTTATTTTGTAAGCGTGGGAGATCAATTACTCAATCATACTACTGAAAATCTCTTATGTAACAACCGACATTAAAAGCAATGTGATACAATTAAAGAAATTGTCCTCATAAGATTTTAGTAGTATAATTGGGCTAATAATTGTCAGTGCAGCTCTAGTATACTGGCCTGTGTCAATGGGCTTTTGTTTGCATTAAGTCTATGGCAATGCAAAACCTGTTTAAAGTACATCAAATGCAGGTCAGAAGGAGGTCAACTGCAGGCTAAGAGTACCTATCAATGAATTCTAAATGTTCTCACAAGGTGTCCCAAACTGATTCCATAGACATGAACCCAAAGCCGTTCGATACAGTCCCTAATATGGACCTGCTATTATGCAAGTGCATACTGAATATGAAATCATAGACAACAGGCGCGTACTACATTTGCTACATTTCTTACACATATACTGAGTAATAAATAGGATGAATAGTACAGTAAAGCATTTTGCCATTAAAGAACAGATGTTGGACAAAGCATGGTTGATTACATTTTCACATGGGAGAATCGTGTTTAATGCAATTGTGGGCAGGTAAAATCTTGTTTAATAATGCAAGAATCTTTTTTGAAAATGTGCAAAACCCACTGTGATATATAGAGTGAATGTGAAAAAGTTAGTCTTGCTCGGGACAGGAGCCAATGTTGGGTACATTTCTTGTTCGGTCAATGAAAAATACACACTAATGCCCAATTATTTATGCTTGTCTTTCCAGCACGACAGAACCTGTCTATGATTACCCAAATAAAGAAACCCCCTGTTCCCCATCTCTAAGAGAATCATCAACCTCAGTCAGCATTACCGATAAGCTTCTTCTCACACAGAGTGTGTGGCTTCACCTCAGTGTCAACTCAGCTACTGCACTGCATGTATTGCAAAGAGAACCGCCAGGTGTAAGTAATTGGAAGACTTCACTGGTAACCTTTGTTGTGCAATATATTCTTCTCACTATAATATGTACCGTGTGTGTGTTGGAGATGGAAAGCTCTTTCCCAGACCATAGAATTGGCTAAAGCTAGCCATACCTGTCTGCTTATCTCCTACTCTGTCCTCCTTTAGGCAATCCTTGAAAACCCATCTCCTCAGGGAAGCCTATCCCAGCTCAACATAATAACTGTCCTTTTACTTCTTCCATTAACTCATCCCACACAATTATTGCCTTTAGTATAATTATCCACTCCTACTAGATTGTAAGCTCTCACGAGTAGGGCCCCCCTAACCTTTCTACATTGGAATTGTATTGTAACTGTACTGTCTCCGTCCATTTTGTAAAGCGTTGCAAAAACTGTAAGCGCTATATAAATCATGAATAATAATAATAATATTAGGGATGGAGGAAAAATTGCATTGACACAGATGTAATACGGTGAGATCCATTCCAAACAGGAGGGGATCCATGCACGGATCCCCTCCTCATCGGACAGTGTGAAAGGAGCCTAAGTAACCCTTTTAGGAAAGCATCTAACCCATTATTGATACCTTCTGTATCTTTTAGAACCACTTCCTGTAGAAGACTATATTACTATGCTTGTTATAACATAAAATATTTTCTCACATATGTTGTGCTTTAATCAGCAAATTTTTGTAGCAAAAAAGCCCCTAGTTCGCCTGGCAACGCTCACTCTTAAGTGTTAATGGGGCCTTAGTAAGTACATGGGCTTCTGATCCTGCTCAAATAACTTTATAACCTGAATAGTTAATTTACTACTTCTTAATCACATGAAGACCAGGTGTTTACACCCCCTTCCTGGCCAGGCCATTTTCCAGTATTCAGCGCTGCAGTACTTTGACTGACGTTTATTCCGTCATGCAACGCTGTACTGAAATTAATTCTATAAAATTTTTGGGGGACAGATAGAGCTTTCTTTTGGTGGTATTTAATCACCGCTGGGGTTTTTATTTTTTACTAAATAACAAAAAAAGTACCCTAAATTATGAAAAAAAACTTGTTTCCCTATGAAATGTTATGAAACATTTATTATCACCCCAATTTTTTGGCAAAATATAAAAGACAGGGACACGTTGGGTAAATAGGATATATAGAGACACCAGTGGTCTATCGAAACCTCCAACTCCTCGAGATCTCCAACCATCTGACTTCCGGTTTACTTAGAAGTAAGAGGTTTGGCAGAGAAGGCTGTACTGCACGTGCGCCACCCACGTCATTTCCCTATACACACACTACACAGCAATAAAGTATTAAAATGAACTAGGGTCAGACTAATTAAGCAGGTTATTAATCTGAGTTGCCCCACTCAATATGTCTGCCACTTGCGGCCATATTGAGAGGGGCAACTCAGATTAATAACGTGCTGAATTAGTCTGACCCTAGTTCATTTTAATACTTTATTACTGTGTAGTGTGTGTAGTGTGTGTATAGGGAAATGCTGCGGGTGGCACACGTGACCCCAGGACCCCTCCATTATATAAGGCAGAAAATTTAATAATAGCATACTAGACAGAGTATAAATCAAAATCCTCGTAAAGAAGGGTTACAATAAAAATCACATGGTAGAAGTCCATATAAACATGTGCAGCTAGACAACTGCACATGTCAGAAACAGCAGTTTGTTAATGACAGAGGAGTGGCCCACTGCAGTCAGCATCTCAGACACGCCTCCGGTCACGTCCACATCATCCAGGACACAGGGGGGCAAGGGTTGCACTGTCATGATGCAAGCCGGGATTGGCAGCACGCACCCAGAGGGGTGTGGAACCAACCAGGTCACCGGTAACCATGGTTGTGGCGGGACGCTATTGACGGAAACAGGCTGTTCCAAAGTCATGGCGGACTCGCCACCCCAACGGAAGGGAACAAGCCAACATTAAAATACATTTTGAACTTGTATCCCCAAAAAAGCGGAAGTCATAAGTAAAAGCACAGGGACATATCATGATCCCTGGTGTGTGGAAGCACAGACTAACGATACCAAGGAACCTAGAAATAAGACATAAAAGCAAAAGTGTACAGTGGCCATGTCTGCTATGTTCCTATAAAGGAAACCTATTCTTGGCATATCCAGAGAATAACCCTTGAGACAAAAAGTCAGGCATCACTAAAGGTCTGTGTGCAAATAAACCATGATGAGCCGTGCATGACAGGAGACCAACGCTCTTGTAATTGTGTTGTGCAGCGACATGAACATAAAAGTAAAACCCCAATTTTAAACCAGATGCATTGGGCAGGGAATCTAGGCACATAGAGCATGGTGAAGGTCATTGATATTGTTGTATGCATGTATTGTATAACATATGTTATGGAGTCACGCCATAGTGAAAAAAAAAGCATGGGGAAGATGAATGGGGAGTGTGATGTAAGGTCACAGGAACGGCCATGGACGGCAAGTAGTTAAAAAAAAGAAGCGTTATTGAGTTTTGTGAATTGACTACCTTTACACAGCAACTATATAACAAGCGATATCAATGAAATAACGGCCGAAATTAACAATTAACAAATCCCCCAATAAGGACACACCAACGTCCCCAAATAAGGACACACCAAAGTCAATGACCCCAAATAAGGACACACCAATCAAATGAGTGCTAGAATGGGTTAGTTTACAAGCAACAAATCCCACAGACAAGGTGGTTGTGTAATGGGTTGAAAGGCCACCATTAGAAATCATGGGGCTCCATACAGCCTGCATTGCTAGTCCCCCC
>NW_017306367.1:633961-634710 GCF_000935625.1 Nanorana parkeri | reverse complement strand
CACCCCGCCTGTCGGCGCCCCCCCCCCCCCAGCTGCCAATGGCACGCTTGTACTTGTGGTCTTACTCTATTATTATACATTAAAATAGCTCTGACATATACCACAGTGCTGTATAAAGAACACTGAGCCAGTCACATTAGTTTCTGTACAGAGGAGCTTACATGCAGAATGGTGCCGGCTGTAGGGGGAGTACAAATCCCAGCAATACATTATACAGCAATGCAGAACAGTATATGAATTGGACTCAGGACTTTGCAACACACTAGACTCTGGATTTAGTAATGCACTGGACTCTGGACTTAGTAACGCACTGGACTCAGGACTTAGTAACGTAATGGACTCTGGACTTAGTAATGCCCTGGACTTATTACCGCACTGGACTCAGGACTTAGTACCACACTGGACTCTGGATTTAGTAATGCACCAGACTCTGGACTTAGTAACACACTGGACTCTGGACCCAGTAACACACTGGACTCTGGAGTAAGCAACGCACTGGACTCTGGACCCACCTGAAGTTCTGCAGAGCCCACCTGAGACCCCACACAGCCCACCTGAGAGTGATCCTGCACAACCTGAGACTCTCTATGGTGGGCTCTGTAGGGGCTCTGCAGGGTCTCAGGTGGGCTGGTCGGGGTTCCTATCCCTGCACATGCAGCTTCTTACTTGCTGCTGCTGGGCCCCGGCCTCTTCCACCTCTGCCGCTGGACACACCGGACCAGCACTGCTGGGCCCCGGCCTCCTCAGCC
>NW_017306367.1:621408-632965 GCF_000935625.1 Nanorana parkeri | reverse complement strand
AAGCTCCCGGGCTCCTCCACCGCCGGACCGGCGCTGCTGGGCCCCAGTCTCCTCCACTGCCAGACCAGCGCTGCTGGGCCCCAGCCTCCTCCACTGTCAGACAAGCGCTGCTGGGCCCCAGCCTCCTCCATCTGAGGCAGAGCGGGAGGGTGGCCAAGTTGCCGCACCATGGGCCTCTGGGTTGTACTTGCCCCCTGGGCTAAAAGTTGCCAGTCAGCCCCTGGGCCGTACCCCCTGATGTCGGCCCCGATGGGAGGTAAAGGCTGTATTAACTTGACACAGGCTTTTATCACTGCCATTGTCTTAAAGAAAAACTTTACCCTTATCTTAAAAATTAAAACAAAGGCACCTTTAGAAAACGTTTCGTAATGACAATCTACAGATACTTATAGTGCAGGCTTTTTATTCTTTTCGTGCCTTATATTTCTTTTCCTCCCCATTCTTCTCACAGTGGCCTTTTTTACTAAAGCCAGATTAATCCATCTCCCTCTACTTCCTGGAACTCTGGCACATGTGACTAGGACATGTGATCATGTACATCATTTCAGGGTTAAACAACGTCTTTCCCTGAGATCTTGTGAGAGTTTGCAGTTAACAGTTAACAATGCACTGCAAACGTAACCTTACGTAACCTTCCCAGGATGCATCTCTTAGGCACAGGCTACATTACTAATGCCTACGAAAACCAGGAAGTGGAAAACCAGTAATTGTAAGTAAAGGAGAAATATGTTTATTTAACTAATGAATGTGAGATGATTTCATATCAGCATAAAGACCTGCACACTGATAGGATTTTTAGTGATGGGGAAAGGTCCACTTTAAAGTGATGAGGAATGTCCTTCTAGATAAGGCCAATACACAGACAGATTAAGGTGTTTTTTTAAGCTACCCACTTTTCGCAGGTAGCTTCAAATTGGTGTTCTATATATATTTTTTTAGAATTTCACCTTGCAGCGCTACAAGATTAGATTAGAGGGCAAGTGTAGCCAAATTGCAGCAAACAAAGTTGCTGCAATTGCTTTGTGTTAATCCACTGATGACCTGCTAGCAATTAAAGAATTTCTCAAATTAAAAAAATGGCCTATAAATAAAGACTTTAGCTCTTTGAGGACTTATGGGTGTAAGCTGTCTGGTCCAGGTGCGTAAAATATATGTTGTTAATGATTTGTGCACCATGGCAGCAAAGTAAATGTATACTGGATCGCAGGTAATCTGATATAAACGTACACGGTAATTTCATTTTTTTCCCTTCATTGCAAGATGGAGAAAAAAACTGGACGCACATGAATGTCACAACAGTAACATCCATTCCGATCACCAGGGGATCCATACACGGATCCCTTCCTAAACGCACCGTGTGAAAGGGGTCTTAGTGTTGTGTCTGCTGTGTTGGTTCTATTTTCTTGCACTTTATTTTAATGTCTGTTGTGCTCAGGATTTAACACAAAGTGTTTTTTATTTTCTAGACATTCCTCGTGAGGAGATCCAACATTCGGCAGCAGTTGGTCCTATGTGTGCGACTATCAGATGACTGTGGACCAAGTTTCATTCATCAGGCATACATACATGAGGGATCATCAGGTGATTTAACAAACTGGCCACATGATACTAGACGAGGTGCAGGGTACTGTAGGTCGCCCATGTTCGGTTAAGGTGGATAGGTCAATTAAATTGTTTCATTTTACTGGGTGTGTGCTTATAGACTTGTACAGTAGCAATATGCAACTGTTTCCTTAGCCTTCTTGCAATTGTTTATTGCAGCTTGTCTGTTTTCATAAAGTGCAAAAATGCTTCGCTAGGAAAGTTATTCCCACTGGTCAGAATCACCCCACTTGGATCCCTTTGGGTTAATTACTTGGGAGCAGTTACAAAGTGCAGTTTCTCAACCTTTTCATAGCCATGGCAAAATCTTGAGGCACTCCAGTGAAAAATTTAATTGATTTTAAGGGGGACCCCACAGAAAAACACAAAAAATGGGGTTTCCCCCTTCATATCAACATTCCCCCTTCAAATCAAGATACCCCCCTTCACATCAGACTCACCCTTTGCATCAGTAGCCCCCTTTCACATCAGAGTTCCCACCTTACCTCAGAAGCCCCCTTCACCTCAGTCTTTATTCCCCCCTTCACATCACAGTGCCACTACCACAATATTTTAACCCACCCCTGGGGAAGCCAGAAGGCACATTAGGTGCCTCACCCTGGTTGAGAAAGGGTCTGGAGAGCTCATAGCTGGTTGGATTTTTGTATCAATTTCCCTTTTGGTAAGATTTACCCTCACCTCTTGCACTGGCGACAACCATAACATTTTCGATCTTTTGGTATGTTGATAGTGGTTATCAGGTGAATCTACATAGAGGGAAATCAGACAGGAATAGAACACCTGTCAAGGTTTTATTGTTATGTGCTCTATCCAAAACTAAACGTTTGGCTGCACATACACTTTAGCTCTTAAGCTGTGCCTGCATTTGGGCAAATCAATACTGTCATTAGTCTCCTATCTACACATTTGCATCCTCATATCTTTTGGAGAACGCGTGCCAAGCCATTCATTTATTCATGCTGCCTTCAGTCTATAAACATGTCCATCCCATAGGAGAAGTGTTGCTCTTATGTACTCATTTAAAATTATTCTGTCAGGTTACAAAGAAAAAAAAACGATCAATAGTCTTTCCTATAGAAGAGCTTTTATACTCACCTCTCTGGTGGCCCATATCGCCTGTCTCCTACCTTGCCTCTGTCTAAATGCGTCAGCTTCCGGAAGACTCTTTAGTAGACATGTAAGCTGGCAAAAAAATTGTTTCAGTTTGTTTTTTTGTGATTCGGGTCAGAAGGTCAATTCGTTTCGGTATCTGAATTTGGACGAATACGAATTTTTCTTAATTACGGATGAGTTAAACTATATTTACAAACGAAACTTAGTTGCAGTGACATAAAAAAAATGACGGAGGGCCATCCACGCTGTTGTTTTTTTAAAAAGTTTAACAACATAAATTCATTCCGAATGACATTCTGAAAAAATTTCGGATGCATCCAAATTTTCGTTACCAAAAATTCGGATACGTTCGGATTCATTATTTCTTTTATTTGGAAATTTGGATGCATCCGAATGTCCGTATATGCAGGAATTCATCCGAATTTCAATTTGGAAGGAAAAGAATCACACATATCTGCTCTTTAGCATTTGACACTTCCGGGAGTGTGGGATGCTTGTGTCCCCTGCCACTATGGGACACCTCAGGGGTCAGAGGATGTAATTATGGCACACAACAGGGGTCATGGGCATTTGACACTCCCGGAAATGTTGGATGCTGCTGAAACTTGCAAAGGCAACAACACTGGAACAGAGGGGAGATTATGAGACATTGGCCACCGAAGAAGTGAATATTAAAGCTCTTCTATTGCAGGGATTTTGTAGCGGTTTTTCTTTTGTAACATGACAGGGTCACTTTAAGGGCCACTATTTTGCCTTGTAAGCTGGATAGTGTACAAACCCCAAAGCATCAACACATCACTTTATAATCTTTGCTGCTTCTCTTGATCTTTTGAAAACAACTGCATAATTAAATATTAATTTCAGCCATTAGTTGACTGCTGTTTACGTGAATGGCTGTGGTCAAAGCAGAGAAGCAAGTCTGCAGTTTACAGCATTCTCATTGAGATTTATTATCCACATTATGGTCACACTGAAAGTGCCTGTTTGTTTGTAAGTCCTAAATGCCAAAGAAATTACTGCTTAAAGGGAAGACATCAGGTTTTTTTTTCTTTCTATTGTACTATTATTGTACTATTGTTGTAAAGTTTACATGAGAGTCCTTCATATTGTAACAAGGACACTCCACTGAAGACCGGAGGTGCAAGTACAATGCAGTTTATTTGCTTTCAAAACGAAAGATAACACGAAATCCAACATAAATAGCTTGCTGTAGCATAACAGATAGGGGCTCACCAATCCTCGAGTTGTCACGTACACTCAAGGTGTCCCAGTCTTTTAACAAGTCTCTCTCGCAGCACTGCTGCTCCGGCCTCAATCTTTAGGGCCACTGTCTGGTTCCTCCAGACAACGGCAATAACATGCCAATCCTCTCAATATGGTTCACAAACCCGCAGCTCCCTGCTGCACTGGCCTCCACACTGACTCCGGGGTGGAGCTCTCCTGACTCACAGGTGGGGCCCTGAACACATCCCAGCACACACTTCATGAGGGATGTAAACAGGTGCACAATCAGGTGCTGGTCACCACCAAAGCATGGACCCAGGAATGGAGATTTCTTCCCACCCAGAGCTCTAAGAAATCTCCTGGCTCCAGGATCCCAACCATGATCCAGAAAACACAGAAAGAACTGAAAAGGCAGTTCTCTCCTGGTACCAGTAATGTCTTCCTGGAGCCACTCAGCCCCTCTGGCTGAGAACCCTGGGTGACTTTGAGGCCACCTAACACCGTGGTATTGCCTCACAATGCCACAATATGTTTCTTGCTTGGTATGACATACATTTTGCATAATAGTTCACGGAAATGTAGATACTGACTATATTTTTTCAGCCAATGAAATCAGCAGGTTCGTTGAGCGAGAATAAATAATATGATAAGCCACCAAGACACTGCATTAGGTTCAGTGTATTATAATTGATCTGGAATGACTTATATAAATTCTTTGCATCATTGACAGGGAACTTTAGCCTCTTAAGTCATTTGCAAATGTCCTAATTTCATGGATTCTTACCCCACAGGCTGCTCACCCATGACATGCTAATGTACACAATGATCTCCATTATCTTCTTGTTTGCTTCAAGATGCTGATGGTGCTAATCCTGCTAGCTGATATAAAATTGTAATTTATGCTATTGCTTTACCAAAGCACACTGTTACTCCATAATATTTATATCTGGACACTCTTCTTTCTTTTACTTACTTTAAGGGCTTGTTCACACCAATTGAGGAGCGTTCCTGAGCGGTAGCTGCTGAAACGCACCGCAATCACTCACAAAACTTACCGTTGCGTGGGAGGGGGATTGGTGGTGCATTGAAGTCAATGGCACTGCTTCCATGCCCCCCCAACCGCACTGCAATTGGACACGTAGCAAAACATTGCCTGCATTGGTTCCACTGCATATGCAAAAAATGCTGCTTGCTCTGTTTTTTGCGTTTGCAGTGGAACGGAACGCAGGCAATGTCTTGCCACATGTCCAATCACACTGCGGGTGGGGGGGTGTGGAAGCGGTGCCATTTACTTCAATGCACCACCATGACCCCTCCCACACCAGAACGCAGGGCGAAGTTTTGTGAGCGATTGCTGTGCGTTCCAGCAGCTACCGCTCTGGAACGCACCGCAATTGGTGTGAACAAGCACTAAAGGAAACAATAAAATTACTAGTCACATTCTAGGAAATCTCTGCTGTTCACTAGTTGTGGTAACAATGAGTGTGGTCTGGCAAACTATTTATAGGTATATACAGTGAGGAAAATAATTATTTTATTCTCTGCAGATTTTGTAAGTTTGCCCACTTATAAAGAAATGAAAGGTCTCAAATTTTTATCATAGGTGTATTTTAAATGATAGAGACAGAATATCAACCAAAAATCCAGAAAAAACACGCTTTACAAATGTTATAAATTGAGTTGCAGTTCAGCGAGTAAAATAAGTATTTGATCCCCCAAGCAAGACATGACTTAGTACTTGGTGGAGATACCCTTGTTGGCAATCACAGAGGTAAGACGTTTTGTTCCACTCCCTCCATACATTTTCTATAGGATTAAGGTCTGGAGACTGGCTATGACCTTAATGTGCTTCTTCTTGAGCCATTGCTTTGTTGCCTTGGTGGTATGTTTTGGGTCATTGTCATGCTGAAAGACCCATCCACGACCCATTTTCAGTGTTCTGGCTGAGGGAAGGAGGTTCTCATCCAAGATTTTACAATACATGGCCCATGCATTGGCCCCTTAATGCAACAAGGTCGGCCTGTACCTTTAGCAGAGAAACAGCCCCAAAGCATAATGTTTCCACCTCCGTGCTTGACTCCGTGCTTGACTGTAGGGATGGTGTTCTTAGGGTCATAGTCAGCATTTTTCTTCCTCCAAACACGGCGAGTCAAGTTAATGCCAAAAAGCTCAATTTTGGTCTCATCTGACCGCAGCACTTTCTCCCAATCCTTCTCTGAATCATTTAGATGTTCATTGGCAAACTTCAGACAGGCCTGCACATGTGCCTTCCTGAGGAGGGGGACCTTGCAGGCGCTGCAGGATCTCAACATGGCAGGGTGTATTGTGTTACCAATAGTTTGTTTGGTGACTGTGGTCCTAACTGCCTTGACATCATTCACAAGCTTCTCCCGTGTAGTTCTGGGCTGATCCCTCACTTTTCTTATGATCATCCTTACCCCATGAGGTGAAATCTTGCATGGAACTCCAGACCGAGGGCGATTGAGGGTTATTTTGTATTCCTTCCATTTGCGAATAATCGCTCCAACAGTTGTTTCCTTCTCACCAAGCTTCTTGCCGATAGTCTTGTAGCCCATTCCAGCCTAGTGCAGGTCTACAATCCTGTCCCTAACGTCCTTTGGCATCTCTTTGGTCTTGCCCATGGTGGTGAGGCTTGGATGGAAGAAAGAGATTCTGTGGACAGGTGTCTTTTATATACATAACGAGTTGTTGCTAGGAGCACCATCTAAAGGTGCCCACACACCTTGCGATTATCGTACGATAGTCGCGGGAAATCCCACGATCGTACGATATTCGCAAAGGTGTGTGGAAGGCGTGCGACCGTTTCTACTGTTGCACGACTTTTGTCTTACGAACATGTTTTAAAACCAGCCGAGAATCGTACGATTTTCGGCTGGTTTGTGGCATGCTTGTAAGATAATTGCTGCATGGGCCGGTGTGCGCAAGCAAGTCTTGCGATGGTTGTAAGGTGTATGGGCACCTTTAAATTGACAGGACTAATCTGTGTACCGCATAGCAAGTCTGTGGGAGCCAGAAGTATTGTTGGTTGGTAGAGGATCAAATATTCATTTTACTCACTGAACTGCAACTGAATTTATAACATTTGTATTGTGTGTTTTTTCTGGATTTTTGGTTGATGTTCTGTCTCTATCCTTTAAAATACACTTATGATAAAAATGATAGACCTTTCATTTCTTTGTAAGTGGGCAAACTTACAAAATCTGCAGGGGATCAAACAATTATTTTCCTCACTTTAAATAGGTATATAGACACGCACGCACGCACGCACGCACGCACGCACGCACGCACGCACGCACGCACACACACCTAATTGTATGTGATAACACACTTTACGCACTTCTTGTGCCACCTTGTGGTGACATAGCCACACTGCATCTTAGGGGAACAAACTTATTTATTTATTATTGATTGGTATTTAGATAGCGCTGACAATTTACGCAGCGCTGTACATAGTGCACATTCACCTCAGTCCGTGTCCTCAAGGAGCTTACAATCTACTTGCAGATAGTGACTTGGCCAGGATTCAAACCAGGGACCCCCAGTGCTGCAAGGCACTGTGCTGCCCGCACTTTTATATTGGTACACCATGATGCATTTCTACTGGACTAATACGGCTTACCCATTTATATTGCACTATATATATATAGATATAGATATCTATATGTATATAGATATAGATATCTATATACACATATAGATATCTATATCTATATAGATATATAGATATATGAGCTAATGGCAGGAAGTACTGTGTTAAAGTCCAGTCATGTGTATGGTGGTTAAACAAAGACACTAAGTGCAAAGTAGTAATCACTGTACTTGTCAGAAAATAATGTAGTGTGAGCAGCATTTAGAACTGTCATGCTCTGCAGAGCTTTATGTTATGTGCACAATGTGTGCCATACAGAAGCCCTTTCTAAGACATAATGCGCCCCCAATTATTGGCTGAAATTTATCTCACTAACTAAGTTTACGTAACCCAACCTATGAGATGTTTGACTTTGATGCCTGATGTCATTCATTTCCTGGGAAATTTCCACTGTCAAAAATGTGTGGATATTAGTTATGATTAAACCTGCTCAGTCTGGAACGAATCGTTAACCATGTAAATCTGTTCCTACATTGCTAGATACTAGTGCAGATGCAAATATTGTTTATCAGAGTTCTTTAAAGATTGTTTCTGTATTGTAATTTGATCTTTACTGATCACTGAAGAAGTAGATTATCAGTTCATGTACTAAGCCAGGCCCTCTAATGTTCTGGTTTAACTTGTGCAATTTGATCATAGTTATGGTGTGCCTTTTACTCTACTGAATACTGTGTAATTAGGTTCTTGATCCCAACTCTGACCTCTCTCCTGATCTGAACTGATTTGATGACTATAGATTTTTATTTTCTGTACATGCAGGTCTCTTTCTAGAACATTCAACACACACTTTTCCAGATCTCATACGACTTGTTTCCTACTACAGTTGTGAGAGGTAATTGTAATACAAATCTTCTCCTTATGGCGTTAATGTGTTAGTTCAAGTGTATAAACCATAACAATTCAATTCTCTTATTTGCTCCCTTTTGGTCTGCTAAATATACTATCAAAAGTGTTTTGTTATATCTGTATTATAAGTGCATTTTTTAAGTCGTCAAAAATCATGTGAGTTGATAACTTCTGTACTTTCTGCTTGTGTACAAGGAAGGCTTATGGAGATGAGAATGAGTTGACAAGATGAGAGGTTGACAAGATGAGAGGTTGTGTTCTTTGTAATTAATCAGAAATTAAGTAGGCAGGGCTGGCACCATGTACTTTGGAATTCAGAGGCAAAAATATACTCCTTGGAATTCATAAAGAGTTTCAAAGACACTTATATGAATTCTGGGGTCTGTCAGTGCAACAAATGTCGAAACTTGTGACAGTCTTATGTACCTGTCAGAAAGAAGTACATGAATCTGTTGCCATGGATGAATGGTGGGGGCTGGCCTCCGTAACATATCTGGGCCATGTCCATATTTCGGCAATGGTGTCAGCCAGCATCCAATTTCCTTAGCTTCCATTCAGCTGTTGGCCAGGGAAATCTCCTGGCCAGCAGCTGAATAGGGCTGGGGATGCGTCATTAGTTGTTAGGATGCCGGCAGCCTCTCATGTCCTTGCCCCTCTCTGACCACTGCCATCTCTCTGTATGCCATAGCAGAGTTGGTCCTAATTATTGGCAGTTTCCTAATCTGTAAATTGGCTAGAATGTTTTTAGAATAAGTTTAGAATTTTTAGATATAAATTAGTTGGAATTTTTTTGAATTTGTTGCTGCCATAGTGACAGGTTCTTAAATTGGTGGTAATAAAAACTACCTAAATCTGTTGCATGTGTTGAAACTGCAGCCAAAATGGTCTCAGTGCTTTCATGATATAGGTGCAGGTTATCAACAGTTATTTTATTACTTGCAGTGTGTATAAAGGAATGCAATATTGGGAAATATACATGTACTGCAGAGATGTAGAAAATACTCTTTTTTTTTTTTATTGTGCCTTGACATACACATTAAGATCTTTCCAGGTTTGGGCTGCTTTGAGGGTATATTTATAAAACAGTAAATGTGACATTGATCAATTCACTGCATGTAAATCTTCCTGGTGCATTTGTTTAAAATTCAAGCATTTGATTCACCTGCAGTAAATGGTTGGAGCATGTCACATTATCTGCTTTATAAATATGCACCTATATAGGGTATCACTATGATTACTTTTTGCCGGTGGCATTCTGCCAATGCCAGCTAGAGGAGACTTTTTTTTATTAAAAAAAAAAAGAAATCACAAAATTAAGTGTAAAAGCTAAGTACAAGGGTGACCAAAATCTTCTTTCCACATATGCAGAGTTTTTTCCTTTTATGCCCTTGTTATGGGGTGCACACATCCTGAAATGTTTAGAGCTATGAGAAGTACTGCCTTCAAAAAGGTTGGACACACAAAACAGCCATTTTCACTCACCAATTTTAATTTATGTGCAGAAGAAAAAAAAACTGTGACTGCATATTCCGTGTGAAAATCTTAATTTGCTAAAGGCTGGGGATAGGGGAGTCAGGCAGGTATGTGGGAAGCAAATACCGTTACTACTGCATATAGCCTAAGAAGCTTTACCCTATAGAAAACCCAGTGGGTGCACTGTACATCCCAATGGAAATTCAGAATGTAGAGCATAGGGAATGTTACCTCCTGTATTTTCACCAGACACGATAATGGTTGGAGTTTGTGTTTTGTTGCAGCTCTAGTGTAGAGATGAAAACATGTAGGACAGCTTAACTCTAAACGTGACCCTGATCTTTAGGTGTCAATCTATCATTATAAATGTAATTCAACACAAAAAATAAACCCCAGACTTGTCCAATCAAGTACTTCATCCCCTGATTACAGTAGAAACTCACACCAAAAATTTGTGGGGTTTAAAGAGGCATACCACCATTGCATACGCTCATATCAAAATGATTTTATTTTAAAAATTCAAGTAAAAAACATATCCAATAAACAATTATTTTAAAAACATATGTTGAAAAACTCCCTATTTTCAATTTGCCTGATATCTAGCGCAGCCATATTACAGACATATACCAATATGTAACCATGTATATTTTATATAGATTATCTTCATTACTCTTTCAATCATCAACACGGTAGATTTCAAATGACTTGCTTTTACAGGTCTGTGTCCCAATGCATTTCGCTATAGCGCTTCCTCTGGGGACCAAGGGTGACTAATTGAATACAAATATATATAATTACTCACACGTCAGCGCATTATTTACTTGGAAACATAACTCAACATTAAACTTGAAACTTAGAAAGAACTTAACATTTGCGCTGCTACTTATCCGACACTAGGTGTCAGGGGCGAATCTGGATCCTTACATACAAGGGAAGGGCGATACCCACATGTCCTCCCCTTGGCTGATGGATATGTTTTTAATATGAATTTCAAAAATAAAATCATTGATATGAGCTTATGCAATGGTGGTATGCCTCTTTAAACCCCACCATTTTTTGTTGTGAGTTTACAAATGTAATGTAAAGCAAAAGCAAGTACTTTTTCCATTTAAATGTGTCTATTAACCTATATACAGTAATATGATTTCACTATCCAATTTAACCATATTAAGCTGCACTTTCAAGTAATTTTCTTTTTCTACATTTGCTGTTCTCAGCATTGCTACATTTGTGTTGTATCTTGCATGTAACTTGGGTCCTTATTTTTCAGGGATGTTCTACCTTATACACTAAGACTTCCTGCAGCTATAGAAAAAGTGACTTCAAAAAAAGAGCTGGAGGCTATTTCCAATCTAGGACATGGTAAATAAGTTATATTTTGTAATGCACATATACATATAGTCTTGATTACAATGAAAAAAAGGTCATGTAAAGCAGCTGGACTGGTGTTATTTTATGTCATCCCTATGCTAACTCTATACCTCATATTACTCAGTCTAGCTGGAACTGTTAATACAGCTCTGTTAATGTATTGTAAACTTGTGAAACTTTTTTCACAAGTTTTGATTATTATTATTTTTTTTTAGAATTTTTTATATTAATTATAGTATAAAAAATATATTTATATAT
>NW_017306367.1:603614-621047 GCF_000935625.1 Nanorana parkeri | reverse complement strand
TTTTACACTTTATTTTAATTTTTTTACACTTTGTAAAAAAAAACAAAAAAAAAAAACTAGACGATCAGAAATGATACATTTCACTGAAAAGATACATTGTATCCTTTCAGTGAAATTTATCTAAACATCGGCTCTCGAGCTGTCAAAACAAATAGCAGAGAGGTGAGTCACTGCTGCCTCTCTGCTATTTTGAGCTGTCAAATACGGGATCGCAAATTGCGGTCCTCTATTTGCATGTAACGGCTTCATTCTTTCATTAATGAAAGGAAGAAGCTTTTACAAAAAGCTTAATTATTTCATTAATTAATGCCTCAATACTGAGACATTAATGAATGACTGTTAAATGCTGAGAATCAGCAAATACCGGCATTACAAAGCCTGATATAACTCGTCACGTACAGTGTACGTGGCCAGTCATGTAGGCACAAAGTGACAAGACGTACACTGTACGTCTCCCGTCACGAAGGGGTTAACAACCAAAAAAAAGAGAGCGAAGTTCTCCACTCAAGGGGAAAAATGTACTGCACAAAGGTCTAGCACACAGAAAGAACAAAGCATGGCAATGTATTGATGTTATACGGTATATAGGAGAACTATGCGGTGGCCAAATCACTAGCTCTCTTGTGTTAAAGTGTTTGGATATTGGGCTCAACATTCACCACAGATGCAGTCTGCATAGAATGGGAATGGTCTTCCTCAGTTTACGTTGTTTTTTTCCAGGTGCTTTATTTTCCTCTTAACAACCCCAAAAATACTGGTACATTAAAAGGCTTCTATCCAGACTGTCTGTAAGAATGTGTGTCTATATACCTTTGATGGGAAAACACATACTATGCTGCATTGTGTCAAAAAGTAAAAGTGAATGGTTGTATGTGCGGTTTTAAGTCCCATCAAAGTAAAATAAATGCAGACATGAATATATAGATGTATGTGGGTGATATGACCAGAACTGACATATTTTTTTGCCTTCTAAATGAGTGCTTTTCTTGTTATTTATTTTGCTTTTTAGAGTTCTGGAATTCCTCACTTAATGCTCGCGATAATTCTTCAACTCCAAACTCCAGTGCTACCTCTCTTACACTCTCCTTGACACCTCTGCCACACCTACCAGATACTATCAGCCCAACTCTTGTTCCTGCACTCAAAACTCGTAGTCCCAAAGAGGTTTCCTTAACAGGGAAAGAAGGAGCACTATTTTTTCTAAATCCTCTGTTCAAATCTAAAGACTCTGGAGCATTGAAGCGCTCCCACTTCCAAAAGAGCATCAAAGTTAGGGTGTCTACTGAAAATTCAGGTTCCCTTTCTCCTCCTCTAAACCCACCTCCTCCAGTACCCTGTGAGGAAGCTGTAAAAGAGGAAGAAGAGGTGGTTTCGGTGGAGGCTCCAGATGAACCTAAGGCCAGACAAACCGAGGAATTATCAGAAGACCAAGCATATAGAAAGCCTCGGTCATCTCTTAGACAACGTTTGAGAAAGAGCTTGAGTAAAGGTAGCCGTGACTTTGGGATAAAGCTGTCACCAATGCGGTCTAAAGATGTGGGTGACTACAATGTCCCTTCCACAGTGACAAGAACACAAGATGTAAAGGATGCAAAAGAGAACAATGTCAATGGAGTGTCTGCTTTGGAAGAGCATGATAGTGGATCCATCAGCAGTGCAGAAGATATAACATCGGAGGATGGTGTAATGTCTCCCCAGCTTACACGTAGAAAGAAAAAGAAAAGTGGTCGTTCCTCATTTCGAGCGGTTAGCGGAGCTTTCCTGTCCCTTTTGTCACCGGAACGAAAAATTATGATATTAATAGAGGAAATGGGGAAAGACGTGTCAACAGAGTTTGGGAAGGAACTGCAAGCATTTCTTCAAAATATGGAACTGAGTAAAAATAAAGATGTAAAGCATAAGACACAGGATGGACAACCAACTTATAAGACTTTGCTAAAGAATGTCAGGGATTTTATGGATCGCATGAAGCATATGTTGAGGGAAAGTACAGAGATGCATCTTGAAACACTTATACCCGATGAACAAGGTTAGTGAGGCTCTGGCAGATATTGTATAGATTCGTATGCCTTTTTTTTTATTTTCTGACTGACGGTCAGGCCGCGGCACCCGATGTCAGAAAAGAAAAAAAAAACGATCGATTGAGCAGATTAAACCTTTCAGGTAAAAAGTGTTTCTCTCCCGGCCGGGATGTGTACTCGCCGGCCTAAGCAGCTTCATCAGGTAACTAAGGGAAGGGGGAGGAGTCCAGTGACGTCTAGGACATCGACGTCACCGGACTCCTCCCCCCTTCCCTTCATTAGCCGACAGCCACTTGGGGGAGCAGTCCGGTGACGTAGATGTCCGTGACGTCACCGGATCTCCGACGGAAGACTCGGAAGCCGGCGGAGAGGTGAGTACGGATCAAAAGAACTTTGATCGATCAAAATAATTTTGATCATTCAAAAAAATTAACGATTAGTCGAGGGATTAATCGTTAATTTCCGCAGCCCTAATATATATATGTAAATATATATATACTGTATATCCGGAATAGATATAACGGCACTCACGGGTCTTGCAGCAGACATAAGTCAAAGCATCAGCATTTTATATATATGGGCATGGTGAAATTCAGCTTTCCACCTTAAATGGAAAGCTAAATAAAAGTGTATCTTTTTTCAGATTTGCCTACAAAGAAACATGGAAATGCACATTCTTAGCAACATTGAGACCCATGTATTACTTATGTTCCCTTACTGGGCTACTATAATATTGTGGTTCCTATATTTGAGAAAATGAAGGGTTGCAGCAGATGGGGGTGGGCGACCTTCTTTGTTGGTATATAATGTACATGTAAACTTGCATTACACAAACTCTGTGTAAACCTGGCCATACACCTTACAAACATTGCACGACTTTCGTTGTGCGATGGTTGTAAGGCAATTAAAATCTCGTACGATCTGCCCCTCTTGGACAGGCAGATCGTACTTGCCATCATAGCAAGCCCTCCCCGCTGAGGGGAGGGCTTCCCATGATTCCAATGCTGAGCGGGCAGTGTGCCAGGTTTTCGAGCGTGCTCAGAAGACAAAAGACGTGCGACCGTACAGTACAAACGGTCGCACACGCCTTCCATACACCTGCCGATTATCGCACGATAGCTGGATCACCCGTGATTATCGTATGATAATCGGCAGGTGTATGGGCACCTGCCGATTAAAAACTGCCAATAAGGATACCTGCTTTAGTTGTCCATGATGGAATTTTCATAATTTTGGGGAGATTTCTTTTGGCCCCTACTGTTATGTCAGTGGAAAGGGAAATCTCCACAATATTTACACAGAAAGCAATAAAATATTTGCTGTTGCATGACAGTTCAATTTAAGAATATTGTCACAAATAATGTCTAATTGTTCTTTATGTGTACACATTTATATACAGTATGTTCTGAGTCCGGATACCAGGTCCATGCTATATATACCACAATCACATTTATTGGTGCATTTTTGGTATATCATGATATTAGACATGTGCGATTCGTTTCGATGCATCCGAATTCCATATTACAGCTAAAACGAATGCAAACGAATCCGAAATCCCGATTTCCCGAAATTCGTTAGCAATAGTCGGGTCGAAATTTCGTTTTTTGGACGAAATTCTGTTGCAGCAAAATGACATTAGAAAAAAAATAAAAATATTTTTTAAATTTTTTTTACAGTCTGCAGAAGATGGAAAAAAAATAAGCGTGAGGTTCCCCCCCAATTCATACCAGACCCTTTAGGTCTGGTAGGAATGTTAGGAGGGACCCCCCCAGTTAAAACACATAAAAAAGTGCGTGGGGTTCCCCCCAAAATCCCTACCAGACCCTTGATCCGAGCAAAGGGCAGGAAAGGGGGGGGGGCGATCAAGCGCCCCCCATCCCTGTGCCTTACCAGGCCACGTGCCCTCGTCATTGGGAGGGTGTACTAAAAAGTCCCGCCGCACGACGCCCGTCTGATCCCGACGAAAACTCGGCTCAAAATGACATTCAGCCCGAAAATAAACAGATGGGCGGAGCGAGCCGTGATGTCACGTCTCGCTCCGCCCATTTGATATTCTCAGCTGTCAAATGCTACATAGCATTCGGGGACTCCCGAATGCTAGTCGTGAGTTTCCGAATGCTATTCGGGTCCGTGAGCCGAGGTGTCATATGAAAAGCATTATGACACCTTTTTTTCCCTATCTTCTACAGACTATAAAAAAAAAAAAAACATTTCTAATGTAATTTTGCTGCAATTAAATTTCGTCCAAAAACGAAATTTCGACCAGACTACCGCTAACTAATTTCGTCCGAATCCGAATTCCGAAACTAATTCAATTTCGGACCCGAATCCGAAAAACGAAATAATGCAAAATCTGAGAGAGCCAAAGGAAATCTCACCGCTCCAATTCCTTAGCCACCATCAGGATTCCCCAGGTGCTGGTCCAATAGGTGCGTCTCCACCTTGGAATGTAGCAGTATATGAACAGACCGCACCATCCAGAGAATTCCAATACTGCAGACTTTATTGAAATTCACAGCAAATCCAGTATATCAGTGAATAAAAGTGTATAAAGCAACAAATGCCAGCACTGCACACCCCCAACCAACTACAACCTCTCACATGTTTCACCCGAAGGTTTATTCATAAACAAATTTTTTGCTGGTGCACATGTCTACATGATATATATCTAAATCATAAATAGAAAGGCTGTATGTGTTACTGTGTTACTGAGGTTTTTAACACCAACAGAACTGTCCTATATGTTATTACAGAACGTGTCTTGGAAAAGTCACTTCACCGACTTACACTGAAGCCTCTGAAAACATATCTAATGTCTGAAATCCAAAGAGAAATGGAGGAAAAAGGAGAGCTGGAGAGACTTGAAAAGAATATGCAGAGTGTAAAGAATGGTGGATCATCCCTTCTTGGTGTAAAGTTAAAAGCTCCTGTGAGTCAAGATCTAGAGAAGATTCGACAGAAATTGCTGAGAATGCAATTAAAATGTTCTCCTTGTGATAAGGTCCGCCTATTGCTACAGGCCTGCAGAGGAGTTTACAAAAGCATGGACACACAACAAGGTAACAATGAGAGCAAAGCCCAATTTAGCCTTGACGCTGCCTTAAAGAAGAATTTTAAAAACGTATCCTTGCGTTGGGGAAAAATTCTGCACTGCAAGGGTTAAGTGCTCAATTTGTCTAGGGGGCTCAAATATACTTACCTGATACTCGGTCCCACCAGGCTGTTAGTCCGGGCCCTACAGCCACTTCTCCCCTGTGCTCCAGCAGTCTAAGGATTGCTGACATCATCACATCTAATGCAAGTCCATTGACTTGCATTAGGCACGAGGATGCTGGAGTGGTGGGGGAAAGAGGTGAGTGCCAACTGCTGTGAGACCGAAGATCAGGTGAGTATATCTGCTTTATTTAATCCCTGTAGACAAAAGGAGCACTGAGGCCTGGTTCACATCTAGCGTATTGTGGCAGCCGAATAAACACGACAAAATGCTTCACAAAAAAAACCCCATTCATTCGTATGGCCCCTGTGCACACCTGAGCATTGTGTCGCAATAAGCAAAACGCCTGTCGCTGGAAAAAGTACATGAGCTTGTTTGTCCCCATACATTCAAAAGAAAACGCTTAGAAACACGCAATTATTTATTTTTTTTGCATGCACGTTTTGTCTATTTAAATCAATGCATCATGCTCTGCTCTCACAAATGCACGACTTGATGCACGCAAGTAAAAGCGCACAAAAATACTCACAAAAATGTCAGTTTCTATGCGTGAAAACGCTGTCCCTAGGTGTGAATGGATCCTTAGCTCTTGCAGAGCACACTGCTAGGGCAAGTTTTTTTAAAATCCCAGAGTTCTTCTTTAACTCTCTAGCTCTCTAGATCTGAGAGGGCGTCTTTAGACGTCCTCTCAGACGCGCCCAGTCGCGCGCGAGGGAAATGCACGATATTTAAAAACAGGCAGCGATGCCCGTTAACGTACAAGCGGTAGCCGGCGGATCGCTTATATGGGGAAAGGATCGGTGTGTGTGTCCCTCCGCGGTCCCCCCCGCTGGTCCCGGGCTCCACTGTGCCCGGTGCGAGCCCGGGATCAGCATGGTGCCTATGTCACAGGGGATCAGAGGGAGATCGGTACACGAGCTCCCTCCGGTCCCCTCTCCGATGCAAGAATGCGGAAGTGTTGTATTTTACATCACTTCCGCATTCTTGTGTCACTTTCCAGCTTCAGAAGCTGGAAAGAAGCTGATGGAGCAGATCTCTGCTTCAGATGCTTCTTTTGGGGGGTCCTAGGTGACATTAGGGGTCTTGGAGACCCCTGATGTCTCCATAAAGAGGACCTGTCACATATTTTGCTATCAAATAGGGGGGTTTTATTAGCCCCCGTATATGATAGCAATAAAGTTTAGTGGGAAAAAAAATAGGAAAAAAAAAATTAAAGTTTCCCCCCCAAAAAATTTAAAGTTACACATGAAAAAGAATAAAAAAAACCCACATTTTTTTAAAAAGTCCCCACCCATAAATACACGCATGCAAACATGCGTCGGGGCGCTGCGTTAAAAAAACGACGATTATGCCCATTACTCTGCACATGTTACATATCGCTGCGAACGTCACAGTGAGAGCAATCATTCTAGGGCCATCAATCACTGATAACACTAAACTGAAGAGCGGTAAAAGCTTTTAAAGCATCGCCTATGGCCAATTTTGGGTATTGTAGTTTTCTGCGATTTGGCGGGTTCGTGCAATTTTACAGCTTGACATGTTTGGTGTCTATTTACCCGACGTGACCCCATCTTTTATATTTGACCAAAAAAATGGGTAATAATAAATGTTTCCTAAAATAATGTAAAAAAAAAACGTAAAAAAAAAAAAAATTTCAGTAATTTTTCCTAATTATAGTAAAAAATAAAAACCCGCAGTGGTGATTAAATACCACCAAAAGAAAGCTCTATCTGTCCCAAAAAAACGGTATAAAATTAATTTCAGTACAGTGTTGCATGACGGAATAAATGTCAGTCAAAGTACTCCAGCGCTGAATACTGAAAAATGGCCTGGCCAGGAAGGGGGTCTAAACACCTGGTCTTCAAGCAGTTAAGCACACAGTAATAATGTCACCATTTTCCACTGGAGCAAAGCTTAACGTGTATGTAAACCCCAACTATAAATTTCTCATATTTGCTCCATTTTGTCCCGTTGAATATACCATTGAAATTGTTTTGTTTTATCGGATCGTTAAGTACCAAAAATATCTGTTAATCTCACTAAGAAATTTGATGAACTTTTAACTACCTGTGCTTTCTGCCTATGCTGACTCTCATCAGTTAGCATTGTTCCCAGCTCTGTGTAGTACAACCACCCATTGTATAAAAGATGAGAGAGGAGGTGATCTGTAGTTCTAAATTACTTTTAGGCATAGTTGACAAGTGTAGGTGCAGTATCCAGGACACTTGGCATTTAGCAACTGATGGGGTTTCACATATAGTTTAAAGGGTAAAAACAAGACTCTGGAGCTAGAATAAGCTTGACTTTTCTTTGAAACAGTCCAGACTTATGAATAATTTCACCTGTCTTTATATCTAGATATACAGTATATTCCATCTATCTAGATGCTCACTCATTTATTTGGAGTGACACCAAAGATAACCTCTTCTTATGCATTTTTCTTTCTTTGCGCCCCTTCAATAAATCAGCTTGTGACACGCTTTCTTTATTATACAATGAATATATAGTACATACATAAACAGCACTGCATCCTCTCACAATAAAAATAAATAGTGTATACATATATTTCATTTGTAAAATAATTTTTTTCTGTTTAATGGTATTAAGGAATGGGAATATATACTAAATGTCCCCAGATAGGAGCGTGTGAGGAAAGTGAGATCTATATGCATTGTATGACTATAGGTGGACTTGTCTCTTCCAGATGATGCGTGTGGTGCAGATGAATTTCTACCTGCGCTGTGCTATGTTCTGGCGCTATGTGAGCTGCCACAAATTCTAACAGATACTCAATACACCATAGAACTGCTGCCACAAGAATCCCTTATGGGGGAAGGTAAGATTCTTATTAATTTTTCTGATATTAGCATGTGAGTTTCTACACAATGCTTACCTTTATAACATTTATATTGCAAGCTCACACTGTGTCGGGATCCATGTATTCCCTATATTTCCTATATCCTATCCTATACATATAGTAAAAGAGGAATACATGAGGTAAAATGGGGTTTTTGTTTCCCACTTAGTTTGAGTCTGATATAGAGATTGCATATTAAAATAATAATATAGAGAATTCAATACTATAGCAGGAGTGATAAATCGTGGTGTTGTATTTCAACTAAAATGATTAGCTTAAAAGTAAAAAAAATAAAGAATAAATGTGGAATTCTACATATAGTATTTGGGGTTGAATAAAGACATAAGTCCATCAAGTCCAACCCATATAGGTCCGCGCATCATCTCTTTCTTAGGAGTACTTGTACCCCTGTATATTACGGTCCCTCAGGAAATCATCCAAGAGTTTTTTGAACAATTCCACACTCCTTGCTGAAATCACTGCCGATGGCAGTGCGTTCCAGACCCTAGCCGCTCGTACCGTGAAGAACCCCCTTCGCACCTTGTGCTGGAATTTGTTTTCCACCAATTATAGGTGGTGGCCTCTAGTTTTTGTAACGGAGTTAATCTTAAAGAGTTTGTTGCCAATGTTGCTGTCGCCATTGAACATCTTGTACATGAAAATCATATCCCCCCTTAATCTCCTTACTTCCAACGTGAACATGTTTACATTTATTAGCCTTGTCTCATAGCTCTGGTCCTCCATTCCCCTAATTAGTTTGGTTGCCCTCCGCTGGACTCTCTCCAGCTCAAGGACATCTTTTCTTAATACTGGTGACCAAAACTGGACCGCGTACTCCAGATGAGACCGAACCAATGATCTATAAAGTGGCAAAATGATAGACTTGTCTCTGTAGTACATCCCCTTCTTAATACAGGACAAGACCCTACTTGCTTTGTTTACAGCAGCCTGGCACTGCAAACTACCCTTTAGTTTGTGGTCTACAATGACCCCCAAGGCTTTTTCTATTTCTGACTTCCCTAGGGGCTTACCGATAATTGTATAACCCATTTGCTTGTTTTTATTTCCAAAGTGCATTACTTTGAATTTATCGACATTAAACCTCATCTGCCACATTAATGCCCACTACCCTATTTTATCCAGGTCCTCCTGTAATGTTATACTGTCTAGGTCCGTTTCTAATACCTTCCCTATTTTTGTATTGTCTGCAAACACTGAAACATGGCTATTCACACCCTCCCCGATATCATTAATAAACAGGTTAAACAATATGGGTCCCAGCACAGAACCCTGAGGCACACCGCTTATTACACTAGCCCAGTCTGAAAAGGTGCCATTTATAGATACTCTCTGGACCCGCTCCCGTAGCCAGCTCTCTATCCACGTACACACCACCTCATCTATGCCCATAGATCTCAGCTTGTGTAGTAATCGTTTATGTGGTACCGTACATGATGGCTGCTGCATTGGAAGTGTTCCATAGTAATGGAAACAGGAACACACACTATGTGCACAGTACCCCAAAAGGCCACAGGACTAAGTACCTGAAAATAGATACATTAGTTGTCAAGTGCATAGCTGTCAATTCACTCAAGAAACTTGTGCATTTTACCAGGCATTACCTCAATGCACATTAGCACATGGCACTCTGTGTGGTGTGTTGTGGTGCTGTTCATTGAGATTGGTACTACCCTCCACAAGTACAGTAGGAACCAAGGAACTTGCACTGCAGCGCACATTCCTTGCATTGTACTGCGCTGTGTTAAAAAAGTGCAGATGTGTTTTTCACATTACTGTGCATTGGCAGCCTATTCCTAATGAACTGGCTGTCTAAATGCAGCTCAAGGTACTATGCAAAATGCTGCACATTAAAGTGTATGCACTAATGCACCGCAGTGGAATGTCAAAGTGAAGGGGGCCCTAACAGTCTGATCTGCACTAGACTTCTATGAGGTTGGGGATTGATCCCTCTCCCAGTTACCATAGAAGTCTATAAGGTTCTACTGCTACTGTGCATGTACAGGAATTGAGACCTAGACCTGGCATTTAGGGACAGTGCTGCTGATCTCCTCTGACCTCCAGTGTGTCACCGCATATAGTATCAATCAGCTAGTATACGTGGGAAGTCTTCTATCACCAATAACTTATTTCTGGTTCTCTTAAGTAGCTCATGTAAAATATATAAGCCACAAATAAGTTATTAGAGTCTGGAGACTTACTTTTCTGGAAGCTGATTGCTAGTATATGCAGAGTTCTCTGCAGGTTATAGGGGTTTATCAGCACTTTCACTAAATGCTGGGTCAGCCAGGGGTGTATCTACTGCAAGGCAAACTAGGCATTTGCCTAGGGCGGCACTTTCCAGGGGGGGCAGCAGAAAACACCACCCCAGACTTGCCAGTGGGGTGAGGCTGGACGGCACAGAATCAGGCAGCGACGACTGCCTAATGAGGCAAATTAGGTGGTCGCAAGGCCCTAAGAGCAGTTGTCTAATTAGAGAGCTGCCTGGTGGAGGGGAGGGCCCAGTGAGTTGTGGTCCAGCTGGTTTTGTACAGGAGGTGGAGGAGAAGCAGCGGGGTGGCTCGGGGCTGGCCATAGCATGTGATCTGATGGCGGGATGTCCCAGAAGCAGGCTGGGGACTGCAATGTATTCTTTAGATTGAGGGGGGTGCCTGAGTTTAGTCCAGCACAAAACCAAAATACACCACTGGGGTCAGCTCTAGGAACTAAATTTGTTCTTTACTCTAGTTTGATTATTAAGCCCTTGTGTCACCACCCTCATTGTTTTTGTTTTTTTGCTTTTTATCAGGAGGTTATTATCTGACCAGTGTATCTGCCTCCCTGTCAGTCCTATGCTCACTACATACTCACCCCCAGGATGCTGCACTGTCACTCAGTGAGTGGCATCGGAGGAGGCAAGGCTTGGCATCACTCAATGACCTACAGGTATCCTATGCATGTTTATAATAGATATGGATAAAAAAAATATCTAAAATTGAATTATAGTATGTGGAGGGTTTTTTTTTTTTTTTTAAATACATGATAAAGAAATGTTTAGGTATATGACAGAACAAATGTGACAATAAGAGTAATTTTCCTTGTTTACAATTGCCCTTAAGTTCAATTCACTGTAATACATTTTTTTTTTAGAATGGCCCTATAACATATGTAGGAGAAACATTAACAAAGCACTGTAATTTGCTGCTGATAATAATGCTATAGTTAATTAAATGCTGTATATTGTCCTTTCAATCATAAAGGTTCAAATGTATATTGGAAGTTACATTGTATTTGAATAAGTTCCACCTTTGTGTGTCTGTATGTAATTGTGCATGTGTGTGTGTGTTGATGAGTCCCTGTGTGGTCTAGTTTTTGAGAGTACCTGTACCCCTGTATGTTACGGTCTCTGAGGAAGGTATCTAAATGATTTTGGAATGTTTCAATACTTTCTGCTGATACCACTGCTTGTTACAGAGAGTTCCAAAATGTAACTGCTATAACTGAAAAGAAGCCCCTACTTCCTTTGTGGTTAAATCTTTTCTCCACCAATTTTAGGTGGTGGCCTCAAGTCTTTGTTAGAGAGTTTACTGTAAAAAGTTTATTGCGGATGTTGCCATCACCACTAAACATTTTATACATCAAAATCATGTCCCCTCTTAATCTTCTCATTTCCAGCGTGAACATGTTTACATTTAGAAACCTTGTCTCATAGCTTTAGTTTTCCATCCCCTTAATTAGTTTTGTTGCCCTTTTCTGGACTCTCTCCAGCTCCAGGACATCTTTTCTGTGGATTGGTGACCACTCCAGATGAGGCCGAACCAGCGATCTATAAAGTGGCAAAATGATTGCTTTATCTCTACATAATATTCCCTTTTTAATGCATGACTGTACTTTGCTAGCTTTGTTTGCCGCATCCTAGCATTGGGTGCTGTTAATCAATCTGTGGTCTACTATGACCCCCAAATCTTTTTCTATTTCTGACTTCCCTAGTGGAGTACCCATTAATGTGTATTTCCCTTTGACTGTTTTTAGCCCCAAAATGCATTACTTTAAATTTTTCAACATTAAACCTCATCTGCCATATAGTTGCCCACTCCCCTATTTTATCCAGGTCCTCCTGTAATGTTATACTGTCTAAATCCTTGTCTATTACCTTCCCAATTTTAGTATCGTCTGAAAACACAGAAACATGGCTATTAACATCTTCCCCAATGTCATTAATAAACAGGTTAAACAGTATAGGGCCTAGCACAGAACCCTGTGGCACTCCACTCTCAACCTTAGACAAATCTGAAAAAGAGCCATTTATCAATACTCTCTGGACACGTTCCTGTAGCCAGTTCTCTATCCATGTACACACCATGTCATCTATGCCCATAGACCACAGCTTGTGTACTAATTGTTTATGTGGTACCATGTCAAAAGCTGTGGCAAAATCCAGATATACCACATTCACCGGCTTCCCTCTATCCAGATCTCTACTCACCTCTTCGTAGAATGATAGTAGGTTGGTCTGACAAGAACGTTCCTTCCTAAATCCGTGCTGATTATCATTTATTATACTATTGCCAGGAACAAAATCCACTAAATAGTCCTTTATCATTCCCTCTAACAGTTTGCATACTATTGATGTTAGACTCACTGGTCTGTAGTTCCCAGGTTGGCATCTTGAACCGTTTTTGAATATTAGTACTACCATTGACTTACACCAATCACTTGGTACCCTTCCATTTATTATGGAGTCCTTGAAAATGAGAAATAAAGGTCTCGCTATAACCTGGCTGAGTTCTTTAAGTACCCTGGCGTGCAAGTTATCTGGTCCGATTTAGTTGCATTAAGTTTGTCAAGTCTTTGGTGAACCCTTGCTACCGCCAACCGTCAACCACTGCGGTATCTTACACACTAAGCTACTCACATTCTTATCTCCATCAAACTCGTCTTTTTCTTGAGTGTATACTGGGGAGAAAATTTAATTTAATACCTCAGCCTTCTCCCTGTCGTTTGTGACTAATCTCCTGCTTTCATCTTATATTGGGCCAATCTGGTCTTTTCTTACCTTTTTATATTGGAAGCATTTTTGGGGGTTCTTCTTACAGACTGTGGCGATATGTTTTTAATAATCTATTTTAGCTGCCCGGATTTCATGTTTACATATCATATTGCATTCCTTGTAGCTCTGGAGTGGCAATGCATTCCCCTCCATCTTATATTTTTTAAATGGTAGAGTTCTTTTCTTTGATGTGTTGTCTTACCGTTTTATTTAGCTATGCAGGCTCAGTTCTTGATCTTTTATTTTTGTTACCCAATGGTAGGCACTTGGTAATAGCATTATGTAATGTATTCCTAAAACAATCCCACTTCTCGTCAGTGTCCGTTGCTATGCAGGCTCAGTTCTTGATCTTTTATTTTTGTTACCCAATGGTAGGCACTTGGTAATAGCATTATGTAATGTATTCCTAAAACAATCCCACTCTCGTCAGTGTTCGCTGTTAGAAATAATTTGTCCTATTTAGTGTCACATACTAGGTGAAGCTTATCAAAGTTTGCCTTCTGGAAATTTAGTGTTCTTTTTAAACCAACACACTTCTCTTTTCTGTACCCAACATTAAAAATAATCACCCTGTGATCACTATTACCCAATGTATCTCTAACTGTTATGTCTTCAACTAGGTCCGCATTATTGGAAATCAATAAATCTAGTATAGCATTCTTCCTAGTTGGAACATCAACCATCTGATCCATGAAATTGTCCCGCAACAGGTTTGACCAATCAATGTCCGGATAATTGAAGCCACCCATTATAATGACATTTCCCTGCTTCCCAGCTAATTCTATTTGGGAATGTAGGTGAGCCTCCTCTTCTTCCCTTATGCTCGGAGGTTTATTACACGCACCCACAATTAGTTTACAACTAAAGGTCATCTCGTATGTGCACAGTTAGATTGTTTTTCACATACATGCATACCTCTCCCCCACCCCCTTCTACCAACCCTGTCCCTCCTGAACACGTTGTATCCTTGTGTATTAGTTGCCCAGCCATGTGAGCTATCTAACCAAGTTTCTGTTATTCCCACTATATCAAAGTCCTCTTCGAGGAGCATAAGTTCAAGCTCCTCTAATTTGTTTGCTAGACTTCTAGCATCCGTGTACATACATATTAGTTTATGTCAGGTTGAAGGACTACCCTAGCCTTTTGTGATGCAATAATAATTGTATACCAATGTGGTATCATAGATGAGATAGTCAGAAGACATCTCTACCATCAATGATGCTGGTCAGCCCACACGTGTAGACAAAACTGGCAGTATTTGTGTTGTGAGCTTTGGTGTTTAGACAATTGTGAAATACATGATTCAGGTGTAATTATTTGTTGGTATTGATACACCCTAAGATATATTTTTAGGTTCATTTGATTGGATTTATTTTTGAATAAGTTCATTTGATCAAGATTTATATTGTTATGAAATTGTCAGTTAAAAACTAACTCAAAGCAAATTTGTACTTTGGCCATGCAGGGCAAAGCAACTGGTTAGTATGAATTGCACCCTCCCTAGCAACACGTATTCGATCTTTCCTTCGTCGCTCTCTTCAACCCCTGAGAGCAAACATAAAAGGATGCCTTCTGTTGGCTTTAATATGCCCTATGTGGAGTTTACACAGGGCTGATGACTTTCTCTGCTCCCTTATGCGACAGCACTGGTCTATCACCAAACACCAGACATTGTTGTAGCTGTACTGATCCTTAATAGCTGCAAACATTCCCCAATGATTTTTTTTACCCCAAATCCCCTTGTGTCCCAGAGTATTTTTTCTTGTTATGGTGAATTCTCAGGTCCTTACATTATACCTTTTGGCATTCATTGTCTACCCTAACATCTTTTTTTCGGACAGTTATGGCTTTAAAATGTTAGTAAATTTGGATACATATATTTTTATTTTCTTGATTTTTATTAAGAATAATAGTAAAACATTAGAAAAAAGTATTTTCCTGTAATTTGCACACTCCCATATATTTATTGTAAAATATAATCAACAAAGTCTGCTGATTAAAATTATATCACATTAGTTTAAACTTTATGTAACATAGAAAAAATGTAAATCTTAAATGGAACTTACGCATTTTACTTTAGGAGAGTGTTATCTTTGGGGTTTTTGTTGCATCTCTGAATGGCCTTCTTGCCCAGTCTGTGAGATTTGACAGACAGCCATATCTTGTCAGGTTTGTGGTGGTGCCATATTCTTTTCATTGTGTTATAATGGAATTAATGGTACTCCATGTGATGTGCAAGGCACTGTATATAAGCAAAAGGGTAAAGGTGATATGGGAGGATTGTCCTTAGATCCAGTCCACTTTTCCCAGAACAGGCTATGGTCTCATGTCTAGTGGCACCTCCAGTCAATCTCAGGGAAAGTAGTAATTAGAAAAGTTAGAAAATGTGTTTGATTGCTATCCTTTCCCAAATGAATTGAAATCACATCTGGGAAAAAAGGTTGAACATATAACAAAGAAATGTTGTATGCTGAATATTTGTCCAGCAGTTCATGTTTTTAAAATGTCTCCCTGTTTTAGAACTTTTTACGGGTTGCCCATCAAGATCCAGTTAATGGCTGCACTACAAAGACCATCCTTCTGAAGCCATCACAGACAGTAGCTGACCTAATCCGTCTCTGTGCTCTGAAATTCAAGCCTTCTAAACCAGAAGACTTTTCTATTTTTCTACACTGTGGTGGGGACCAGCAACTATTACCTATGGACGCACATCCCCAAGAGATAAAATCCAAGCTCAAGGAAACTGGATCCAGCTTTTTCTTCTGTTACCAAAGAACCGAGGAAGATGCTACAGAAAAGGTTCTTGTGCAAAGAACTTCTGATCTCTTACATGTATAAAAAAAAATTGGCTCAAAAATGTTCACTGTGAGTTTTAGGACATAAGGACAGAATCTGGTTGTTTTTCCAGGCATCCTAATACATTTTGGGTATAAAATCTCAAACCTAACCAAGAATGATTTCCACAGCCTGAGATGTAGCTTCTCTATAGTGTTTATTTTTATAGGAATGTTGACGTTATGTATCCACAAAGTGGTATATACCTTGCCATGGAAATGAAAGTGATACGTTATTTATACATCTACTGGTACACGTTTTACTATAGATTGCTGCTTGCACAGATGTTCAGAATTAGGTTGAATGAATGGATACCAAAAATGATAAAAACATTTTAGCATAAAAACAAACAAATCAATACAGGCAGTCCCCGAGTTACGAACATCAAAGTTACATACGACTCGTCCTTTCAAACGGAAGTCCCAGGCTGTTCCACTAGTTGTAATGCTACCGTGCTTGTACCGACATTCGTAGTACTGCACCACTTGTACATTACAGGAAGTTGTTAGACTTGCAGAGGAGGAGTGGGTCTGGTTCATAGTACTGTACCACTTGTACATTACAGGAAGCTGTTAGACGCGCAGACGAGGAGTGGGTCTGGTTCGTAGTACTGTACCTCCTGTACATTACAGGAAGTTGTTACATGTGCAGACAAGGAGTGTCTGTCTCTTTTTCTGGGTCTGGCACTGTACATTACAGGAAGTTGTACAAATATCTGCCCAAGTTGCATTTAAAGTAGAACTCCATGCAAAGAAAATTTTTTTTTTAACTTTTGGTTAGAATGGTGTGGGATTGGAGCCACTATGAGGACAGCAAAATAAACATTACAGGGGGTTAACCCCTCCCCTATGCTATCCAAAAGTAAAAAAAAAAATTGGGGCTGGAGTTACACTTAATAAATGTACCTGTTCCAACTTACATACAAATTCAACTGAAGAACAAACCTCCAGACCCTATCTTGTTAGTAACCTGGGGACTACCTGAAATAAAAATGTATTTTTGAACTTTAGTGCATTTTAAGTATGTACTCAGCATGCTGTTTTATATGACCAGCACTTTACATATTTTAGACACTATGCTATTTTGCACACTACTTGAACTATGGAGTGCTCAAAATCAAAAGTAGCAAAATATATTATGGTTTATATAATATTTAAAAAATAGACTTAATTTTATGCTGTCTGTTACTGTATAATCAAGGAAGAAACCTTACCAGGAAGTTTAGTATTTAAAGTCCTCAAATCCTAACATATATATATATATTTTTGGAGAATATGTTTTTATGTATGAAAGTATGAAAGTATGTATGAAAGTGTAACTGTGTAACATTACATATATGATTCCGTCTGTCCACTTCTTTTACCAGGCCAAAGTGTCCTGAAAAAGTTTTATTTACAGTGATTAGGAAAAACCCATGTAACACTGACAGGGGTGCCTACAATTTTTTTGTTCACTCCCC
>NW_017306367.1:587220-603590 GCF_000935625.1 Nanorana parkeri | reverse complement strand
AAACCTTTATCCCAAAAGGAAAAAATAACCTGTTGGTGTAACTGCTTAAAACACCATTTAAAACGACATGTTCATCTAAGTCCCCGATCACACCTAGTCGCTCAAAGGTATGCACGACAAAATGCTCAAGACAAGGAATCCCATTTCCATCCCATTTTTATGGTCCCTGTTCACACCTAAGCGTTTTGTCACAAGCAGAAAAACACCTGTTGCTGGAAAAAGTACATGAGCTACTTTGTGGCAGATTACAGTGTTCTGTAGTCCCATAGACTTCAGTAGGAAACGTCATGCGACAAAACGCTCAGGTGTGCAACGGGGGCCATAGAAATGAATAGGATTCCTTGTTTTGAGTGTTATATCATGCTTAGTTTTGAGCGACTATACGCCAAGGTGAGAATGGAGCCGGCTACTCTGTCCACAGGATGACAACAGTGCTGTGTGATATCACTATAGAATGAACATAATTGTCAACCTATAAGAGCAAGTAGAAAAATAAAAGATCAACAGGCAATTAAACTATGGGATCTATTCACGAAGCAGCCGAAGGATCTAGCCGTAGCTTCGGCCGATCCTTCGGCTAGCTTCGGCCCCAGGACCCCTTCGGTTCAGTAGAACCGAAGGGCTGCTGTATGGGCTATTCACTATAGCCCGTACAGCTCCTGAACTTGGCCGAGCGGCTCAGTCGACCGGAAGGCATATGCCTGAAAGCCAAAGCTGGCCGAGCCGTGATCTTACGTCTGGCTCCGGCCACTTGTAGAGAGATCAGCGTCCCTGGTTACCAGCTAACCAGGGACACTGATCTCCAGACAGCCAAACTCTCCCGGGCGCTCCGGGAGTCTCCCGCTCCCGGCCGCCAAGGAGAGAAACACTGCTTTTTCTTTTTTTTTTTATTCTGACATGGAGCCATGTCAGAATAGAAAAAAAAAATAATCATTTTTGGCCATAGGAATGCATTGCTAGATTCCTATTGGCTATTTCAATTTGCAATACCAAACTAGCATTGCACCCGCCCTCTGCTGCAGTTCTTCATCAGGTCCCCACTACTGATTGACAACAGCAGAGGGTGGGTACAATAGCTAGTTTGCTATTGCAAATTGAAATAGCCAATAGGAATCTAGCAATGCATTCCTATGGCCAATTTTTTTTCTCTTTTTTGACGGCAGCAGAACCGCCGGCCAATAGAAAACTGTTGGGCGGAGCTAGCTGTCATTGCTAGCTCCGCACAATTGTTTTCTATTTTTATTTTTCTGCTTTTTCTACTGTTTTTCAATTCTGCTCGGTACTACAGAGATACCGAGCAGAACAGCCAAGCCGAATGCCGCTCAGCGGCATTTAGCTATTCACTCACTGCTGTTCGGCATCTATAAGAATAGACCGAACAGCAGCGAGTAGCCTGTCGGAGGTTCAGCTTAGCCGATTCAGATGTTGGATCGGCTGAGTCGAACTCACTTCGTACGGCTCACTTCGATTTAGGTCGGTCATTCACTCAGCTTAGTGAATCGACCCCTATATTTCCGGGCAAACACAGATAAATTAAAAGTGCTGTGTTAAGGATGTTGCAAGACTATATCATATATGTAATGTTTGAATTTGCTTATAGTCACACTTTAATGATTTTAAAACTGTGTTTCTAACTGTAGTTTGTAAATATATATATATTTATATGGGGACAGACATATTTGCTTATTAGATAGGCAAGCTGTGGTAGCTACTGATCTGGTTAGACTCAATGGGAACATTATGTGGTTAATCTTTTCTCAGCAGGAATTCCAACCTCATTTCCTGCAACAGCTAATGGAGGGAGAATGTAAAAATCTCAATAAAATACCATTGTGCAAGTATTGAAGAGCAGACATTTACTATGTGAAAGGCACATTAAAATATTTTCATGTTAACTTGACATTATTGACTTTTAATATACACACATTGAAACTATACTTTAGAGCAGTGGTCCTCAACCTGTGTAACTTCAGGACCCACAGTTGTCCTAGGTAATTAGGTCGCAACCCAAGGACAACCGTGCATTCCGGTCTGGGCGATCGTACAGTGGGCGGGAGGTGCATTTGGGTTACCATTCAAATGAATGGCAACACAATGCACTTCCCACACTAGAACGCCCAGTAGGTGCAATTGTGTGGTACAGTGTGTTAATCGGACGGAACTGTGTGATTATTGCACTGTACTAGTGGGAACAGGCCCTGAAAAATACTGACAGACACACATAAACAACAGGCACATTACAAAAACATTTTTTTTCTATTTTTTAAAGATCCACTCAGTTTTCATACCTCAGCCTGAGATCCCTAGGCTTGTATATATGGATCCCAGTATTGCTTGTACAGCTCCCTTGCGTGCCCTGTACTGGTGCCGGGAGCCAGAATGTGACGTCACTCTGGTCCAGGCACCTCTACAGGGCAGACGAGGGAGCTATAGAGGTGCCCTGTAGAGGTGCCTGGACCGGAGTGATGTCACATTCTGACGATGGTACACAAGAAGATGACATTCAGCACCAGGCAGCATATTTTGCATGGCTGCTTGGCATGGGGACTGACAGTGCTGCTCTAGAGGGAGGCTAAGGACCCTCTCACCCAGCACAGTGAAATGCACGCGGCAGCCCACTGAACACAGGGTTGCGACCCACTTTTAGGTCGTTACCCACCAATAGAAAACCACTGCATTAGACTACCTTTAAAAGATGCGAAAAGGATATTACTTTATAATTTATGAAGCCACTGAGGAATTCCGAGACCACCTAATGGTTCTGAACCAATGATGTTAGTGCCAGTGCACATGTGGTTTCTTTCCTGATGCAGTTTTGTTAAAACTGGTGACATCAAATCTTTCTCTATGGACAGCTAGTGATCTCTGAACCTGCTGCAGCTGACATTTGACCAGTGTGTGGCCTAGTTGACACCTCTCTTTTTGACAAAAGTTGATTTTTCAAACTTAGAGTATTTCAGAAGTTCTTGGCGCATGGTTTGTAGGAAAAGGGGAAAATTTTTCGAGAACAGTAGCGATGTAACACTAGTAAGGTTGACCTCTCTTTTTGACAAAAGTTGATTCTTCAATCAAGGTTCTCGACTGAACACTGACTGCAGCCAAACAGGGTATTCTAAAAAAAAGTCATAGTGTATGGTCAGCATTTGGCATTTTGGTAAAAGTTCTCTCATTGTGAGAGGGATGCAAAACCATTTGAGTGACTGGTATGTGAAGCTGTGAACATCTCTGGTGACTATTGAAAGAAATATAGAACCCCCCTCTGGCTTTGCTGGAAATTCCGAACTGCTCCCCCGTGCCATTGTTGGCGCTGCCCTGGATACCGACTACTGACAGACCTAAGGCCCTAAGTCCACTTGTGTTACACTCGCTCAAAGTGTGGGATTCCATCAAATACTCGGCTAATCTACTCTCCTCGTACCTCCCACATCTACCTTTGTTTGCCCAGCCCTTGTTCCCACCAGGTATGGACAACCCCAAGGCATTCCAGTGGTGGACGAACAATGGCTTTAAAATAGTATATGACATGGTGCGATCCCCTACCATACCCTCCTGGCAGTATCTACGGGAACGTAAACAGATCCCAGAGTCCGAACACTTCCAATACCTCCAGCCCCACCACTGGACCTCTGTCTTGATAAAGAGGAGAGAACCGGGTTGCATACTTACCTATTTTGAACATGTCTGCCTACATTCTCCCGGGGGCCCGGGTCTGGTGTCGATCTTGTTTTCCGAGTTAAATAGACTGATTAGTCACACCGCACACTCTTATGTTAACGGCTGGGGGAGAGATCTGCAGCAGACGTGGTCCCCGGAGACCTGGCGACAGATATGGAAGAATATCACCAGATGTTCTCGTAATGTTACGAATGCCGAAGTGGCATATAAAGTGATTATAAAGTGGTATATGGTCCCAACTAGACTCGCCCGCCTGTATCCTACTTCCGCAGGAGATTGTTATCGGGGATGCCGGGAACCTGGACACATGATACACATATGGTGGCGATGCCCCGTAGCAACCCGATTCTGGATTAGAATATATAGATTGCTAGCTGCCTTGTTCCACACACATATCCCAAGAAACCTTCAACATGCTCTTTTCCACTTACCCATACCTGGATTGCACAGCTCACAACGCGTGCTATCACATTTCATTTTCCTAGCAGCTAAGCTCACCTTGGCGGGCAACTGGAAAAAGCAACAGATCACATATATGGAGTTTACTCGTAGGTTGGACAACATCATGTTAAATGAAAGGCTGTCTAGCATCCTGGAAGATTCACAAGACAAATTCCTGCACATCTGAGAACCTTGGATCCTCCACCAACACCCTAACATGGATCTAACTAGCTTCAGAGGTATCTAGGTACGGAAAATGATATGTGGCCGGGGGGGCTGATGGGAATGTGGTGAAATGTTCTGGCAGTATGAGAACTGATCAGTGGTTCGATGTGAAGTTACCTGTTCAACTAAAGTTACTAATAATAAAGATGTTGACATTTTCCCTCCCCTGTTCCTCCCTACCCTACCTTACACTACTCTCCTTCTTTCCCACCCTGTTACCCACCCTTTCCTGACACGCCATAATACCATCTTCCAAGTCCACCATTAGGCGATGACACCCAATTAACCTTGAGTCATTTAATAAACCGATTGTAATGTACTAAGGGACTCGGAATGCTATAATAACACTTGAAAAATACTTTTGTATACCAGCTCCTGTATGATGGTTACCCCCCTTCATAAGATCTTATCTATGGATTTGTCAGAATGTTTTATATTGTTATACCCGTGTAAAACTTTAATAAAAATATTGCAACAGAAAGAAATATAGAAAATATTATTTGAAATTCCTAACTGCTTTGGTTTTGGCAGTATTACAAGATCCCTTTTATTGAGACATTCTACAGATAATAGGATGCCAGTGCAGAGCTTGTCAATCCCTGTTGCAAACTCTTGTCTGTTTCTTTTATTTAGATGATTCATCTAACCAGCATAGTGTTGGGGGGAGACATCTTTAATGGGAACTTAGCATGAAGACAGATTCCAATACACTGAAAAGCACTTCTTAAAATGTAAAGTAAAACAGCATAAAACACCCCCAAAAATGTAAATATATATTTGGTGACCCATTAATATGGTATCTGTATTTCTAATATATTTCAACCCAAAAGGTGTAGTTATACTTTACTGCAAATGTATATTATGTTTTCTATTGACAGGCAGATTTTCACCAATTATGGCAGGTTTGCCTAATCTTATCACAACTTCAAACCGCTAAACCTGCTTTGATGGAAATGCATTAAAATAGTGTTTAACTTCCCAGGAAAAGGGGAACAATATGAATGAAGAACTCTGGTCTCTGCAGCTTTTTTATTGTTTCAAAAGGGCAAAGCTGTCCAGATCGCTAAATAAAATCGATGTAATATTTTGTTGCAGTTGCTCATGTCAGAAAGTTTGTCCATATGCGGATGAGCTCATTTGCTAAACCAGGCACCCAGAATTGTTTTGGTGTCTATGTTTACCCTACTTTAGGATAATTGGAAATCAGCAAGAGCCAGGCTATGTCTGTGTCCACCCTGACCATTGCATCGTCATAACTGAGTGGGTAACTTTAAGTTGAAGAAATAGGCATCAGCATAGTGCTGAAGCACCCAAAAGTCCTATTTTTCCCTTCTAGGACACATGTAAGAGTCTTGGAGGCAGAGAGCCTCAAAATCAGCAATGAACAGTATAAGGAGCATATAATTCTATGGGTTTCATTTATAAACATTTCCTATACTCATCAGCACCATCTAGGGGTCTAGTGTCGTGCGATCAGCATCCATCAGGCATAAAGCTTTTATAAATGAAGCACTAAGGGTAAAGAGCAGCAGATTCCGGAATCCATTTTCAAAAAAGTGCATCCAAAACACATTCAGGTAATGCTCTATACCCATACAAATACAAAATTATGTCTTCCAGGGTGAACAGAACCTCCACCTCTTAGATTGGAACCCAGATGAGAAGATAGCTACCTGTAGTTTTAAGCATGCGTTTCAGTCTCCTGAGGAGCACCACATGATGCATTTTGTCATACCAGATTCATCAGAGGTCCTAGTTCTATTGAGATCCTTTAGTGTGGAAAGGATAATGCATTTTAACTGCAGAGTAAGAGGTGTTCCACCTTTCGAGGATTACAGAGAGTGCTTTTTGACTTACCTGTAAATAGCTGGTCGATTCCATCTGGTGAGTTCCATTCAAAGAGGTGCAGGTCCTGTTCACACTGGAATGCATTTGATTTGGTAGTTTGGTGGATTTTGCTTTCAGCTGATCAACTTTGACACTTTGGCATTGGGACCTTGGACTTTATAGGGTTTTGTATTTATATTTGTATCAAGTGCCACCTGTTTTAGACGCACTTTAATATACGGCGTTGATTATTAGAAAAATTTGCTGATAATCATCATTAAAGCTATATTTATATATCAGAGTTAGGAATCATTAAGAATCAATTTTGAACTACAATAGCTTAAGTGAAGTCAATTCTGATTGGTTGTAATTGATAAATGCATTGCACTTAGTCTTTTGCTTCTATTTTCATAGACTACGTTATAATTTTTGTGAGAGTAAATGGGAAACTAAGCTTAGCGTACACTTTACTGCCTTTCTGTAAACTCTATTTGAAGCAAAGCGTGGGTCAGATGCATAGTTTGGGGAAATTGGGTTGGTCATAGCTTAGCAGACATGCAACACGTTTAGCATGTGGTTATCTTTATAAGTATTGGCTTGACTTGATTTCAACTAGTCTGCACATTTCTCAGATGCTTCTGGTATCTGAGTGCTTTGTTAGCAATAAAACACTTTTCAAGAGACTTTTGGAAGCTGTGCCACACCTCCATCAAATGAAAAGTTTATATATTCATCCAAACTTTATATTAGGGAATTTGATAGGTTATGAGACCCTAACAGCACTTACACCTTATAAATATAATTATATGTAATGAGGATAATTTATCAAAGCTGGAGCATTCATAATCTAGAGCAGTTGCCTATGGCAACAATCAGCTTCTATCTTTCGTTTTCAAAGCTTAACTGAAAAAACTAAAGAGAGAAGCTGATTGGTTGTCACAGGCAATTGCTCCAGATTCTGTCTGCTCCAGTAGGTCTTGCTTGATGTGGGTATTAAAAGGGGGTGTAGCTTGGACACAGCACCTTAAAATCATGTTAGAAACACTTTCCATTACAAAATTGTAACCTGCTTAAGCACATTCATATTTAATATTACTTTATTATTAATATTTAATATATTTTATTAAGAATAATATCGGTTAATAAATAATAATATTAACAATTCTAAATAGGGCAGGAGATGAGGAGATAGAGCAGTGCAACAGACAACCAGACAGAGGCTACAGATTCTTCTGATAGAGGCAGCATGAAAAAGAGAAGGAACCCCAATCAAGTGTCAGTCACAAGATGTCAGCCTTTTCCAAGCTTCCATTTCTCTTTTTGCAACCCATCAAAGAGGTTAAGGTAAATTGGATGGCTATGGCAGGGGATTGGCTAACTAACATAATTGAATTACTGCCCCATAACAGGTCAGTATTTTTTTTCTATTCCCAAATATCTTTTTTTTATATTTTGTAATTGGGCCAGGTAAGGACCGGCTGGGAGGGAACCCTACTACTGAGTACTGAGGGTCTATTTGTAAACAAAAATAAAAATAAATCACATAGCTTTTTTAAACAGCAAATTTCTCTTCTGGTCAAACCTTTTTCAATAAGTTCAGAACAGAGTGGATGGGAAAAACCACATTATTGCCACTAAACTGGAGCTGATCCAGTCATAGGAATCATAGGAAATACATGCATTTTAGTAGAAGTGTAGAATGCATTTATTTCCTATGATCCTCAGCTCCATCTAGTGAATATAATATGGTATTTTCCGCTACATTCACCCAGTAGAGAAAATACACTAAGAACATTTGTTTATGCGCCATTCTCACAACAGTTGGGTAATTCATACACAGCGAATGTACATGCAGCTTCACTGGATGAATAGCTCTGTACATTTTTGTATAAATAGACCCCCAAGTGTTCAGCATCCAGTGGTTGAAAACAAATGGCTACTAAGCAAACTGGTTAATGGGTTTAATTATATGTTAACTATGACTGTTTTTACATCTATTTCTATGTATACATATCAATGGTCTTTTTATTTATATCAGCTTATATTTGAGGGCCACTGACCCTTTAAAGTTATTTCAAGTTGTTGACCAAACGTTCTGACTTGGAAAAGCAACAGTAGATGAAATGTAAGTGTTCCAAGACCTTGTGGTCTTGGAACTCAGCATTTTTCAGTCATTGATGCCAACAGAATTTGAGCTTACAACTCAACTAAGCTCAAATTTTGCTGGCATCAATGACTAAAAAATGCTGAGTTGATACAGACAGTAATGGTTTATATGTCTGTAAGGGGGTGTAAGGGACGGGTTATCCATGATGCTGCAGTGACATTTGGCAGTGAAGTAATAGCTCTAGTGTAGGAAAACAACAACCCTCTGGGTGACACTTGAGGTGGGCGAGGCAGGAAAGTTATTCTAAAATTGCCATTTGGTTGGTGATCAGGAGAGCTGCATTTGCTCTACCATGAAAAGCTGGGGCACAATGTAATATCCCAGAAAGATAGGTGGTGGAGCTTTTGTTTGGACCTCCAGGAGAATCCCTGGTTGGCAGAATATAAAAGCACCTAAATGTGTTTAGGCCTCAAGCATCTAAAGCGGCAGTGTACCAGTTTTGTCAAGTTGCAAGCAGCCTGATTCCTCCTGCTCACATACATAGTACAATCTGATTACACAATCTCCGTCCTTACTGGATACAAATTAAATGCATTTTTAGGTAGGCCTTCATATTACACATATCATGTAGAGGAGTAAGCTTGTCATAAGAAAGCAGATCTAGCATATTCTATGTATGTATCACAGCAGTAGGACAGTAGTGCTGAAGTGGACTGCAGAGACGTTGTTTCCATCATTTGCTATACGTGTAAACCAGTCATTGTGTGTGTGTTTTTATGTTCTATCTATGAGTTACACAGCTATTTGAAGCAGAACTCCAACAAAACAAACAAAAAAAAATAGTTGCCCATTAAAAGAAATAAAAAACAGTTTTTCTTGCCATATTTACTTTCAATCCAGAGATCTCCCAAGCAGTTTTTCCACCACATGATGCCCTCAGTCTGATGGCCAGCATCATTCAACTTCCTCTGAGACCAGGTTGTCCTTGACCCACCCAGCCTGTTACTGGTCAGTGAAAGGAGAAGCAGCTTGGCAATGAGCTCATCTCTCTGTCACTCTGCTTTCTCCTCCTATCAGCTTGTTTCCTTTCAGAACACAAGCTGATTGGCTCCTTGCGCTGCTTATATATCTCACACTCCAACCTCACAGAATAGGGACTTCAAGAAGCTGATTCCAGGTAAAATGTAGGCACTCGCACTGCTGTTTATAAAATACATATAATTACCTATGAATGATTACAGAGCTGCATTAATTTGTGTCTCGTATATATGAATAGAGTTCATATATAAGAGACAGCTATTTTTAGTTTGTTGCAAAATATTGACTTATGTTTGGTGTGAATGTTTTTCAATATTTATCATTTGTAAATTATTAACAATGTGTTCTTTTTATAAATGTTTTTGTACATATGTTGTACTGTGGTCATTTGCTGTGTTATTGTGCAATGCATGCACCTTTGCCCTACAAATTTTAACTTCTGCTATCCTTTTCCTGGATCACAAGTTATAACTCCCACTGGTTTTATTCTAAACCAGCAGCGACCTAGAAGAAAAGGGTAAAGAAGTTTTAAAATTACATTAAACTAAGGAGCTAAATCTTAAAAATACATTCAAGTAACTTAACTATTAACTAAAACATAGCTTATTTGTGTGTCACTCAGCTGTAGATCCTCAAATCATCTCTGACATGCTGACACTGTCCTTCCTTCTGAAGGGTGGCTACTTTTGTTCCTCATAAAACAATTATATGTTAAGCGCACTATTAGAGGTGGGGCAATTGGTGGTGGTAATAGGTGTGCTGTCTCCTTTAACAGGGGGAGGGACCCTATATGCAGAATGAAGAACAAAAACAACAACAAAGGAGCGCTACTACCCAAAAAAAGTCTGGCTGATAAATTAAAATGTTGGTGGTGGGTGTAGGAAAGAAATAGAGTCACTCACTGTTGATGGTCTTCGTAATGGAGAAGCGAAATTATGATCACATCTGTGTGGAGAAAGTTTTTTCCCATTCACTATGGAATGGTAGCTGGACCATGGGATCACTGATGAAGAATGGAACGATGATCATAGCTGTGTGGGAAAAGTTTTCCGTACAATGGTAGCAGGATTCTTAGGTGTGGCTAATGCCAGGTCGATCTTAAGATTTTAGGCGGAGGGCAATCTTTGCGGCTTTCAGTTAGAAAGTGGGATCCTCAGTCAGCATTGGTGAAGGACGGACTCAGCTGGCCAGGGTGAGCTGTGATGGCAGTTCGTTAGAAATCCGTGCCACCAGTTGTTATAAGGTGCTTTTACTACCTCCGTGGTGGAGCGATGGTGATGAGACAGTGGTGTGGCTACGCGTTTTGAGGCACTGCCTCTTTGTCAAGCCGGGAGAAGGAATAATTGTGTAGAAGAAGTGGCCAGAGTAGGGGAGCCGTTTTAAATTTGACAGGTGGGTGGAGTAAAATGCTGTCCTACCATTTGATTGGTAGGGGCGGGAGGGGAGGCTGGTAATCAACAGTAACTCCACTAGAAATGTTAACATCACTTTGGGCAGCGAGCAAGAACAAATAAAACGTAAAACGTAACTTTTAATAAACGAACGTGATTAAGATGGTAAGGATAAAAGCAAAATCAATGTTAAAAATGGAAGCGAGGATAACAACGATTACTATGTGCTAGTGGGGGATTTTTTTTTCCGAGATCCACCCAGCTGCGTAAGTGACAGCTGGATCTGCCTATCTAGAGGCAGAGCCAGCTGTACCCACCCCATCCCCCATCCATTCCTCCAGTCAGCAGTGGAGGATCGGAGCAGGGAGGGGGGGAATCCCAAGGGGGGGAATCCCTGCAGGGAGCAGTGACTTACAGTCACTGTTCTCTGCAGGGAGATGATCGAGAAGTGAGCGAGCGACGGTATGTGTTCGCTCACTTCCCGATCTATTGAGCCGATGTGTGACAGTTTCATTGTCGCACGTCGGCTCGAACTATGAGGCTGATTTTCAATCACCTTATAGTTCTCCTTTAATGCTAAAAGTTGAAAATAAATATTTTTAAGATACAGTTCAGTGTTAAATTGTTGTTATGTATGTTGACATATTCAATCGTACAACATATTTAAAGACCATAATATAATTGTTACCTGGGACTTTACTACAGGATTTGTTTATTATTTTTGCACTGCCTGAGGAGCCCAATATCAAGTGTATGAGCAAACTTTTAAAAAAATTACTGGAAAGCTGTGCCAGTGAATATGAATCCACATGCCCTTGAAGTACACATAGCTGGTACTAGTTCATGCAGAAGGAGTTCAGTACCAGCAAGAAGTCAAGTGAAATGTCAGGATTTAAAGTATATCTAAAGCCAATTTTCTTCACTTCAGCTAGAGTAGGGGAAGGTTAAAACCACTGTCAGTTTTTTTTCCTCCACTTGTGTCTCATTATGAAGATTTCCCTTCAATTCCTGCCCTTTAGCCCTCATTCACACTGTACTGTGCGTTATTACAGACCTTTGTACTCTACGTCACACTGCTGACCTCTGCAATGTGTGTCACGCCGCTGACCTCTGCACTGTGCGTCACACGACTGACCTCTGCACTATGCTTCACACCACTCACCTCTGCACTGTGCGTCGCACTGCTAACCTCAACACTATGCATTATGTTTGACCTTTGTACTCTACGTCACACCGCTGACCATTGTACTGTGCGTTACACCACTGACCTGTGCACTGTGCGTTATTATTGACCTTTGTACTGTACATATACCACTGACCTCTGCACTGTGCGTCACACCGCTCACCTCGGCACTGTGCATCACACCTCTCACCTCTGCACTGTGCGTTATTACTGACCTTTGTACTCTACATCACACAGCTGACCTCTGTACTGTGCGTCACATCTCTGACCTCTGTACTGTGTGCCACACAGCTGACCTCTGTACTCCGGGCTATTGCTGACCTTTGTACTGTGTGTTACACCAATGTACTGTGCGTTAGACTCCTGACCTCTGTACTGTGCATTACACTGCTAAAACTCTGCACTCTGCATGAGACTGCTGGCCTCTGTATTGTGCGTTACACCATTTACCTCTGCACTATGCGTTACACCACTGACCTCTGCACTGCATGTTACACCACTGACCTCTGTACTGTGTGCTACAGCATTGACTTCTGTACTGTGCGTTACAGAGTGGACCTCTACACTCTACGTTACACCTCTGACCACTGCACTATGCATTACATTGCTGACTTCTGCACTCTGCATGACACCGCTGCACCCTGTGTTACAGCACTGATGTCTGCACTCTGCATGACACTTACAGAAAGAATGAACTAGCTAACAGGTAGCTAGTCGAAGAGGTTAATAGAGGATTGGGGCAGGCAATTGAATTGCAAAAAATATAAATTTATTAGAAAAATATAATTTTTGGAACATAGCCATTAATTTGCTAACTAGCATTAAAAACATTAAAACATGACATTCAAATGTAGATCTTCTAATATGCAGTTAGATCAAATAAAGTGCTCTCGTTTGTTTTAGGACCATAAGGCAGGAAAGATAATGTACTTTTGGTGTAGTCACACCTGTCTAACTCCCACCGCTGAAACCTCTACACATAGAGTATCACCTGTAGGTGTAAAGCGCTGGTCGCCGTTAATTAATTGAGGCAAGAAAAGATTCCTTGTAATGTTACTTGTTTGTAATTATGTAGCTTTAAATTGTCTCATAACGTAGTATGTACTAATTGACTTATACCGTAGTGCTGCACAGAGAAAACTGCACAGAGGAGCTTACACTCTAATTTCCCCCCAAGTAATACACTACTATTATACATTTATATCGCTCTGACTTATACCGTAGTGCTGTACAGAGAACACTGAGCCAGTCACATCAGCCTCTATACAGAGGAGCTTACACTCTAATGCAGAATAATACCATCAGCTATAGAGGACTACAAATCCCAGCAATACATTATACAGCAATGCAGAATAATAGTATATAAATTTGGCACATACTCTGTGCTGCTGCTCTGCTCCAGGGTACCAGCCTGAAGTCTCGGGCAAAGGGTCTCAGGAGGGGAAGATGGGCAGCCGGCAGAAGCCCTGTAAGAAGGCACCACGTGGTTCCCCAGAAGGCTGCTGTGCGGGACCTAACACAGCCGAATCAATTTGAAAAATTAAATTGCAGAGGTCCAGAGGTCACTTGTAACGCAGAGGGTAGTGGTGTAATGCAGAGTACAGAGGTCAGCGGTGCAACGCAGAGTGCAGAGGTCAGCGATGTGATACAGAGGACAGCAGTGTGACGCAGAGGGCATAAGTCAGCCATGTGACTTATAGTGCAGAGGTCAGTGGTGTGCCGCAGAGTTGTGACGCACAGTGCAGATGTCATCGGTGTGACGCAGAGGTCAGCATGTGATGCAGAGTGCAGAGGTCTTTGGTGTGATGCAGAGGTCAGTGGTGTGATCTACAGTGCAGAAGTCAGTGGTGTGATCTACAGTGCAGAGGTCAACGATGTGACCTACAGTGCAGAGGTCAGGGTGTGATGCAGAGGGCAGAGGTCAGCGGTGTGACTTACAGTGCAGTACAGTGGGGGGGTTTCTGGTCTCAGGAAAAGCCTCCAGTCCAGCATGATGCCCAGCTGCCTCCTTGTGCCCTCACTTCAGGACCCGCTTTTTCTCTGCCAATGGTAGCCCTGCAGACTTCCTCCCAGACTATGGCAGCTGAAGTGGGCGTGTCTCTCTTCCCAACCTATTTTGCACGTTAGCAGACTTCGAAGCATTCTCCTGCTTGCAGGTTAATGAGACCAAATCAAAAGCCTTGAACATTTCCCTCAGTGCCGGCTGCCTGAGCTTGGCAAAATCTAACTTTAATTTTTCGTGGCCCTCTTCCTTGCCCTACTTAGGAATCAAAATCACCCCCCCGCTTGACTCACTCTTCCATGCTAATTACCCTCCGCTCTTCCGCGAGCTGTCGGCCCTCCTTACCTCCTGGCACAGTATGCCCTTGTCCTGGTTAGGCAGGATTCACGCTATCAAAATGTCTTCCCTCCCCAAGATTCTCTACCTCTTCAGGGTCCTTCCCGCTCATATCCCCAGCCATATCCTCCGTATAGAGCAGAGGAAGATCCTCCGTTTCATATGGCATGCCTGTAAGCCCCGCTTAGCTGCCAACGTCTTGTACCACCGACGGGGGCAGGGCGGCCTCGGCGTCCCCCATTTAGCAAAATATTACATAGCGGCCCAAATAGCTCAGCTGACGCTCTTTCATTCTACATCAGCGTTACCCCAATGGGCCCTTATGGACATAGTGGAATGCGCCCCCCTCCCTATCCATAATCTACTGTGGACCCCTCCCTCCTCATGCCCCCCCATTCAAGACCCTGTCTTGCGGTTTAGTCTGAAACAGTGGGACTCGGTCAAACATACTGCTGGGCTTATATCACCCCACCTTCCCCTCTCCGGTATATTTGGGACTCCCTCATTCCTCCCGGCCTATGAGAATGCACCAGCATTTTCGTGGTGGGCCCGGCGGAACCCTCATTATATCAGGGACCTTCTATCTATGAATGGGGTTAAATCCTTCCAAGACCTCTAAACTCACTGGACGACTCCCCTCACAGGGAACTTCCGATATCAGCAACTCAAGAGTTATGTCACAACCCTTCTTCGGCACTGCCCGGGCTCACCACACAATCTTACACCTTTCAAATCCCGCTGTTGGTCTGACCCCCACTCTGCGGGCCTAATAACCCTCCTGTATGCCTCGCTTGTGCCATCAGTGGGGGACAACGAAACTCTCCTATATGCTGGCCTGGGAAAGGGATCTGGGAGACTCATTAGACCTCCACGCCTGGTCTGAGATATGGCTTGCTGCGACAAAGTGCTCTCTGAATGTCCTGGCCCAGGAAAACGCCCATAAAGTCATGTTCCGATGGTACATGACCCTGGACAGGATATCCAAATTTGCCCCCTCCGTCTCGCCCCGGTGTTTCCGGGGTTGCACGGACAGAGGCACCCTATTTCATACCTGGTGGGGATGCCCAAAAGTGCAAAAGCTATGGATTAGAGTGTATAACTTACTGAGATCAGTTTATGATACAGCTTTTGTGCGTAACCCTTGGGAGGCCCTCCTGGGCAGGCCAATTACTCGCCTCTTGACAAGAGAGAGGAAATTAGCAAATTTTATATTCTTGGCGACTAGACAGACCATAGCCAGAGCATGGAAACAACCAACGTTGCTTTTCTCGGAAGTTAGACAAAGGGTCATGGGCATCATGGTACATGAGAACCTTACGGCTATCCTGCACGACTCCCATGCCTCTTTTCAGAAAACGTGGTCACCCTGGCTGGAATATGTCCAGCCAATGGGACTGGGTCGTGACCTCTTGACAATCTGACGGCGACTCGCTTGATCGGGATGCTGGGGCCCCCCTCGACTCCCCTCACAACCTCCTCTCTTCGTTTGTCTTCCTCTACTACCCTTTCTACTTTTCTTTTCCCCTTCTTACCTCAAGGTTCTACTGATGTTTTGGAGCCTGCAACACGCAATATAGAATGATTGCTTGGCATATAGCCGTTAGCCTTTCTTCCCCCACTGGTGTGGCTCCGCTGGCGTCCTGCAGCAGCAGCAGGCAGCTGGCGTCCTCACTATGGTTTGCAGATGCTAGCCCACCCCCAGAAATAATACACAGACCGGTATGGTCCCTTTGTCTTACTATAGTTACTGGAAGGGAGGCTTTTGTTTTCGTCATACCCTCTAATCAATGTTATATGGATATCCTTCATTGGCTCTTCACTGGATGACTTTATAAAACGCACCAATATGCCGTTGTAATGTTCTAAGGCAATTTTCTATTGTATGAACCTGCTGGTCCTTAATCCTACTATATAAACTGTAATTCTGTTCTGTCAAAATAAAAATATTTGTACAACAAAGTGTAAAGGACAGCAGTGTAACACAGAGTACAGAGCTCAGCGATGCAATGCAGTGTACAGAGCTCAGCTGTGTGATGCAGAGTACAGAGATCAGTTGTGTAAAGCAGAGTACAGAGATCAGTAATAACACAGAGTTCTTTAGGTCTGGTAGGAATTTTAAGGGGGAACCCCAGCCCAAAAAAATGG
>NW_017306367.1:540936-587178 GCF_000935625.1 Nanorana parkeri | reverse complement strand
GGCAAAAAAATTGTTTCATTTCGTTTTGATTCCGATTTTGCATTATTTCGTTTTTCGGGATTCGGGTCCGAAAGTCAATTTGTTTCGGAATTAGGATGAAATTAGTTAGCGGTAGTCTGTACGAATAGTCGTTTTGTTCGTTCGTTGCAGCAAAGTGACATTTGAGAGAAAAAAATGTAAAAACATTTTTAGTCTGCTGAAGAGGGGGGAAAAAGCATGAGGTTCTCCCCTAATTCATACCAGACTCTTTCGGTCTGGTAGGATTGTTAGAAAGGACCCCCTCAAGTTAAATTAAAAAAAAGTGCATGGGGTTCCCCCCAAAATCCATACCGGGCCCTTTAGGTCGGGTAGAAATTGTAAGGGGGAACCCCAGCCCAAAAAAGTGGGGTCCTCCTTAACATTCCTACCAGACCCTTGATCCGAGCACAGGCCCGGCAGGGCAGGAAAGGGTGGGGGACAAACGATCGAGCGCCCCCCTTGCGCCTTACCAGGCCACGTGCCCTCGGCATGGAAAGGGTGTCCCCATGCCGATGGGTCAAGGGCCTCTTCCCCACAACCCTGACCCAGTGGTTGTGGGGGTCTGCAGACAAGGGGTACCCCTTTAAATAAGGGGGCACCCAGATTCCGCCCCCACACTTGTGAATGAGTAAGGGGCACTTGTACCCCTACTCATTCACTAAAGGGTTAAATTCAAAGTAAATAAACAAACCACACTTTAAAAAATCCTTTAATTGAAAAAAAAAACAAAGTCAATTTTTGACTATTTCTTTAATTAAAAAAAAATGGCTCCATTGATGTAATCCAGCGTCAATCACGATGCACGACGCCCGCCGACACGCTAAAATAAAAAAGTCCCGCCACACGACGACCGTCCGAACATGACGAAATCTCACCACAAAATGACCACAAAATGACATCTCCTGCCTGAAAGTAAACAGCTGTTAAATATCACATGGCATTCGGGAGCTCCCGAATGCTATGCGGGTCTGTACGCAGAGGTGTCATAGTACTTTTCATATGCAACAAACGAAAGGAATTTTGGAATTGGAAATTCGGATTCGTTTGCATTTGTTAAATCTCTAATACATACGAATCGCCGAAATTTCGTCCGAATTTCGATTCGCAACGAAAAAAATCACACATGTCTACTATATTGGGGAGAGCTGTAAGAGCGATTGGCGGCAGCATGTTTTTAAGTACTTCCCCCCTGGATCCTGCACAGGTCACCCCGAATGCGGTGCCCGGAGCACTTGCCCCCCCCCTAGTTTCTGGCCTAATTGCAGGACCCAAGGTTTCCCAGCAGAACATTGCCCAAACCATCACATTGCCTCTGCCGGCTTGTCTTCTTCCCATAGTGCATCCTGGTGCCATCTCTTCTCCAGGTAAGCGACACACATGCACCCGGCCATCCACACAGCTGTGAAACAAAATGTGATTCTTGAGACCAGACCACCTTCTCTCATTTCTCTATGGTCCACTTTTGAGGCTCACATGCCTATTGTAGGCACTTTTGGCGGTGGACACAGGTAAGCATGATCACCTAGATGGTCTGCTCATACGCAGCCCCATATGCAACAATACACCGTGTGTTCAGACACCTTTCTATTGGAACCAACAATAACTTTTTCAGCAATTTGAGCTATAGTAGCTCTTCTATTGGATCGGACCACAGGGGCCTGTCTTCACTCCTCACGTGCATCAATGAGCCTGGTTTGCCACGACCCTGTCATCAGATTACCGGTCAGCAAAACACACCCACTACAGACTGCCTGTAGAAAACTACAAGAAGAGGTGGATACAAGACCAGTCACCCTGCACATAGAGAGAGAGCAGCAGTGATTGGTCTTTATTACAGGAAATTGCTGCACAAAGTGAGAGGCAAAGTTTCACACAGGATTACTGTACCAATCTAGAAGAAATAGCAAAGCAAACCAGAATTTAAGTAAGAATACACATGCCTCTTGTATTTAGACAATATTTACTTATCCCTGAGTTCAGCTTTGATATGTACAAAGTAAGAATGGAAAACCTGAAAGATTAGTTATCACTTTCCGATATAAATGGCATCTCTGTCACATCGCTTTTTCTTAGAAAAAGGTGCTGAACTTGAACTTTGTTCCTGAACACTCTGATGTGGATGCAGCTCTCACCTACAGGTTATAGGTCTATAACACGTGTGAAATAATGACTGGCTCTCTCTTGGGCCACATGTGTACAGAGTGAACAATATTCCAAGAAAATCCATAGCAGTCACAGTAATATACGGGGCAGCTGTGCTGCAGTTAGAAATGGAGGACTGTCACTCTGATTTACATCATGTAGAGAGATTCATGGAGATTCTGCACGACATCATTGTGTGGGATTAGAGTCTACAATAAAGAAAACAGCAGCTTTTTTTTTTTTGGCCATGTCACTATGAACAGGCATTTCTGATGTAACCACTCGGCCTGCTTGTGCTTCAGTAAGCTGACAAAAGACAAATAAAAGGAGGGGGAGGAAGTAACTGTGATTTTCCACTAGGCCTGCCTGTCTGTGCATGACTCTGCTGCCAGCTCAACAAAGCTTAGACAACCTGATGCTGTGATCTGCTGGGGAACTGTAAGTGCCAGCATGCCATGACAGGCTTTAGAGACAATAGGCTTGTATCTGGTCTACAACTAGACACAGAAGCCCAGGTAGTCAAAGTTTTATATATATATACATATATATATATATAGAAGCTGCACCAAAAAGTGCTCGAGGGTGCACAAGATCTCCTATCTTCCATCTGAAGATAGAGGACCTTGAAATCCCCCACCCCTTCTTCCTGGGGAAAAAGACCCCTCACAGGGACAAGGCACTCTGGTCCATGTAGCCGAAGCCAGGTGGACTCTGATCCTTAGGGGCCATCCGAACTCAGTCTACCAAGCATTCATAAGGACTCTTGCCACAGATTATTGCCACAGATTCTCTCCCAGACATCTGGCCAGACCCCGAAAAAAAAAAAAAACTGCACCCTCTGCCCTTTGTGGAGTGAAAAAGTCCATACATGCTATATATAAATAGTGCCAGGTCCTGTAGCTTCAAGCTAGCCCTAAAGCCTGCCTAGGCAACATGTGCAAGAAAAGTTAAAGCGTAACCAAAGGCAAAACTTCTTTTTTTAGATTTGGACAGAGTGGTGACGGGTTAGAGCCACTGTCAGGTTTTTATTACAGTCTGTGTCCCCAGGAGATTCGGTTTCTCTAATTGTTTTGATTATCATTGTCATCGGTAATGAAAGTGTAGCGAAATCCAAAATTTTGAGTAGATACCAGAACAGGAAAACGGGAAATCTTCTGAAGGGGACACTTGCTCCCGTGACAACTGTCTCAGAGAAGATTTCCTTACATTGGAAATATATCCTCTCACTTCCTGTTTAGCCTATAGGACAGGAAGTGGTGGGCAATCACCAAAAAATGTTTGCCTTTATACTTTAAACATTAAAGGCTAAGTTTATCTTTGTGATTGTGTTTTCTGTTACACCTACAGGGCTGTACCTCTAATGTGTACTGTTTACAGACTACAAAAGCAAAACTTTCCCAGCACCTAGGTTAAAAACCTCTGTTTGTAACCCTAATAAGTAGACCTTGTATATATTTATTTTGCAGGCTGGTGAGTGTACTGGGAAACTTTTGGTTTTGTACTGAAAAGACTACAAGTCACATCTGCCACAGCGGCATCACCAGACCTGTAGTCCATTGATAACTTCCTTCATTTCTACCTCAGTACAGCCAGGGGCTGGCAGAATAGTCTGCAGGAGCCTGTGTATTACGCCTGTGATCCACTGATTGGGGGTGTGATGCTTAGCAGGCTTTAATGCTAATAAATTATTCAATACAATATTTATTTATTTTTTAATCAATATGGGGCATGTATTTTTTTTTCTGCAGAAGGTGGATTATGGGGGATTTCATAACAATGGAGCAGACAGAATTTGGAGTAGCTTTCCATAGATTCTTTCTTCAGTATGTTTAGTTATGCTTTGAAGGTGAAACAGAGAAACTGCTGCCTGCTCCAGTTTTTATGAATTCCACTGTCTTTCAAACCATGACTATGAATTCTAAAGATAATAGTCATACAATAAAATATTTGGATACTGATAACCCGACATTAGGAAGTACAATTTTGTACACGTTTCGTTTATTTTCTCACTCCTGCAGAACCCAGCATTCCCCTGACACAAGGGCCCCTCACTCTGGCACATTGCCACATCTCTCACACACGCTCCCTCCCCAGTAAACTGAATGACCCTTCTAGCGAAGGAATCTGTTTGCATAGCCCCGCCCTGTAATTGCCTCATTGGGTTCTTACCGCCTTCTGAGCTCCCATCAGCCAATCATTGGGCGCAGAGAGGCGGAGCCCGCTAATCAGCTCGTCTGATGCACTTGACGTCAACTCGTGCTGGCTGTGCCTTTTAAAAAGAGGTGGATACACGTTCTCCCTTATAAATTGCTAATATGGAACTTTGTCATTATCACCTATAGTTATTCGAATGAGGCCTCGGGGCAGAAGATATAATAGATACAGCAGGAGCTTTAGTCGCACTAGGATTGCAATTCACACTGTCATAGGTTAGGAGAGCCAGTAGAGACAGGGACATCGAGTTCTGTTTTCCTGCAAGCAGATCATTTATTCTATATAGTGTAATCATCATAATATATATAAATAGAGAGAGATATATAGACAATATTTATATAGTGTGTAAAATAAACTGGATTTATAGAAAAGAGTCTCACGTTTGACGTCATACACTGCAGCAGCAAGCATGGCACATGGTGAGTGATCTCAGTGTTGGGAGCTGGTGATGGATCAGAGACAGTGTGACGTAATCATACTATGTGATGTTACCAATCATGTGTTATATGGACTATGCAGAGGTATTTATTGTTAGGAAAGTTGTCCTTCCACCTGATTTTCTCTGCCCTTTGCCAAGATCTCTCAGTGCGTGGACTTGGCTGCCACCCAGCAGCATATCTGCTATATTGGTATGTCATTGGGAAGAGGGTCATACTTGCAATGTGCTCATCAGTGTCCTTTGCCCTGTGTTTGCTCCTGATCTATATGCTGTACAGTATAAGAAATGTAATAGATCTGATCTGCAACCATCATGTATTGATTATTTTTGTAAAGAAAGCAATTGCAGAAGTTTAGATGTCACCTGTGTTCACATTCTTCTTATTGTGTAAATGTCACTTTTTTTTTTTTTACTTTTTGTGCTGGCTTGGAAAAGTCGAACCGTTACATGCTTCATTGCAAAGCGTTTCCTTAAAGTTCTGAAAAATGATTCTTCTCTAGTTATAGGGCTCATGCACAATGAAGTACTTGCCATCTACGCAGTAGATTGTTATAAAAACTGTTCCATTCTTTTAAATTTCCACTCATGCATGTATAAGCATGCGTTTACATGCATACATCTGTAAATGATGGACCTCGGGCACAGATTTTTCCATTTTGATGTTACAGAATTGAACACAGCAAAAGTTTACTGATCTGTACATACGGTGTGCTTGGGAACTTAGAAAACTATAGATTTGCATTCTGATACAGAAACATAAAATTGCTGCACTGATATAAACACTGAGGGGAATTGATCAAAACGGAAGCAGACAAAATCTGGAGCAGATGTGCATGGCAACCAATCAGCTTCTCTCTTTCACTTTCAAATCTTAACTGAACAAACTGAAGAGAGAAGCTGATTGGTTCCCATGCACATCTGCTCCGGCTTTTATCTGCTGCAGTTTTGATGAATTCCCCCCACAGTGTTGTTTTTAGGGCCATATAGAGCTTGCTGTTCCCTTATGGCCTGCAGAGGGGATTGTCTAGACATTTTTATCTTCGCTTACTATAGTTAGGAGCATTGCTGGGTATAGCCCATTGCTCAGGCATGTTAGAGGGTTTCAAATATTCCATATTTATAATTAGTAAGGTATGTATGGAATTTAGACTAGATACAAATATGTTGGCTATCCTAATCTATTTTGAAGCCTGACCTGGTTGTTATAGGATGTTGTGATATATTTGTCCTTTTATCATAATACACAGAGTTTGCACTCATGTTGTAAAAGTACCTATTCTTTTTTATAACCTTCCTGTAGTCCCTTGCAGGGCAGGCTTTAGAGTAGGAATGGTCAAATCTGTAAACTAGTGCGGTTTTAATACATTTCTCAATTCTGTCACACTAATACTGGCACCATGCTGATAGGAGGAGAGAGCAGAATAAGACCAGAGAGCAGAATAAGACCATTTAATGTGGTGATGCCCCTTCTATCCAGGCAGCTGGGTGGTGGTGGGTCAATGACCATTGCCAAGCTGTATTGCCTAACTGCAGTGGAGCAAAGCAAGGTCAGTGACCTGACAATGCTGTCAGACAGGGGTCCCTAAATCAGAATACTGTCTGGAGAGATTTATGAACCCTCCAGACAGTAACATAATGCACATATATGCATTTCAACGGTATATTTTGCAGTTTACCTGAGGTTTGACTTTAAAGTTGAACACCATGCACACAGTTAAAAGCACAGATGAAGTACATATAATGGAGCATTTTTGCCTGCCAAAGAATTTGTACTTCTGTCCATCCATTCCTGAGATCTACACAGCTCTGCCACACAGCATAGCCCCAGTGTGGAAAGGTAGGATACATCATTTTTCAGCAATGCAGTAAGAGTCTTGTCCTTTCCCCAGCCTGTGATTGGACAGGGAAAGGAGAATCAATAGGCTGATGAGCTCATCTCTCCATCCTTCTTCTTTCTCCTACTATTAGCATGTTCCTTAGCAGCGCAACTGACTGGTTCATTGGGCTGCTTCTCCCTGTCCCAATATGAGCTCTGCTGTACAGGAACTGATACCAAGTCAAATTCTGGTACTTACACTGCTTCCATTATATATGGTGTAGGAATGAGTACAGATCTGCATTTATGTATATATTTTATTTCTGCCTGGAGTTCAGCTTTCCTCGAAAGAGCTACTGTCATGAGTTTGGCTTGCTGTCAGTGAGTCCTGGACATTGCACTCTGAGTAATGCATCGCCTTAGGAGGCAACTCTAGCTTTAAATGATCACAACTAGCAATAAAGGAAATGTGCTATACACATGTCTGCAGCAAACCTATGCATGGTAATAAAGTCAATATCGTTTTAGAATATGGTGTGTTCTATATACTTGCAATGACAGATTGCAGTATATGAATTCCGTTTTTCATTGCACAAGCCTTTATATTTTTCTCCACCTTTGCATGCAGACCAAGCTGTCCAGCAAAAGTAACTATCACACTTCCTGGTGGGCTTTAGAAATGACAGTAACTTTTTTACAGAACTCTGGGTAATTTTTTTTATTAACCCCTGGAGTGGGGCTAACCCCGCACTGCAGTGGTTAACTGTTCGTTTTGGTCTGCAAATAACAAATATATGCTCAGCCGATTCTCCGAGCTGGCCGGCTGTGACGGTGCTTCCTGAGGGGCTTGTTCACACTATGTCCAGACTATGTCCAGACCAGAACAGTTTGTATTTCTGGGCTCTGTTCACACCAGCGCAGTCCGTTCTGGTCCAGACAAAAAAAGAAAATACTGCTTGTCTCATTTTCCCTGGTCTGGAATGCATGGAAATACATCAAAATGCATGCAAACGCACTGGACTGCATCTGAAAGCCCATTTTAAACTAAAAAAAATGCACCGGAACGCGGCAAAATTGTGGCAAAAATGCACTGCAGTGCATTTGCAGATCTGCTCCAGATCTGGTCCTGGCATGGTGTGAACAGAACGTAGCCTGAAGCCTGCCTCCACCACTGCAGCAATGGAATGTCCCTTGGCATTCTCACATCCTATACACTGTTTATAGAACGTGATGATATATAGGACCTTAGACTGCTGTAGCGGAGGGAGATAGAGGCTCCAGGGACCGGTCTAAAAATCCTCGTCGCCCAGCCGAAAATCCGAACTGCGCATGCGCCCGCCCCACGATGATTTGCGGCCGCCCGAGCCGTTTCGGATTTTTGGACGGGAGCGCGCGGCGAAGGCAACGGTTAGTCTAAAAGCGTTTTTCTTTTTAATATATACATTTTTAGCATATATCTAGTGCTTGCTAGCAGTAGATATTTGCAAAAAAAAGTGAGGGTTTAGAAACCCTTTAATAAAAGAATTACACAGAGTTCTTCTTTAATTAAAATTGTATAAAAGGTGACCATTTGGAGACATGCCCGACTTCAAGGCGAAGCCCTGCCAACTGCCTGTCCAATTAGAATCGCCAGAAAGAAAACTCTAATGGCACAAGGAAAAGGTAGTTAGCAGAGCTTTACCGTGAAGCTAGTGAAGATGGTCCATAGTAACAAAGTGACAACAGTTTCAAAAGAGGTAGAGAGAAGAAAGTTTTCTGGATAGTAAAGGTACTAGCTGATATGTTTACTTTTGCACATTTAAAATGCCTGAGAGGCTCATTTCACATATAGTTGTGAACACATCTATCTAACGTAGGGTGTACGTGCTTAGAATTGTGAACGAACGATTAAATTGATTTCAGAACATTCCCTTGACTTTCTGATCATAGATGCAGTGAAATCCATGATTGTTTTAGATTGCAGTTGTGGAAAAATTCAACTGAGCATGTTGGAATTTTTTTCTCAATCGAACAAAATTGGAAAGGTAAATGTGGTATTCGGTCGGAAAACTCCATCCATTCCAAAACCAAATGTTAAATAAAAATTAAAATCAAACTAAATTTCAAAGGACAATCACTAAGCCTCTGATGGTATTATCGAATGTTCCAATGGGATTTTTCATACAAAGTTTGTGTGAAAATCTACCTGTGTATACCCTACTTAAGTTGACCCCAGAATGCTTCCTTCCTTATTCTGAAGCACATTAGCTGTCTACAAAAGTTAGGGACACTCTTGTGCAACTGTTGATTCTTTGCTCTACTAGGAAGCTGGTACTTTACCCCCCCCCCCCCACCTCAAAACCTAATAAAATCCCTAAAATAAGCCCTTAACGCTTAACTCTCCTCCTAACATAAAGCATCTAATAAATAAGCGTTCCATAAAACATAATCTCAACAATTTTAACACTTAATCGAACCCTTAAAGCGGACCTTTGCACTCAAAAATCAAATCCTACCAATGCATCCCTCTATGTGTGATGTTTAATAATAACATGGACATGTCAGGTGTAAAATGCTGTGATTCTGAAATATTTAGACTTGCAGAGCATTCACTTCCTGCTTTGAATGGGCAAGATGACTTCAGTTTGCCAAAGCAATGCACACTGGGATTGCCTTGTCATCAGCAGAGCATTGCTGGGGAATCTCATCTGTAATCCTATGAGATCTCAGGGAAAGGCATTTTCCTCCACCGAGATGATGTGCATGGTCACATGTCTAGTCACATGTGCCAGAAATCCAGGAAGTAAAGGAGAGCTAGTAATCTACCATTAGTAAACATGGCCACTGTCAGATGACTGGGGAAGAAAAGAGAAATAAGGAATGCAAAGAATACAAAGCTGGCAATTATCTAAAAGTATGTGTTTGTAGATTGTCATTACTAAACATTTCTAAAGACATATTTGTTGTCATTTTAAAGATATGAGTCTTTAATACTTTAACTCCCCCACACACACAGCAGTTATACCCTAAATGCGAAGCCTGGGGCACTAACCTAATGCCTAAGCTAAGCCTTACCAGTAAATAATTCCTAGTCCGCCTACTCACCACATTTTGCGCTAAGAGCCTTTCTGTCTCAAGAGCATGCAGCTCGCGCCATAAAATGACACAGCACTGAATTCTCGGTGCACATTGATCCAAGATTTGCAGTCCAATCAAGACCTCTCATTTGGGAGAAAAGATCTTCAGGTCCTACGTATCTCTCTTCTTTATACTTTCGGGTGTATTATCCTAATGTTGAATTTTTCAGGACAACACCCTTATTACCCATCCTTAATTAACTGTGTTTAAATCATTTTCTTCTGCTAGTCTTTTTTTTGTAGTGAACTGTGTAGCGCAAGTGAGAAGAGGTTTTTAAACTATCCAATTAGGTGCATGATGCCATTGTTGGACTCTATGGCATATGCCATTTTAGCCTAACTAGGTATAAGTATATGTCCTTACAGATTTTAGTCAATCATTGTCCAGTTCTACTTAAATTGATAATGGCCAATTCATTTTTTTCAACCCACAAAACCACAGGTGGGTGCCCCCCAAAACAAAAGTGATTTTTGAACGTAAGTGACCAAGATCATTTTTTATTCTTTCAGAAATACTGTAAGAAAGATTTTTGCAAAAAACAAATCTATTGTGCAGCTCTCTGGACATATTAGGGACTGCATTTGAGGGACTCTATATTGATAAGTTTCCCACCACTGGTTTAGATCCTTTAATGTAGAATAAATGTGCAGTGTGGGTTAGGCATGTTCACTAATCTAATAATATTTTCTTGTTACCAGAAGTGAGACAAACGATGATTGAGTTTTGGGCGGAGCACTCACGTGATGCAACGGTAGAAGAGATGATGCTGGATTCAAGTGCTGTGATTTTATCCAAGGAGGAGAAGCCTGAGATTATATCATTGTTGCCTTGCTTAGATGGCTTAAATGTGTTGGAACTTGGAGCTGGCATTGGGTAAGGATTCCTGAAAGAGTTCAGTAGACGGGATCAAGTGTCCTTCTTAGCAAACAAAGCAATATTTTTGCAGTTTTACAGATTGTGTCCACCTCTGCATGGTTTAACAAAAGCCTGTTCCAATGCCACATAGCAGACCAACTTATTTCTGCTCCTCATGATATCCTGCGCCTCACAAATTTTAAAGTTCCTGGAGATCAGTGTATACAATTATTCTTTTTAAGCTATGGACCTAATACAGAGCTGCAGCTAACGATTATTTTCAAAATCGATTAGTTAGCCAATTATTAAGTACGATTAATCGGGATAAAAAAATGGCTCCAGTGATGGACTACTAGTTTGTATTGACATTGCAGTCCATTACAGGAGCAAGAATTGAGCGGTTGAAGTAAAAAAAAAAAAAAAGTCTGGTGTGCAATATAGTGAAACGGAAAGTGTAAAATTATACAGCAATCAATGCAGAATGGCACCGGCTATAGAGGACTACAAAGCCCAGCAATAATACATTTTACAGCGCAATGCAGAATACCATCAGCTATAGAGAAATACAACAAATCCCAGCAATAGTACATTATAGCTGGTGGTATTCTGCATTGCGCTGTATAATGTACTATTGCTGGGTTTTGTATTCCTCTATAGCTGGTGGAATTCCGTAATACAACAAATCCCAGCAATAGTATATTACACAGCACAATGCAGAATACCACCAGCTATATAGGAATACAACATATCCCAGCAATACATTATACATACATACAGTGTTGCTGGGATTTGTATTCCTCTATAGCTGATGGTACATTGCTCCGTATAATATACAGTACAGCACAATGTACCATCAGCTACAGAGCAATACAAATCCCCAGGGCTTAAAAAAACTACTTGTCCGCTCGTCTGTGACGAGAGGACGGTAGAGCCCGACGAGCAGCTTTACATTCAAGTGATCGGGCGTCTCTAGAGACGCTTGATCGCTTGTATTAGCAGCTGTCACTGCTGTTGCCGGTCCCGAGATCCGCTGTGCCCGGTGCGGCCGGGACCGGCACGTCTCTGTGATAGGAGACCAAAGGGAGTTCAGTATACGAACTCCTTTTGATCTCCTCTCAGTCCCCGAATGCAGGAAGTGATGTATATTACATCACTTCCTGCATTTAGTGTCACTCTCCAGCTACAGAAGCTGATGAAACTGATCTCTGCTTCATCAACTTCTCTGGGGGTCCCTGATGTCTCCATAAAGAGGACCTGTCATGAAAATTGTCTATCACATAGGGGGCTTCTTATCCCCCCATGTAAGAGCAATAAAGTTGTGTGTAAAAAAAAAAAGTAATACAAAATTTAAAGAATCTTAAAAAAATAAAGCATAAAACAAATTAAAAAATATATATTTTTTAAGTCCCCGTCCCCCACATACACACGCAGATATGCGTCGGGTGCGCCTACATCTGAAAACGAAGATTGCCGATTGCGCCTTTTGTGCCGCACATGTTACATATCGCCGCAAACGTCGGAGTGAGAGCAATAATTTTAGAGCCATTAATCACTGATAGCACTAGACTGATGAGCAGTAAAAGCGTTTTAATCGTCGCCTTTTTTGTGGACGCACGCAATTTTAAGGCTTGACATGTTTGGTGTCTATTTACCCGACGGGACCCCGACTTTTATGTTTTACTAAAAATATGGATAAGAATAAATGTTTTATAATATAACGTAGGGAAACTTTGTGGGTTTTTTTTACCATAAAAAAAATAACCCCCCCCCCCCAGTGGTGATTATATACCTCCAAAAGAAAGCTATATCTGTCCCCAAAACATTTTAACATAATTTGCAAGGCTATAGTCTGGTCACTGGTGACATTTTTGACTGACTGGTGAGACACCATCAAATTTTTCAAGCCCTGCAAATCCCACTATCCCAGCAATACATTATAGAGCACCATGGGGGGGGCAGGCTTACCTGAGCAGTCTTCCAGCAACTTGTTTCTGAGATCGGGCCTGTCTGTCTGCGGCTGTCATCCCCCCACACCTGCTCCTCCTTACTTCTTCTCCGATGTGGATGTGGGCGGGCGGGGAGCGCGAGACGGGGAGGAGGTGCGACGTGTGGAGCGTGGATGCGGGCGAGCGTCAGGCGGGGAGGGGTGGAGCGTGGAAGCGGGCGGCAGGTCTGGCAGCGGCGAGCGTGAGGCGGGGAGGAGGTGCGGCGTGTGTGGAGCCGTGAACACGGCCAACTAATCGAAAGCCGATTAATCAATGATTGAAAATATTGACAACTGCCAGTCACCGCTCTCTGCAGGGAGATGATCGAGATTTGAGCGAGCGACGGTATGTATTCGCTCACTTCTAGATCTATTGAGCAGATATCTGACAGTTTCATTGTCCCACGTCGGCTCGAACTATGAGGATGAGTGATTTTCACTCACCTCATAGTTCTCCTTTAAATTCTTTTTTTCTCATTAATCTACACTCAGTACCCCAAAATGACAAAGTGAAAACAGAATTTTAGAAATGTCTGTGAATTTATTAAAAGGAAAAGACTGAAATATCACATTGGCACAAGTATTCAGACCCTTTGCAACAACTGTTGAAACTTAGATCAGGTGTCTCCCATTTATCTTGATCGTTGCTGATATGTTTCTACACCTTGATTGGAGTCCACCTGTTACAAATTAAAATGATTGGACACGATTTGGAAAGGCACGCCTCTATAGAAGACCTCACAGCTGACAAGGCATACTGTATCAGAGCAAAAGCCATGAGGTCAAAGGAACTGCCTGCAGAGCTCAGAGACAGGATTATTGCAAGGCACAGATCTGGGGAAGGCTACAAAAAGTTTCTGCTACACTGAAGGACTCCAAAAGCACAGTGGCCTCCATAATCCTCAAATGGGAGAAGTGTGGCACAACCAGGACTCTTTCAAGAGCTGGTCGCCCAGCCAAACTGAGCAATCAGGGGAGAAGGGCCTTAGTAAGAGAGGTGACCAAGAACCCGATGTTCAATCTGACTGAGCTCAAGTGATCCTGTGTGCAGATGGGAGAAAGTGCCAGAAGGACAACTATCACTGCAGCCCTCCACCGATCTGGCCTTTATTGCAGAGTGGCTAGATGGAAGCCTCTCCTTAGTGCAAAACACATGAAAGCCCATTTGGAGTTTGCAAAAAAGCACCTGAAGGACTCTCAGACTGTGAGCAACAAGATTCTCTGGTCTGATGAAACCAAGATGAAACTGTTTTGCCTCAATTCTAAATGTTATGTCTGAAGGAAATCAGGCACCGCTCATCACCTGCTCAACAACAGCTCAACATTGAAGCATGGTGGCAGCATCATTATGCTGTGGGGGTGTTTTCCAGCAGCAGGGACTGGGAGACTGGTGACGGTTGAGGGAAAGCTGAATGGAGCAAAGTACAGAAATATCCTCATTGAAAACCTGTTCCATAGCACTCAGGACCTCAGACAACGATCCTAAGCACACAGCCAAGACAACACAGGAGTGGCTTAGGGTCAACTCTGTGAATGTCCTAGAGTGGCCCAGCCAGAGCCCTGACTTGAACCCTATTGAACATCTCTGGAGAGACCTGGAAATGGCTGTTCACTGACGGTCCCCATCCAACCTGACTGAGCTTGAGAGGATTTGCAAAGATGAATGGCAGTGCAAAGCTTGTCACGTCATACCCAAAAAGACTCGAGGCTGTAATTGCTGCCAAAGGTGCTTCAACAAAGTACTTGGTAAAGGGTCTGAATACTTAAAGTAGTATTAAGGTCTGGGCGTATTTTACCCTAATGCATTCTTTGCATTAGGGTAAAAACGGCCCAGCACCTTTTTTCTACCCCAGTCCCCCTCACACTTACCTGTCAGCTGCGCTCGTCCCCGCCACCGGTCCGATGCGATCCTCCATTTCCCGAACTTTCGGTTGCAGGGGGAGGATACTGATGGCACAGGAGCCATAGGCTCCTTCTGCCATTAATCAAAGAGGGAAGGGGCGTGGCCTGTCCATAGACACACACAGCCACTGTGGAAAGAACGATGGTGGCACCCGTGCAGGGGGTGGGGGGGAAAGCGCTGCGGTGAGCCACTAGAAAACGAGGAATTAGAAACTTTTAAAGAAAAAGAGCAACATCTCCAGCAAAGGAGGGTCTCCTTAAAGGAGAAATAAAAAAAAAATAGGCTTTAATATCCCTTTAAGTACATGTAATATTTAATTTTTTTCCTTTTAAATATATTTACAGACATTTGCCAAATTCTGTTTTCACTTTGTCATTATGGGGTACTTACTGAGTGTAGATTAATGAGAAAAAAAAAGAATTTAAACAACTGTAGTATCAAGGTGCAACATAACAAAATCGAAAAAGTGAAGGGGGTCTGAGTACTTTCTGAAACCACTGTAGACTGTGTATCTGGTCACAGAATACACATAGCTTGCATTTTTTTGCTCCTTTCCTTTATATAGCTTTTACCCTTCCTTACATCAGATGTCTACATGAGTGGCCTGCTGATGCACAGTTCATAGATGAAAATAAAGCGCTTTCTGGATGTTTTAAATTTATGTCTCGGAGGGCGTGAATAGCCATGTTTCCGTGTTTGCTGATGATACTAAAATTGGGATGGTAATAGACACGGACTTAGACACTATAACATTACAGGAGGACCTGGATAAAATAGGGGAGTGGGCAACTATATGGCAGATGAAGTTTAATGTCGATAAATGTAAAGTAATGCACTTTGGGGTTAAGAATAGGCAAGCGGAATACACAATAATGAGTACTCCACTAGGAAGTCAGAAATGGAAAAGGATCTGGGAGTCACTGTAGACCACAGATTGAATAATAGCTTGCAATGCCAGGCTGCGGTAAACAAAGCGAGCAGAATACTGTCTTGTATTAAAAAGGGAATGTACTGTAGAGACAAATCTATAATTTTGCCACTTTATAGATCGCTGGTTCGGCCTCATCTGGAATATGCAGTCCAGTTTTGGTCACCAATCAACAGAAAATATGTCACGGAGCTGGAGAGAGTCCAGAGAAGGGCAACTGAACTAATTAAGGGGATGGAGGACCAAAGCTATGAGACAAGGTTACAAAACTTAAATATGTTCACGCTGGAAGTGATGAGATTAAGGGGGGACATGATTGTGATGTACAAGATATTCAATGGTGATAGCAACATCAGCAATAAACTTTTTACGGTAAACCTAAAATTAGTGGAGAAAAGTTTAACCACAAGTGGCGTAGGGGATTCTTTTCAGTTAGGGCGGTTAGGGCAGTGGTGGCGAACCTTGGCACTCCAGCTGTGCCAAAATTACAAATCCCAACATGCATCTGCCTCTGGGAGTTATGGCTGTGGCTGTCAGAGCCTTGCAATGCCTCATGGGACTTGTAGTTCCAAAACAGCTAGAGTGCCATGGTTCGCCACCACTGGGTTAGGGTCTGGAACTCTCTGCCACAAGCAGTGGTATCAGCTGAGAGTATTGAATCATTGAAAATGCATTTAGACAATTTCCTCAGAGACTAACATACAGGGGTACAGGTACCTTTAAAAAATAAGATTACACGGGAACTAGTACACACACATACACATGCAGAATCCAAAACATACACACAATGGTTTGAACTTGGTGGACCTGTGTCTTTATTCTCATAACCTCATTTCATAACCTCAAATACTATGTAACTATGTCAGTTCTTTTGTAAAGTTGCATAATAGAAGTTTGCATATCCAGAAGGGCAACACAATTCAAATGTTTGTGTAAACATGCAATTGCCATGACATCAATAATATTCTATTGTCCGGTGAGATGTGTAAGCAAAACAAAATAAATGTAAGTGAATTGTCGTTAACTGTAATCTCTCTGCAGTGTTCTCAGACCTTGTTCCTCTCATATTTTTCCATGAGGAACCACAGAAGACCATTGTTTTTATTTGCCCATTGTTTCTCTATCCATTGGTCAATGTATTCCGGTAAACTATGGGTGATTTCACTACATCACTGCTAGATAAGGGTCCCCACTCTTGAACGCACACGGTGCTGTCAATGAGACACACTTTGAAAATTACGGTTATAGATTTGTTATAATTAAAAATAAAGATGCTAAATTGAAAACTGACAAACTGATAATATTTAGGTGTTGCCATTTACTTTTTTTTTTTGGTTTGTATATTTCAGAAACCTGTACTGAGGCAATGTGGAGGTTGCCATTGCTGACTGATTCTTTTAAAAATAGTATATACCTGGATGCCATGCCAATCTAACACTTTTAGTATTTTTGAAGTCACAAAGAACAAGTGCAGATCATGATCAGACATTAATCTGACTTAGGCCTGGTTCACACCTGGGCGATTTGTAGCGCGTTCCTACGCTCTTCAAAACGCTCAAACAGTGAAATCCCATTAATTCCTATGGGTATGGTTCACACCTGGGCATATTAGGATTAACATGCAATTACTGTTGATAGCTGCTTGACAGGATGTAAATATTATGGGCTGAAACAGTAACTCAATAGTTTAAAAAGAACATTTAAATCTTGTAAAATATACACAGTACATCCTCAGCTACAAGATCTGCTGGAATGACTGAGTTGTGGCTAATTTGTATGAATGCCTGCCATTGCAAGGGTAGCAGGTAAAGCCTATGCTAATGAGAACAATCTAATTAGTCTCAAATTCAGTATAATTATAGCACTTGTTTATATTTCTGGTTATAGTTTTTGCTTCTGGCTTTCCAAAGAACTCTGCTAATTTGACATTGTTTATTACAGGCGTTTTACTGGCCATCTTGCTAAGTTGGCAAGCCAAGTCACTGCAGTGGATTTTATGCAGAACTTTATTGAGAAAAACCGAGAGGACAACGGTTACCGTGGAAACATTACCTTTATGCAGGCTGATGTCACTCATTTAGAATTTCCTGATAACAGGTAAGCTGGTGCTCTAAGATAAATTGATGTTTAATCACAAAGAATCACTGTCTAATTTGTTCTCTATCTTTTTAGTTATGATTTCATCTTCTCTAACTGGCTCTTCATGTATCTAAATGATACTGAGCTAGTATCACTGACACAGAAGATGTTGGGATGGCTGAAACCTGGTGGTTATCTCTTCTTTAGGGAGTCCTGTTTCTATCAATCAGGTCAGTATTAAACACCTTTAGTTGGTTTTACAGTTATTACATACAAGCTGGGTTTACAGTTATTACATACAAGCTGGGTTTACAGTTATTACATACAATCTGCAATAATTAGACATGTGCGATTTGTACATTCGGATGCATCCAAATTTCTAAATGACAGAAATAATGAATGCAAACAAATCCGAATTTCCGATAACAAAAATTATGAATGCATACGAATTTCTTTCCCGAATTAAGTTTAAAAAAAAAAACAACACATTTTTGCTTGGCCTCATTCACACTGAGCGGATTGCAAATCGCGCGATTGTCATTTTGCACGATATCAAGCGGTTTTCCGCATAATGTTGCGCAAATTATTGCATTGGACCGAGTACAATCGCGCGACATCTGCACAAAAAAAGGGTCCTGTAGCAGCGACGCGCGACAGCGACAAGCACAGCTCCATAGACTTGTATTGGAGAGCGATATCACGTGGATAATATGCGCGATAAATCACTCAGTGTGAATGGGGCCTAAGCAGTAGTATGTATGAATTTTTGTTATGAACACATTTTCGTTGCAGCAAAGTGACATTAGACAGAAGAAAAATTACTTTTTTTTTTTTTTTACAGTCCTACAGTCCACAGAAAAAAAAAAGTGAGGTTCCCCCCCAATTGATACCAAACCCTTTAAGTCTGGTAGTAATGTTAGGAGGGACTCCCCCAAGTTAAAAAAAAAAAAGGTCCTGCAGGTCTTGTAGGAATTTTAAGGGGGAACCCCACCCCCACAAAATGGGGGGAAAAAAGTGGGTCCCCTCTAAAATTTCTACCAGACCCTTGACCTGAGCACAGGCCCCGCAGGGCAGGAAAGGGGGGGGGGGGGCGATCAAATGCTCTCCTGCACAATACCAGGCCACATGTCCTCAGCATTGGGAGGGTGTCACCATACCGATGGGGACAAGGACCTCTTCCCCACAACCTTGGCCCGTTGGTAGTGGGGGTCTGCGTGCAGGGGGGCTTATTTGCATCAGGGTACCCCTTTAGTTAAGGGGGCACCCAGATACCCCTGCTCATTCACTAAAGGATTAAAAGGAAATAAAGAGACCACGTGTTTTGAAAAAAAGTTCTTTAATGAAAAAACTGTTTTTAACAAGTCCTTTATTTTAAAAAAATGGCTCCAGCGTCAGTCACGATGAACGACGCCCGCCGTCCCACCGAAATAAAAAGACGATGACCCGTTCAAACCCAACAAAGACTCACCGCAAAATTACATCTCTGGCCAGAATGTAAACAAATGGGTGGAGTGAACTGCGACGTCACGGGGCTCTTTCCTCCCATTTGACATTCTGAGCTGTCAAATAGCACAATAGCATTCGGGAGCTCCCGAATGCCATTTGGGTCTGCGAGCCGAGATGTCATAAGAATAGTATTAAGACATACTACTCTTAACATTCCTACCAGACTTAATGGGTCTGGTATCAATTGGGGGCCAACCTCACGCTTTTTTTTTCCTGCGTACTGTAAAAAAAACAAAACATTTTTTGTCTGTCACTGTGTCGCAACGACAATTCGTTCATAACGAAAATCCGTACATACTACAGCTAACGAAAATTCGGATTTCGTCTGAATCCCAAACGAATTGACCTTTGGACCTGAATCCCGAAATAACGAAAAATCCAAATGAAAACAAAACAAATTTTTTGCCGGCGCACTTGTCTAGCAATAATCACATTGATGGACAAACATCAAGGTATTTTAATATAGCAGTGTAATTTTTAAAAATGCTTTATTACACTTTTTTTTTTGTTTTGAATAGAATGTCTAAATATCATACTTGTATAAATGCTGTACTGTTTTTACCAGGTATTTATGATTTTTAAAGCTCAACCCATGCACTTTGCAGCTTTTGTATTCAGCAAAATTAGGAGCAGTGGTAGAGAAAGCATTGGTGTTACTATACTGTGAGGTCAGAAGTGGCTTAAATATTCCAGATTAAAGAAGCCCTTTCCATTTGGACTCTTGGACAAAGTGAATGCCTGAATAAAGTGCAGGGTGGTACCTTTTAAGATCATTGAGTATTCCAGGGGATCCATAGACCAGTATGCTTTAATATGCACATAGCAACTTGGGAAAGTGATGCCAAGGGCTCACATCATATTTTGGAAACAATAGTGGCAAGGAAGGGTGAACTAGACCTCGACTTTACGTTCCCATATCGATATTTGCATATTTGAGTGCCCTAGGCTATGGAAGAACTTGAAAGGTCCATACAGACACTTAAGGGTAATTGCTGTTGATTCAAGCTGACACCTTACCTAACTTTACCTAACAGTTTGAAAAAAAAAGGTAACTTTAACCTAAAAATCTACAATGAGGTGTTTTAGCACATGTTGAATTAAATACCGTATATACTCGAGTATAAGCCGTCCCGAATATAAGCCGAGGTACCTAATTTTACCACAAAAAACTGGGAAAAAGTATTGACCCGAATATAAGCCGAGGGTGGGAAATGAGGAAGCTACTGGTAGATAGATACCAATAAAATTACATGAATATTTATTTAAAAGAAAAACAATAACCTAGCTCTGTAAGTGGAAAAGGGGGTACAGGGCTACATATCATGTACTACGGATCATTTAACCCATTCATATTAGCAGAGGATAATTGTAAATCTATTGTTCAGTGCATTCTATATGTAGTATATAGTACATGTACATATAGAGTGCCTGCAACAATACATTTACAATGATCCTCTGCTAACATGAATGGGTTAAATGATCCATAGTACAGGGCTACATACAGATCATTTAATACATTCATGTTAGTATAATTGTAAATGTATTGTCTGCACTGTATTAGCAGTATATACTCTATATAGAGTATATACTGCTAATACAGTGCAGACAATACATATATAATTGCTTAATAAATCTCCCTCTCTCTCTACCCCCACCAGCCCTCACTGTGTCCGTGTGCCGGTAATCGATCATCACATCACGGAGAGAGCAGGGACGAGTCAGCGGCGCGCTGGTCCAGTGGGAGGAGCTCCAGGTGGGGTCCTAATTTAGCTGACTTAGAGGTGCCTGCCAGCTAAATTACAACCCCACCTGGAGCTCCTCTCGCCTGACCAGCGCGCCGCTGACTCATCCCTGCTCCCCTGCTCCTGACTGGCCGCTGCGGGGTTTTTTTTTTTTTTTCTTACTTACCTCGCCGAGCGTCGCGTCACTGCTGCTCCGGTGGGCGGCGCTCCGAGCGGGGTCATCTGGCAGTCTCCGGCCACCTAAATTAGGACCCGGAGACTGCCAGATGACCCCGCTCGGAGCGCCGCCCACCGGAGCAGCAGTGACGCGAGGTAAGTAAGAAGAAACCTGACCACTGGACCTCGCTGACTCGAGTATAAGCCGAGGGGGGCACTTTTCAGCAAAAAAAATGGGCTGAAAATCTCGGCTTATACTCGAGTATATACGGTATATAAAGCTTTCGAGGACCAAAAACTGGCATCATTTTTGGCCCCGCACAAATAAAATATTGGATCTAAAACTTTTAGTACAGAGGGAATATGATGACACAAGGAAATGTATGAGGTGTCCTACAACTCTTCAGTATTCCGTCATATTTTCATTTCAGCAGTCAAGGATTGTATAAGTTGTGCTGTACTGCTCAGCACATCTGGAATGTTGGGGGACATTTCATGAATGCATGATGTGAAGCCCAGTTTCTTTTTATGGTTGAATAACTTTTATTAAAGCTTTTACTATAACAAGACAGTAGATATAAATTCAAGCAACGTATGTAAGTGAACATGAGCTCAACAAACAGTAAATACACCAAATATTAAAATATGAAGACAACAAGGTCCGTCTCCTTCAGGAACACATGAAACCATAATGAGACTAAAACATATCACGGTCCCAAAAGAACAACCTTGTTGCTGGAAGTCTATCAGGATCAGCACCAAATGTCTATAACCAACACAATTGAGCCCTTAGAGAAAATAACGGAAGCTGTAAAAAGAGCGAAAACAGAGAAAATGAATCCAGGAAAGAACAGAAAAGAGTAGCGCTAGAACAAAGAGGAAGAGAGGGAACATAAGGTATGCCTTGGGGGGAGCCCAATTTCCCTGTATTTTTGTGACAATCCAGGTGCAAAAAGCTGTCCAACCATGACATACATATGAAGCATGAACCATGTGTTGCCTCTCTCGTTTCAGAAATTGTAGTGTGGTTTAGATAGATTTTTAGGCCATATTAATATTTGAATAGCGTTATTTTGGATCTGCGTAAATATTAAAGATTAGTGACACGTTTTCCTTCCTAGGGAACAGTGAACGAACATTTAACCCTACGGTGTATCGTACTCCTGCTCAGTATAACCATCTATTGACATCAGTCACTTCACTGCCTGGAGACAGTGGTTTTGAAATTGTGATGTCTAAGTCTGTGCAGACATATATTAAGGTGAGCAGATGTTTTACACTCTTTATCTCTACCACACCTATCATTCACTCTAAAGCCAGGCATACACGCTTCGAATTTCATCAAGAACTGGCTGAAATTCATTGCATGGGTGCAGCCGTTGGCACCTTTCCGACCGGCATCCCTTGATCAGCTGAAGTCAGAAAATTGTTGGCCGAATAGAGTTAGCAGCCAATGAGCTGCCAGCTCTGTTCAGGTATTCTGACAGTGGCTGGCGGCCACTCTTTGTTTCTTTGTTATTATTCAAAATATTCTGTTGAATGAATAATCAAAGGCAAAACCAGAATAAATCAAACCAGAATCATGGAATAAACAATGATTAATGATTACTATGGAATAAACAATGATTACCTTTGCCAGATTCAAGTTACTTCAGAGAAAATTGTGGGTTCTTCTTTTTTGTGGAAGTGTACAAAAAAATGTGTCAATGCCTGAATATGACCGGTTTTGTTAAAGAAGACTTAAATTCTATACTAATCCTAAACTGTTATTCCGCTGCCTTAGCCCAATGTAATAAGATCCCTGCAAAACTTACGCGGTAGCAGCTCTAGGCTTATTCTCCTATAGTTGCATAGGAAGGTGAGTGGTGATTTAGGGAGATCTAATGATTGGCTGCCTTTGCCTAAGCAGCTAATCATTGGCTTTGCCAGGACACAGATCTCAGCCCCGCAGCGCATCAGTAACGGGTGGGAGCCTGGAAATGCTGCCTGATACTTTTTATAGGGGGTCTATTAAGCAAGACACTTGTTGGTTTTCCAACAATGTGAAATGGAACCCACATTGTTTGGTCAAGCTAACTTTAACTAAACATACTGTTGTGAGCGGAATTGATCAAAACTGGAGCAGAGAAAATCTGGAGCAGCTGTGCATGGGAACCAATCAGCTCCTCTTTTTCATTTTCAAATCTTAACTGAATAATCTGAAGAGAGAAGCTGATTGGTTGCTCTGTGCAACTGCTCCAGATTTTGTCTGCTCCAGTTTTGATGAATACCCCTGTGTGTGCTTGTCTGTAGAGAACACTTGTTTTCCCTTAATCCATCTTTGTGTTACAAACTACACCTTCATCTATAGCCTCCTTCAGGATGCTTCTATTGTCATTTGCTACCTCTTCTTTAATTTAGATCTCTGTGTTTTCCATAATGTTAACTACATTCCAACAAAAAATAAATAGGTGCTGTAGGAATAGCATTCATTTGCTTTCAATACAGTACAGGAAATTCACTTTGTGTATACAGAAAAAGAAGAATCAGAACCAGTTATGTTGGCAACTGCAGAAGGTCCCTCGGGCACCTGATGGTCACCAGGGCTATGTGACATTTCAGCAGTTCCTGGACAACCAGCAGTATTCCCGAAAAGGAATTCTAAGATATGAAAAGATATTTGGTGATGGCTTTGTTAGCACTGGAGGGCTGGAAACCACTAAGGTGAGGCCTAGTTAAAATGGTAAAAGCAGTTGGAATGGATTAATAAACACTGGGTACATTGGCTGAGAATTCTCACCGTAGTTTGTGTTCATCTGAGGAAAAAGTAGACAGTTCCTGCTCTGGATATACTGATTCATGCAGATTGAATGTATTCCCAAAGGTGGTACTGTGTAGAATTTTTTTTACATGAAAAATATAGAGTGGTACAGCTTTGTGGATCGAGTTTCAGTTACTGGAACTGCACTGAAAGGTTTCATTCACATTACATTCTTTTTCTTTGCAGGAATTTATTTCCATGCTGAACCTTGCACCTGGTCAGCGGGTTGTGGATGTTGGCTGTGGCATCGGTGGAGGAGACTTCTACATGGCCAAGGTACATTTCTATTCTTGAAATTCAACCAGAGCATACAGCCCTACATAGGATTGAGTGAGTTGCTCCAGTCCAACTCTATCCTGTTTGTTTGTGCCCTGTTAAACCTGTTTTGCTTAGCAGTGTGTAATGCAGGAGAGGTGTTCCCAAACACACCCACTTTGTTCTGCACTGTGTGTGTTTGTGTGTGTGTGTGGCATCTTCATGGAGGCAGTGTTTTGCTTCCTCATGTCCGAGCCTCCAGCAAGTAGAACAGTGAGTTACACAGTAGTGGCATCACAAAATCTTATTCCAAAATGTCTTGAGATGTGAAATTAGGGCCACAGTGCCTTACTACTCACACTGCAGATATACAGCTTTACAACAGAATTTCCTTAGCACGCCAACATACCAGGAAGTGCCCTGCTGTTTTAGGAGGAATTCCAGACAGAGGTGCTGTTTAGGCAAAAACATTTTTAATGTTCCTTATAACATCTAGCAAATCGTTACAACTTCACTCTTTGTATGCGCTGCTTGTTCCATGAATTCCTATGATTGGGTTCCATACTCTCTTTGATGGCAGCCATAGGAATGAACATAGTGATTGGCGAGGTGTACAATAGGTACAAGGCACGGACGGAACTTTTTTGTTCAATGGCTGTGCGCACCGTGCAGGGTGGCAGAGTGAATATCTTTGCAACAGGGTTGAAGGTAGTTATATAGCTGTATGGCTAACACGTGGGGGGTGGGAGGAAGCTGTAAAGGACAACTTAGTTAAAATGAAATTATCCGTTAAGCAGTATAAAATTCAGCAGTTATTAGTAATTTGATGTATCTTCTGCAAAAAGCCAAACTGTATTTTTCTTTTTGGTTGAGATATTTATATTTATATATATTTTTTGAAGACGTATGGGGTGGAAGTCCTGGGGATGGACCTGTCGTCTAACATGGTAGAAATTGCCATGGAGAGAGCCATAAAGGAGAAGACCCCTCTGGTGAGTGATGTATCTGAATCAGTTTAGGGGCTTAATTTATTAGATTTTCCAAATTGATCAATTTATTTAGTGATATTCCTGTTCACTAAACACTACTGCTCTGATTATGCTACATTTTCCTCTGGTTAAACAAATGTAATTTCTTCCTGCATCAATAGGTACAGTTTGAAATTGGAGATGCCACACGACGGATCTTCCCAGAAGCATCGTTCGATGTGGTGTACAGCAGAGACACCATTCTGCACATCAATGACAAGGGAGCACTCTTCAGGAGATTCTATGTACATCCATTTACTAATTCTATACTTGGCAGCAAGACATTTTATGAAAAACTGTGTGTTTTTATAGCATGTAAACATTTGAGTGCTGATTCATAAAACCTGGAGATAAGTAAAAATATTGGATTGGTTGCCCTAAGCAGTTAATTCTTGTTTAATATTTGGCTTTAAAGGAAACCTGTACCAAGCAAGTATGGACGCTGCCATTGCTGAACTCTCCTTCTGAAAACTATAACTGTCTGTCATGCTGCTTCTGTACTTTCTGAATCATTGGTGTACAGATCAGACTTCACACTGCCTTTCATGAATTGCATGTTTGTTCCATGTCATTGCCTCAGACAGTATTAAAGCCAGAGACAGCCTGGCAACTAGGATTTTGATCCAGAGGTTAGCAGTGTTGGTCTCCATATTTTTCTTAGCACAGGTTTCACATACACTTCCTAAATCTTTGAACTATTAGATAGCGTATAACGAGACAATGGTGATCTTTTTCCTCACATTTGCAGTGTAGTTGTCCATTCTTAAAGTGCGTGTAAACTCTAACAATTAACTTCTCTTATTTGCTCTCTTTTGGTCTGCCAGCTATACCTTTGAAAGTGTTTTGTTATATCTACTCAATAAGTGAAAACATACCTGTTGATTTTTCCATAACTTTTGTAAACCGATAACCTTCTGTGCTTTCTGAGGGGTTATGGAAATGAGAAAAGGGGAGGAGATGAGGAGAGGGCTGACACCCTGTGCTTAAAGGAGAACTATGGGGTCAGTGTTTTTCCCCATAGTTCTCCTTAGGGTTACGGGAGGACACAAACTAGTGTCCTCCCGTTACCCTAAGGTTAGTACACCGCGAGCTACAGCTCGCGGTATACTGAGATGCCGCAGCCGGAGCGGATCCCGACGTAGATGACGGAATCCGCCCAGCTGCGTGAGTGACAGCTGGCTCTGCCTATCTAGAGGCAAAGCCAGCTGTACCCGCTCCCTCCCCCGTCCGTTCCGCCAGTCAGCGCTGGCAGATCGGAGAGGGGAATCCAGCCCCTCCCCCTGTCACGGCAGAGAGCGGGGACACGATCGAGAGGTGAGCGAACCTGGTATGTGTTCGCTCACCTCCCGATCTACTGAGCCGACCTGTGACAGTCTCATTGTCACAGGTCGGCTAGAACTATGAGGTGAGTGGAAATCACTCGCCTCATAGTTCTCCTTTAAGCACGAGCTGTGTCGTCACGTCAGTGAGAAAGGTTAGAGCACACTGCTTGTGGCACATCAACAGTAATTTTTCTGTAATTGAAGCATAGTTTAAGGGGTAAAACATGGGAAAATGTGCATGTATTGCAAAGATGTACTAAATATGTTTTTATTTTTGCCTTGACATAACCTTTATTACATTTTTCTGTCCTTTTCTCTAACAGTCTTGGCTAAAACCTGGAGGAAAACTCCTAATTACGGATTATTGTTGTGGGGAACAGCCTTGGTCTCCCGTATTTCAGGAGTATGTGAAGCAGAGAGGATATATTCTGTACACACCTGAAGAGTATGGACAGGTATTGTATTTGGTGCCCTATTAACTCTAAGGCTTTTTAAACATTAAGGAGATTTATTTTATACAACTCAGTGAGAGTTGAGAGCTACAAATTATAGTTGTTTAGACTATATCACCAGACTGGTAAAATAGGAATCACTTACTTAGCTTCCTGTGAAAAGTCTATTGTGAGATTCTTTCTAATAGTTAAAAAAAGAGATATATTTGAGCATTACATAGTACCATTCAATGAAATAACTTATTTTTCCTTTCTCATTCATTGAGGGACACAGGAATGTTGGGCTATACTGCCACCTACCAATACATTTGGACACTGGCAAATTAAAAACAGTGGCAAGCCCAGTATAAGCCCTCCTACTCCCAGCCCAAGTTTTCTGCTAGTGTAATAGGAAAATACTCTGCTGAGAAAAGCCTTAATTGTTTATATTTTCAGTGACAATATACACTCAAATTAATTTTAGTGCATACAAACATGTTATTGCATGCCCGCATAGTGAATGCATGCGTTTGCATTCATGTACGTGGGTGCAGGGGACTTTTTACATCGTTGTAGGTGTTTGTTTTTTTACCTTTTAATTCCTTTAAAAAAATATGCTTATTAACATTTAAAGTCCATCTCCATTTAAAAAAAATAAAAAATACCCTTGCAATGGGGCTACCCCCGTCCTGCAAGGGTTAACTGCTCGTATTTGTCTAGGGGGACTCTGTAAAGCAATTTTATTTACCTGATCCCCTCTCCCTTGGTGTCCATACTCACCTCTGCCCTCAGCTCTGGCCTGTTGACTGTCCCTCTTTGTCCTCACATATATTGCAAGGCTATGGGCTGTGCAATAGATGTGATGATAGATGTGAAAGGTTGCAGACACTGGTCTTGGAGCCAGCTGGAGTGAGCATCATGTAAATAAAAGTTCTTTACAGAATTCACCTAGACAAATACAAACAGTTATCCCTTGCACTCCTGGGGTTCCCCTGGAGATAGGCTTTAACTGTATTTATTAAACTTGCTGTAACTTTTCAAGCACCATTTTAGTGCTTACATGTGTTAACCCCTTACAGTTATCAGAACACAACTTTTTCATGAGAGTGGTTCTTTTGGTATGGTTGAAAGCAGGGCGGGTTTTACTCTGCTGCCCAAAGGTTCCTCACTGCACCCTCCTCCCAGCAAAATTTCCCCCCAATGGAGAATGGCAACCAGCAATCATGGATTGCTGAGATTTGTAGTCTTCTATAGCCAGTTGCCATTCTCTATTGCTGTATAATCATTAATTATACAGCAATGGAGAATGGCAACTGGCTATAGAGGACTGCAGATCCCATCAATCCATGATTACACAGCAATTATACAGGGGTGCATGCATATCGCACCAGGGCTGCGTATGGGTCTCAGCAGGGATGCATGCAAGTGTCATCGGGGCTGCCTGTGAGGCTCTGTTGGGTGGGTGCCCAGCTCTCCAGAGCTCTGCATGCGGCTGCTGAGCTCTCTAGGGCTGAATAGGTGGGATCCAGGCTTGTGCTGGGCTCCAGGGCTGTTCTGGTGGGTGTGGGGTTGTCCTATGCTGGCGCCCGGAAGGAGGAGGAGGCAATGTGGAGCTGGACTGGCACTATCAAAGACAGCTACCTGAGGTCCCCAGCAAGCTCAGGACCTCAGGCAGCCTAACTTCCTAAAAAATTTAAAGGTCCCACGGGTGTTATTTTTTTTTAAACTACTTGTCCAAGGAGTAAAGGGAGGGCCCAATCTACTTGTCCCTCGTGACAATCTACTTGTCCTGATACAAAAAATAACAAAACTGTATTTTACCGTGCTAAGAAGCACTTCTCATTGGACAGTGTGGTCAGTGTGTGAGCGAAATTCAAAATCCATGGTGCAGGGCTGCACTGGATAGCAGTATGGGGTACAGATAGTACACCCATATCGGTGGAGGGGAAGGTGGAGCAGGTAATTCCATATTCTGAAATGAACCTACCCTTTAATGCACATTGTGTGCGTTAGAGAGCGCTGCTGCACAGCTACCATACTTTGGCGCACAGTGGAATGGGGGCAGCACTCAACGCACACAGACACAATGTCCTACGCATGTGTTTAATCATGGCAGGTTTGATTTTAATGTTTTTAATCTTTTTTTTTCTTCCTTTATCACTTTTTTATTTGTATCCTTTTTTTCCTTTTTTAAATTTGTATTTATCTTGATATCTTTTACTTTTTTTATTTTTTTTTCATTTTTATCAATTTCAATTTTTTTCCCCATGTTTTTTACTTAACTTTATTGCTATCACACAGGAGATAACAAACCCCTGTGTGATAGCATTTGGAGGTCACCGGCTCTCTTTATTGAACCTGTTACTTCCAATACAGGTGTTTAAGCACAGCACTATGCTGGCTCTCCTTTGGCAGCTGAGATGGGAAGACTGCGAGTGTAGCGTTCCTGACTCAGTGTTCACATGGAGCAGAGAACGGATGTTCATCGCTCTGCTCCCCGCTCTCCATCCTGAACTACTTTGTTGTGGTCCCTGGTCCCCCAGAGGAGCGGGGGACTCTGAAAACCATGGCGGGGAGGGAGGTGGCCAGTGGGGAGAGAGGCAGCCGGTGGGGAGAGAGGCAGCCGCGGTAAGGGAGGATCATGGGGGGGGGATAGACCTTCAGGCTTATTACAAATGATCTTGGCTGCATTTTACAAAATCATGGGCTGTCTCCCTGTGGGCACCTAGTTTACACCTCTCCCCCTAAATTCAATAGATTTCACAAAAAATGGGGGGATATAAGGGTTTCTGGAGGGGTGTAAATGACCGTCCAAGAGAGATATATAAAAAAATATATCAAAATGTATTTTGTTTTAAATACTATTAAAAATGATACATTCATACATCAAAACAAAACAAATCCCTGCATAGGAAATGTTTGTATATTCACTGATATAGTACATAGCTCTAAATATCCAATTGGTCATACATATCATGATCTTATTCACATATTTTTCAAATAAAGAAACATTTTTGTATATAATAATACATTTAACCCATCTGTTTTGTACATATAATGTACAAAACAGATGGGTTAAATGTAGAAATGAACTACCTGCACAGGGCATTGGGTGATAGGAATTCCACACCTCTGGGACCAGTATCGGCTGTGCTGCCCCTCTACTCCCTGCCGCCCCAAGGTCATGGCCTTGCTGGCCTTGTGGGGAATCTGGCCCTGGTTGGGAGTGCAGTAATATAAAAGTATGGCACAAATACATTCAGACATTTACATTTTAAATTCCTTTTCTCTCTACAGCTCTTAGAGAAAGCTGGATTTGTAAAAGTTCAAGCTCTGGATCGGACCCAACAGTTTGTACAAGTCCTGAATAACGAACTTACAAGGACACAGGAAATAAAGCAGGAATTCATAGAGGTATATTAAACAGGACTGAATCACCAGACGTTTTTCTAATTCATAATTTCTCACACAATCTGAAGCAGCTACATTTTTCATTTTTCTTTAATTACTTCACAGAGTTTTTCTGAAGAGGATTACAACTACATCATTGATGGTTGGAAAGAAAAGCTTTATCGCTGCAGTTTAGGAGATCAGCGCTGGGGTTTGTTCTATGCTGAGAAACCTCTGGAGATCATTACTTAAGCCTTCTCTTTATTTAGTCAATATGAATGTTTGAATAGAAAATTGTTTCTATGTTTACACAGTATTCCTAAAATTAATAATTATACAGATTGATATCCTATGTATGTTCTATTTAGTCTTTCTATAGCACTTTATAGGTATTGTATAAACGGCATAAATGTTATTTAATTTAGGGAAACCCATTAGGTCCAAATGCTAGATGCAAGGTAAACTAATGGAAAGTTTAGCATTTCTACATAGGCCTTCAGTCTAAAACGATTCACACTTCAAGAAAATGTCTATACATCATTTATATTTAGGATATTTCAGTGTGATTGATATGGATGAAGACCAGACTGCTTATCTTTAAGTAAAAAACAGGAATGTTGCCAAGGAAAGCCGTGTGATTTTTAACCGTTAGAAGTATTTTATGGTTCCAGTATCAGACTTTCATGGTAACCAGTTTGTCAGAAGACCACTATAAGAATGGACAACACTGCTTTAAATAAGGCTTTAAATCAAGAGCCCTTGAAAGAAGTCCTTAAATTCTCCCTAAAAATTTTATGCAAGGGATTTAACATTTTACACCAAATACTAATAATTTGTATCTGACTTTCATTGCTATTTTACAGAACTGTAAATCTTTAACTTTGACCCTTACCCAATTTATACTACCTCTTACTGGCTCTTACTGGTAGCCCAGTAGGGAAGAGATGTTCCCTGCCAGAACCAGCTTCATTGTAATCATAAAGGTCAGATGCCTAACGCTTCCAATATTAATAGTATTCCTCATAAGCCATGATGAAAAAGGTATTTGATTTCCATGATTACATACTGTAGGTTTCACATTATGTACCAATAAAAGCACTTTGTTGTGTTATGTGAACAACACATTGGTAAAATCTATAACAGATGGAAAAACTGGAAGTGTTTGACTTCAGCTGAAAGTCTTATGATTTCAAAATAAAATATTTTTGTGGTTTGTTTATATGTGCATTTGTAGTGTTGAATTCGTAGTTCTGAAATTATGCCTGTGAAGTCGCTGTGTGCAATAGTGGTACATGACAGCCAGCAATGAGTCACGTCAGTGCCAAGTCATGATATAGGAAGTTAAGGACTTTAATAATGTTAATGACCATTATGAACCCTTTTTATAAAGCAAATAATACTAAAAAGGCAATGTATAGTATATAATAACTACTGTTCAGGTTAGTAAGTATGGTAACAGGGTGTTGGTCAAGGTAAACATGTGCCCAGATTGTGCGCACTAAAGTATTTACATATCCTAACAAACATTAAAAACACTTTAAACCAATCATCATTTAGCTTTGAAGCTCTAGTCATTGTGTAGACATTAATCTTCACAAAAAAGTTCACAACAGAAGCACTGAAATACTAACTAGTCATATCACTTTAATTGCTGCAGCAATCTTGGCAGCCTGCCGGGCATTCAATGTAAACAAACACCAGGTGTATCTAAGCTGTTGCAAACTGACTTTATGATCATTTAGGATCTTTGAGAATTAATTACTTCAAGTAACTAGAGAGGTCAGGGATGGCTTTGTGGCTCTTTAGAGCTAGTTAAAGGAGAATTATAGCCGACGTGTGACAAGTGATCTATTGATAGAGAACTGAGATGATGGCTCAGTTGGCAATCTTCTCCCTGCAGAGAGCGGTGACTGACACCCTCCTACGGATTCCCTCCTACTCTCTCCATTCCTCCAGCACTCACTGGAGGGACGGATGGGGGTGGGGGCGGGCACAGCTGGCTTTGGCTGTAGAGAGGCAGAGCCAGCTGTCAATCAGGTGGTGGGGTGGATCCCGACAATATTGTCGGGATCTGTCCCGGCCTTCAGCATGGCTCTGCTCTGTCAATATATAGCGAGCAATAGCCCTAGAGCACTAGAGAGAATAGCAGGTGCACACCTGCTGAGCCCGGCTTCCGCCAGCATCAGCAGTTATCACAAAAAAGTCCGGTTACACACCGCAAGCTTTGTTGAAATTTTATTTTATTGTAGCACACATCATCTGTCAAGCCCGTTGTTGGGTGAAACATGTCAGAGTGAGGAGAATCCACAGCAGGGCGATGTGTACCCGTGTCCTACACTGAAAACAAAAGAGTAAGGTGAGTAAGATTTTTTGTGAGTAAGGTGAGCAGCTGTTTAAAGATCAAAATGGCCCTCAAAATATACTAGACTCAAAACAAAACAACACTTATACTTATATTACAAATACATACACTGAGTGGCCAGATTATTATGACCACCCGATGTTTGTTGGCAAATTAGCTATAATTTTGCGCTGAAGTTGCTAGAGGGCCAGACCATTATAAATAGGGAAGCAGGTTGTTTACCACGACAGTAGAAGTGATTTTTTTCTGAAGATATGGGTAAACAACGCGATTTAACAGCCTTTGAACGTGGGATGATTGTTGACGCTCAGAGCCATGGAGCGAGTATCAGGAAAACAGCAGAATTCGTTACATTTTCAAGAGCAGCTGTTGTTATAGTGTTTAAAGACTGGACTGTCAGACGAAAATCTGGGTCTGAACGTGCGAATTGTGGCCGTCAGCGACTAGTCAATGTTAGGGCAGAACGGAGAGTGGCAAGACTGGTACAAGACAACAGAAGGGCAACAGTGCAGTGTCAGATTCCTCGCATCACCTTTCAACATCTCGCAGAGTCACGAGGCGGCCCAACGAAGTCATCTCGTGGAGTCATCTCGTGGCCCAACGAAGTACTAATGGGGTGGTCATAATAATCTGGCCACTCAGTGTATAAATGTGGATCTATAATCAATGAACAATCACATTAAAAATCAATTGTGACAAATTCTGTGAAATGGAAAAAGTCCTGAGAAGTACATAAATCTTCATGTGTTTTACAAAAAAACCTTCTCGTGTGTCCACCAAGTGGCACAATTAATCTCCACCAGATAGTAAAACTCCAGAACTGATGGACCAACTGTTACAGAAGGTCAAAACAGCATGGGAGAAAATGGGGTTTGTTTAGGAGCCGCTGCAAATTTCTTCTTCTATATCAGAGGATTTATAACTTCTGGTAATTGTAAATAGACAGAAAACAAGCTCACAGTATAATACAGTTTATTAAAATCAAAGGGATAAAAGCAGACAAATAAACTCACATTTAACTAGTGCACCAAGTACTATGTTTTTTTGTTGTGACTGCAAAAATCCTGGTGTTAATATTCACTCCAATGATCCAGTTATTAAAACTGGTAAACTGGGCCGTATCCAGTGATTACCCAACCCGACCTGATTATGAAAACTAATAATAGCCCTGAAGTAAAGCATTGATTAGACAGACTGAACAGCAATAAAGGCAATAGATTGTTAACAGCGGAATCATTTGGCAATAAAATACATTGAAAAGTAGGGATGCACCGATACCGATACACATGTATCGGTGCCGATGCACGAGTATTTGGGCGAGTATTTGTACTTGCCCAAATGCTGCAATACTTACCTCCGATACCGGAACTTCCAGTCAGAGGAGGATCTCCCTCTGACCGGCAGTCCCAAGGGAGCATGGAGCCGGCTTCCTTTCCAATCAGGAAGCTGAGCAGTGGGTTATTACCCGCCTCTCAGCTTCCTGATTGGCTAGGAAGCCAGCTTCACTTGTTGGTAGTCAGTCTGGCTTACTAACCAATCATGAAGCCGGGCAGCACGTCATGACTTGACGCCCGGCTTCTGGAAGCCGGACGGCACCTAATGACCCGCCGCTCGGCTTCCTGATTGGTCAGGAAGCCAGGCAGCCTCGGCAACTGAAGCCGGTGTTCTTTCGATAGAACACCGACTTCCTAGGCAATCAGGAAGGCGGGTGAGGGGCCATAATCGACTTCCTGATAATTAGGGCACACGGCACCGTTTTCGGTGAGTACTGAAAAAAAAATATTGGTACTCGTACTCAATACCCGAAAAAACGGTATCGCTGCATCCCTATTGAAAAGAGTTGGTGTTCATTCACTTTATCGCCAGTGAAAGGACATGCCTGTAAAGTACTGGGCTAGTGGAGAACAATGCTGGAAATAGCAATAAACAACAATCAATGCAACGAATGTCTGTGATCTGTAACACAAGGAATAAGGCTTTTACGGCCTAACTGCAATTTATGAGATCCTAGCTAACCCCTGGCCAGTGGGTAAACTATCAGAGACTATCAGAAACTGTCTGCCAAAAGTTGGACCCTTTAAAGTTAACAGTGGAGCGCTCAACCGTAAAGTAAAGATTTTTGTGATTCACAGAGGTAAGAGGGTATCTTTGCAAAGTATCCCAATAACAGATAGTGAAAGGATGGTATGTTCCCCTTTAAATAAAGCTCCACTACCACCAGTAGTGTCAAAGGCCGCTAAGCAATCTGGCAGATGTTCTTTCTGAGTTTACTATTTTATCTCATGAAAATTAGTGGAAAATCAGTAAGAAATGCTGGTAATCAGGAAAGGTTTACTGCTAAAAGTATGAAACAAGTGCCCATAATAAAATTACATTGTAGATATGTGCTGCAAGCATATATTCCTTAGGGACCTTTACATCTTTGTGGTGCTTTAATGTGCATTATGCCGCATATTGCATTAAGACAGCCCAAATGAATGGGCTGCCAACGCACCATAACATGCTTAAAATAACACATGACCCTTTCTTCTAATGCCATGCAAGTACATTACCTTAGTGTGTTCAGGTGCCATTTATAATTATTTGCACTGCAATGCAGCAAGGCCTGCATCATGCGTTATGGTGCATTGTTGTAATGATCAGGTTATCGCAGCACAGAAGTATGAATATGGCCTACTGCTGCTGGTGGAAATTTATTTATAGGGGAAGACATCATTCTTTACAGATTACAGATACCTTTACTGTAGGACTGAGCACTCCACTATTAACTTTAGGGCCTCACCACTGGCAGACTCTGATAGTTTTACCTACGAGCCAGAGCTTATCTAGGTCCTCTTAAATTGCCGTTGGCCTAAAAGCTAGCATTATTCTTCTTTTGTTGCGTGGATTGTTGTTTATTGCTATTTGGGAAATCTTTCCAAACTGAGGGTAATTCCCATCTTGGAGGGTTTTCACCTGAACATTTGTCCCAATTTGACAATTTACCTTCATCTCTTATGTAGGGTTACCACCTGTCCAGGATTCACCCGGACAATCTGGGTTTTGAATGCTGTGTCCAGGTTTTGTGGCTGCAGAAACCCGTACACAAGATGTCAGGCAGACAGGGACAACCAAAATTAAGATAGGGGCTACTGCCCCTCTTCCCCCCCTCCTCCCCCACTGAAAATAGTCTCAACTGTGATATTTACATATGAATGGGTGGCGCTATTTACATATGAATAAGCCACGACTCATTCTCCCGAAAAAATGTCAGCACGTCGCTAGAGTGTGTTCGGGATTTGCTTGAAGAAAAGGTGGCAACCCTACTCTTATGCTGTGGACAGCTCTACAATTTTGGGTTTCCCTTTACTCACGGTCACCAAGAAACATAGGGAGGGTGAGTCTTACTTGATGGGACACAAACAGCAATTAAAACCCCTTATCACTGAATCCAAGGCTAAGACAAAAGATTTGCTGTTTCATAGGCCATAAGGCTGGTGGTTATAGTTAATGGACCTGTGACACATGCAGCACACAATAGCACTTTTCATAACAGGAAGTGTTCCCTGATCTCCTGCAGATCTAGTTGATGCCTGGTCCAATATGCCCTGTGAATAGCAAAATGTTTAATGCAAGGGGCAGAGCTAGGGTTGCCACCTGTCCGATTCACCCGGATTCACCCGGACAGTACAGGTTTGGAATCTTGTGCCCGGTTTTCAAGTCAGCTGAAAACTGGACACAAGATGCAGGCAGTCAGGGGCAACCACAGGGTACTGCTGTTCCTGCACGTGTGAGGAGTAAGCTGCTGCTCTATATGCTTTCCCTGGCTGTGTTTACCTTTCATAGCTGGGGACACAGTAACTGCTGCACCTCCATCCAGCCACATCCAGACAGGGGACATGGAGCCCAGGAGACAGCTGGTGCTGATCAGCAGTAGTCTGTCCATCTACCAGGCAGCTCATCACTGCCTCAATGGAGGAGTTCACTTAGTTCAGTACTGGAAGATAAACAGGCTGGGACCAGCAGCCCAGATGAAGGATGAGGAGAAAGGTATTGACATGAGATGGGTATCAGCAAAAGACAAATAAGGTAAGCTATTCCTGAGGAAATTAAACTTGTGCTGTAGTAAGAAAGAATGCAGATGTAACTGACCAATTCTAGTGTTTTCCCAAGCTGTACTGTAAATACTTTCTACAACCATTTTTGGGACCTGTTCCTTTTGGTGACCACTATAAACTTGTATATTGCTTCTATTTAACCACTTCCTGGCCGGAGAAATTTCCTAATATTTGCACACACATGATAAAATCAGAATTTTGGGCTAAAAAACAGCTTGAAACCCCAAAACAATCATATATTTTCTGAAAGCAGAGGCCCTGTAGAATAAAAAAATGCTAGTTGCAATTTTTTATGTCGCACGGTTTTTGCGCAAATGTTTATCAAACCAGTAATTTTAGAATAAAATACACTGAAATTAAATTTAGTGCACAGAAACAGAATACAATACCACGTTTTTTGGTACAATATAAAAGATGGGATCATGTCGGGTAATTAGATACCAAACATGTCAAGCCTTAATATTGCATGCGCCTGTGAAACCACTAAAGACTACAATACCCCAAATTTCCCATAGGCAATGCTTTAAAAGCTTTTACTGTTCATTAGTTTAGTGTTAACAGTGATTGATGGCCCTAGAATTATTGTTCTCACTCTGATGTTCGCGGCGATATGTAACATGTGTGGTGCAATTTTAGTTTTTGCACTTAGGCGCACCTAACGTGTTTGCGTTTGTATGTGTGTGTATGTGGGGACTTTTAAAATGTTTTTTTGCATTTTTTAATTTTTTTTATATGTTACTTGAATTTTTTTTTTTTACACTTTATTGCTAACAGCCCCCTATGTAATAGCAACTAGGACATGACAGGTCCTCTTAATGGAAACATCAGGGGTCTTTCAGAGCCCTAATGCCACCTAGGGACCCCAAAGAAGCTGATGAAGCAGCACTAGAGTGTTCTCTAGTGGCACTAGAGTGTTCGGGTTTCGCTTTAAGAAAAGGTGGCAACCCTAGGCAGAGCTATAGCCATAGGTATTCTTTTTCAGTAAAATCAGTTACAGGATAGGCTAGAGAGATAGGAGAGAGAAAAGTATTAATAAGCCAGAAGCAGCCAATATACAGTATATAATAAACATATACACTATATTGCCAAAAGTATTGGGACGCCTGCCTTTACACACACATGAACTTTAATGGCATCCCAGTCTTAGTCCGTAGGGTTCAATATTGAGTTGGCCCACACTTTGCCGCTATAACAGCTTCAACTCTTCTGGGAAGGCAACAAGGGACAAGACAGAGCGCCTCCATAGTGTAAAAGTGTCATTTATTTGTACAACACGCAAATAAAAATGTACTTACAGGAAAGTCGGTGGTTAAAAGCATACAAATGGTGATGAAGTATAAAATCTCTAGCATCGGAAGTCTGAAGGAGTACAGCACATCAGCGTCCTCTGCCCCCTTGAGTTCTAAAGGTCAGGAATACTAGAAAGTTCTACCACATGAGTGAAATCCAGTTGGAACTGTTTTTTTCTACAATACTCTACGAAGTCTAAAAAATCGGTCTCAGTGCCTTCCCAAATAATAATAGTATCGTCAATATAACGAGCGAACAAGACCAGGTGCTTGCCAAATGGGTTGTTAGCCCAAATGTATTGCTGTTCCCACCACGCCATAAAAAGGTTGGCGTAGCTCGGAGCAAACCTAGCTCCCATGGCCGTGCCCTTCAATTGGACATAGTGTTCGCCCAAAAAAGTAAAATAATTATGAGTTAGTGTGTATTCTATGGCTTTCAGGATGAACGCTGCTTGGGAGGAGTTAATAGACCCTGATTTAATCAGAAAATGTTGTACTGCTTCCAGGCCTGGTTGGTGCTCTATAGAAGTGTATAGAGATGCCACATCTAAAGAGGCCCAAAGGTAGCCTTCCTTCCAGGTGTAAGGTTTCAAAATCTCTAGGATGTGGCTAGAGTCCCTCACAAAGGAGGGTATTTCGCCCACTAATGGTTGGAGGAAAAAGTCAATATAGCTGGCCAGGTTATACGTGTGGCTATCCATGCCAGCTATAATCGGTCTCCCAGGTGGCAGGGATGGGTTTTTATGAATCTTAGGTATATGATAAAAATATGGTACACAAGGATGGCCCACAGTTAGAAATTGAAATTCGGATTTAGAAAGTACACCAGTATCCTTAGCTTCTTTAAGGAGGGTGTTAAGTTGCCCTTTATATTCAGCTGTAGGATCCCCATCCAATTTGGCATATGTGGTACTGTCGGACAACAATCGATGTGCCTCTTTGACATATTCTTTACAGTCCTGAATTACCAAGCCCCCTCCCTTATCCGCTTGTTTTATCACTAGATCATGATTTTTCCTAAGGACTTTAGTTTCTTCACGGCTCAGGTTATGACCCTTATGGCCTTTCTCTGAGCAAAGTTTTTTAAGATCCCTATGGACTAGTTGGTAAAAGGTAATAATATGATCACCCTTAGAGCCAGGGGGATAAAAGTTGGATTTGGGCATGAAGTGTGTGTGGGAGATGTCCGGGTCATGGAAGTTGAGGGCCTCTAAGTTGGACTGGATGGTTTTTGACCAGTGAGAGCTGCCTTTTGAGTGTTTAAGCCAACTTCACAACCAGCCCATCTTGCAACCAGAGGCGCCGGTATTGGTTTTTTCATTGCTTCTGGGAAGGCGTCCACAAGGTTTAGGAGTGTGTCTATGGGGATATTTTGACCATTCTTCCAGAAGCACATTTGTGAGGTCAGGTACTGATGTTGGACGAGAAGGCCTCGCTCTCAGTCTCCGCTCTCAATCCATTCCCAAGGGTGTTCTATCGGGTTGAGGTCAGGACTTTGTGCAGGCCAGTCAAGTTCCTCCACCCCAAACTCGCTCATCCATGTCTTTATGGACCTTGCTTTTTGCACTGGTGCGCAGTCATGTTGGAACAGGAAGGGGCCATCCCCAAACTGTTCCCACAAAGTTGGGAGCATGAAATTGTCCAAAATGTCTTGGTATGCTGATGCCTTAAGAGTTCCCTTCACTGGAACTAAGGGGCCAAGCCCAACCCCTGAAAAAAAGCCCCACACCATAATCCCCCCTCCACCAAACATTACACTTGGCACAATGCAGTCAGGCAAGTACTGTTCTCCTGGCAACCGCCAAACCCAGACCACGTCCATCGGATTGCAACTCCACTTACACCACTGCATCCGACGCTTTGAGTTGCACTTGGTGATGTCAGGTTTCTGCACACACACGCTAGTCTTTTAGATGCGTTTTTGACGCGTGTATGGTTTAAAAATTTTTTTTGACTCTGCAGACAGTTGGCGACTTCTGTGCACTGTGCGCTTCAGCATGCGCTGACCCCGCTCTGTCAATTTATGTGGCCTACTGTCATGGCTGAGTTGCTGCTGCTCCCAGTTGCTTCCACTTTGTTATAATCCCACTAACAGTTGACCGTGGAATATTTCGTAGCAAGGAAATTTCACGGATGGACTTATTGCACAGGTGGCAGCCTATCATGGTACCACGCTTGAATTCACTGACCTCCTGAGAGCGAACCATTATTTCACAAATGTTTGTAGAAGCGTCTGCATGCCTAGGTGCTTGATTTTATACACCTGTGGCCGTGGAGGTGATTGGAACACCTGAATCCAATGATTTGGAGGGGTGTCCCAATACTTTTGGCAATATAGTGTATGTCTGCCCCCAGGTACACATACCATATACATGAGCTCAAAATGGTAATTTCTTTTCATTTTAGTGCCAACGGTGGCATAGGTGGTGGGAGAGGTAATTATTTACTATCTTTTTTGCAGGGAAAACCTTTCATTGGCAGTTTAATTTTACTCATTAAAAAAAACAAAAAACGTTGCAGACTCTTTAGCAGATTTTCCACTGATCCACAAGATGGCAGCATTGCAGTGTAATTCTGGAGCATGTAACTCAGCATTATCCTTGAACTGTTATCAATTGATTCATACAGTTCTGGGAAGTGCCACATTAATTGCATGTGATTTTTTTTTGTTTTTGTATAAACTAAGTTATGTGAGAATTTATAATCAATAAATGTTTATTTAGTTTTACAGAATACAACAATAGTACAAGAGTAAATCAATAAACAAAACATAAAGTAGTTTAATCAATAAACATAAACATAAAGTACAATAGCAAATATGGTTAGTAATTAACATATGAACACCAACAAAGTTTCAGTACCTCAGTAAATATGAAGCTAAGAGAAATTAGCATGTAATTAACACCATTGTGTGATGCAGGATACCATTGTGTCTACGGTTCCCAAAGTGTGTCAAACGTTTTCATCTTCTGAGTGCGAAAGGCCAGCATCCGCTTGTGGTGGTAGTGCAGATTTACTAGTTTAAATGTGTCGTAGAGGGAGTATCTGGGGATTTCCAATTTCTTGCTACCATCAATCTGGCGGCCATAAGGACATGAGTGGTTGGCGCTCTACATCTATATGTGATATCGTCAATACCTAAATTGAGAAGGGCTAGAGCCAGGTTAATAGACATGTACAGTATTTGCAATGAGAGTTTGAAAAATTGTGGACCAAAAAAACATGTAACACCCTGCAGGAACAGAAAATATGTAGGAGGTTGCCCACCTGACCACACTGACGCCAACAAGCATCTGAGATTCCATTCGAGAATTTAGACAGTCTATAGGGCATCATATACCAACAAAACAGTAGTTTATGGGATAATTCCCAGAGGTTGACACAGTTGGTGTAAGAATTTATGCTTTGGAGTGCTTTGGTCCATTGTATGAGAGAGTATTGCTTCTGCAAGTCCCGTTCCCATATAAGGAAAGGGGAAGTGAAATGGAGCTGATTCTGGAGAACATTATATATCAGGGAAATGCCTTTCCTAGTTGGATATGGACAGTTGTAAAAGATCCACACTGTAGATTGTATCAGTATTTCTATATCACTCCTACTAAGTAGGAGATACCTGAGATGCAAATACCGAAAGGGTGTAAGGGAGAATTGTTGTTCGAGATGGGAGAAGGGGTGTAGAACGTTGTTCGTGCCAATATTGGACACAAATTTTATGTTACTGGAAAGACAAGATGTGGAGAGACAAGTTAGGTTAGCCGTGTATTCGACTGTACAAATACGCACGGAGCTGCTCCGAACACAAAGAACTCGGGTCTGGGACCCATATACCGTACATATATTACTAAAGCTAGAGCTCCCAGACCCGAATGGCATTTTGGAGCTCCCAAATGCAATTCGGAAATTCGGATCCCGAATGCCATTCTGGTCTAGAAGCCTCAGCTTTAATATTATATCTATTTACTGCATATGGCTCCCATGTTGCCGTAGCGAATATTCGTATTCAGACCCATTCGGATGCATTAAACCGTAAAACAGATCTCATTGGCCAGAAAAGTCACATGTCTCATTCAGTTTTATTTTTGAATGAAATTCGGACGGGATCCAAAATTCAGAAACAGAAATTTGGATTCGGACACATTCGGATGCATTGGGATTCGGAAATTCAGATGTGTCCGAATTTCAGAAAATGTATATGAATTTTTATTCTGAACGAAACGAATCGCACATGTCTAGTAAATGTAATACTACAAATAGCTATCAACTATATATTGTTGGAGACTGGGGACATGCTTCATGAGACAGTCAGATGGGAGACACTGCTAAAGATCACTGCTATTACAACCCTTCACAAATCAATGCTTTTACATTTGTGCAGCCCTTTAAAATTACTTGTGCATGCCACATTTGATATTTCTTTCAGCAAAATCTATTATTTAGAGGTATAAATAAACACACATAAAAAAAGGAGAAAGAGATGGAAAGATCAGAAAAAATAAGATTTGGGCGAAATAAATAAACCAATCCATTCAATGACTAGAACCCAGACTACTTACCTAGCACCTAGGTAAGGGAAACACAGGCCACTGTCTGCAGTGACCCTGATTGCCAAAGGGCCACAGGTTGGGTACCAAGGGTGTACATAGTTGTCTTTATTTAAAGTGTCTCTAGCCACTTAGTGTTTCTCCCCTGGTGGTGTTGATGAGTAACTCGGCTTACATTTGAAACTATCATTTGCTATAAAAGGATACGTCATATTTTAAAAATGTTCAACAACTTTTCAAACTGTATCTAAAACAAAACGAAAACATTTTGACTGGGGCTCCCTAGTGCAACCATCAATTTCCCAGTAAGCTTCTCTGGATATCTTTATTGTATTTTTTTTCCTCACTGAGTTTAATTTGCAACTCCTTCACTTAAAGTTGCCCATGTAATGTAATACAACAGGTTTATACTAGAGCTGGCCCCTGCAGGTGCTTATACTTACCAGCTCTGCTTTTCCCTGTCCTGTGTAAGCACCAAGTTGATTCTTGTTGGAGCTCACAGAGGAATTTTTTCCCTGCCCCCTATGACAATGCTAATACTATGCTGAAACACAGGGTATTTTGCTTCGCTTCACCAGGTAAATGGAGCAACTAGGGAGCTAAGGGAAGGTAAGTATAAGCCTTTGCGGTTGTAGCTAGTAAGTAAACCTGTTGCATTGGCAAATCACAGGTAAACTTTAAAAATATAGTCAGTTTTCTGTACTTCTACATGGGACAAGAAAGGTGTGAGCTCTCTTCTGGAATGAATGCAGATTGTGGCACAGAGGAATAGATCTTAAAGAATAATTTTGGCATCCCTAAGCAGATTGCACAGCTGAGACTTACTGGAGTGGGTATAGGTAAATGTGTGGCTTGTCAGGGGGACGAGGGAGGGCAATGGATCATACTTAGTGTAACTCTACTAGATTAGAATTAAGGTGCCCATACACTGTACGATTCTCGTATGCGATCGTACAAAAATCGTACAGTGTATGGAAGGCGTGCGACCGTTTCTACTGTACGGTCATACGTCTTCCATCGAACAAGCAGGCTGGAAAACCCGCCGGGAATCGTACGATTCTCGGCGAGTGAGTGGCCTGCTGGCTCGACAACTGACGAACGGGCCGGTGTGCGCACGGGCACACTGCCCGTTTTCCGTCCTTGCAAGCCCGCCCCTCATTGCAGTCATCGCAAGCCCGCCCCTCAAGGGGGCGGGCTTGTGATGATCGCAAGTACGATCTGCCTGTCCAAGATGGGCAGATCGTACGTTTTTTTAAGTACTTTACAACCATCGCAAGACTAAAGTCTTGCGATGGTTGTAAAGTGTATGGCCACCTTTACACTTTAAAGGTTCAGGTTGGGGGAGTGTTCAAGTGTACCCAAACCCAAAAAGATAATATTAATATAGTGCAGCTTACCAGTCTTTAGATGTGGTGGTGTAAGAAAATGACACGAAATATGATTTTTTTATGTCATATTCCTTTTCTCAAGGCATAGGGTGGAAAAGTTCAATAATAGATGATTGTTTCCGTTGTTGCATAAAGTTCAGAATGTGTATAATTTAAAGTTACAAAATATTACACAATATAGTATATCTTACAGCAGAAATCTATAAGATGCTTAAGAAACATGTCTTTAGTTAGTAAGTAAAAATAGTCCTAACAGGTGTCTGTCTATTTAATGTAAGTGTGGGGGTGTGGGCGTGTCTGTGTGATGCTGTGCGTGTGTGTCTGTGGATATGTAGTGTGAATGAGTGTGTGTGTGTGTGTGTGTGTGTGTGTGTGTGTGTGAGTGCGTGTCTTGAAGGATCATCCCCCATCCTTTTATTCATGCTTTTACTTTAAAATAACTTATGTGATGTTTACCTTAAAAGTCTTTCTGATTAGCATAAGGGAGTGCCATACTCTTAGTAGCTGAGTCATGTGTTCTCCTTCTATCCCATTTTGGGCATATTAGTCTATGTCCTGAGTAATGTGGTTTACTCTACAAACGCATTTTAAAGGCCAATCTTCTTTGAGAATTCCCAACAACTGTTTCAACTATACTTAGGTCTGCCTGTCAGCTTACTGATTGATTACCAATTGTAAACTAAAAATCAGCAGCACCAGTCAAAACTGCATCTCTAAACTTGGATAGATTAAAATATAGAAAATCAATCATCATTTAAGGTTCACACATACATATTTCAATATCTGGTTTTATGGTTTTAACAGGTGGCTAGATTTGTTTTCTTTTTTTAGGCTTTTTTAACTTTCATCCGGTGATCCAATCAGACTTCCTGTCTTAGGGTGGCTCCACCTTATGAAAGAAGCTGAAGCCACCCTTGGAAATCAGCATTGTCAACCTGTGGAGAGGGTAGTGTTTAACTACTTGCCTTCTGCCCTTTGTAAATAAACAGATGGATGGCAAGTGCCTTCCAGCGGGTGGCCATGAATATACAGCTTTTTTTTCTTATAGACCCCTCATGTCTCCAAAAAGAGGACCTGTCAGTGTGCCTGTGCTATCACATAACATGTGATAGCAATAACGTTAAGTAAACCCCCCCCCCCCCCCCCAAATGTTTTAAGTCCCCCGCCCCTGCGTATACGCACATACAAACGTAGATACGTGTCAGGTGCGCCTACACGCAAAAACGACAATTGCGCCACACATGTTACATATCACCGTGAACTTCGGAGGGGGACCATCAGTAACTGATAACACTAAACTGATGAGTGATAAAAGCTTTCAAATCATTGCCTATGGCCAATTTTGGGTATTATAGTTTTTTGCGGTTTGGTGGGCTGCGCATTTTTAAGGCTAGACATGTTTGGATCCTATTTATCTGACACGACCCCATCTTTTATATTTTAGCAAAAAATTGCCTAGTAGTACATGTTTCATAGCATTATGTAGCAAAATTCTGGGTAATTTTTCCTTAATATAGTAAAAAAACAAAAACCCCAGTGGTGATTAAATACCACCAAGAGAAAACTCTATCTATCCCAAAAAAACGATATATAAAATTAATTTCGGTACAGCGCAGTAACTGTCAGTCAAAGTACTGCAGCGATGAATACTGAAAAATGGCCTCGACAGGAAGTAGGTTTAACACCCTGGTCCTTAAGTGGTTAATGGACTAGCAGAGACATAGATAGACTTGACAAAAAAAATAAAACCCAACTCCAGATAACACCTTTTAAGCAGTTACAGTTTTTATTTTTTTATTTTAGGATGGACGTTTTAGATAAACAAATAAAAGCCGCCCATTGTTAGCACCCCTGCCAGTGTTAAATGGTTTTTCCCAACCCTCTATCTCCCACTTTTGCTGGACATCTTTGTCTGTTAAAGAAAACAGAAAAATAGCAGACATACCAGCAGGATCACCAGAGGAAAATAAAGGGAAAAATGCAGTAAAAAAGAAACTAATGCAGATACCACATTTAAGGGTTTGTAAGCTGCAATATATTACATTAATGATTTTGGGTTTAGATACATTTTAAGGTGTAGTTTAGTGTTAGGGATGTAGTGCAAGTAAGATACATTTAGGTGAGCTGCAGGATTTACATGTGTTCTTTGCACCAAGAGCTCTGTGCTGAAAATGTACACAACCAAGGGCATATTTGGTTTTGGTAAAACCAGGGTCTAAAGGATTAATAAAAATAAGATAACAGAGAACACCGGTGACCACTTGGCCACATCTGCCAGTTTGCTTTGTCAAAATTATACCTTAAATATTAGAGGTGCACCGAAATGGAAATTTCAAAACCGAAACGAAATAAAAAAAATTGTCAGGCTGAAACCGAAACCAAATTTCTTAAAATTTTTTTGCAGTTTTTAAAATATTTTATTTTTATTTATTTTTTATAA
>NW_017306367.1:534427-540610 GCF_000935625.1 Nanorana parkeri | reverse complement strand
TTATTTATTAATTCATTTTTTATTAAATATTTTTATTTTTTTACTTAACTTTTATGGGCTTTGGTGAAATATCAGGGGTCTAAATAGACCCCTGATATTTCCCTTTTAAAATAAAAAAGAGATTGAGGACACAAAGTCCTCAATCTCTTGTTCTGCAGCCCCAGTTATCAATGAACCTCTATGAGTGTTCCTGTTCATTGATAACATGAGGACATTGTATGTTTACTATAACCACAATTATGAATGAACAGGAGGTGATGTATATGGGAAGCCATTCATTCATAATTGAGGATATAGTCAACATACTCCTCAATTATCTACAAACACTCACTGTTCACTGATCACTGACTGCTTGTACCTCTCTCCTTCCCGACATGCTGTCACAGGAGACTGAGCGAGCGGAGCAGGGAGCTGTCTCCACCCGCACACCGCTCTGCCGGACTGTGATAGGAGGCTGAGCAGTTTGGGAGGAGAGACGCAGGCCGCTCACAGCGCTCTCCTCCTGCATCGCTCGGCCGGCTGTCACACTTTCTCTCCTACCAGCTGGGACACAGAGCAGCACCCAGCGGGGAGGAAAGAAAGCAGGGATGCACCGCTGTAAAATGGCACTTTCGGCATTTAGCCAAAAGTGCCATTTGTGGCCGATATGTTTCGGCGGGCGATATATCGGTGCATCCCTATTAAATACTGTATGTAGATCGTGATGTCTGATTAGTAAAATAATTTACTAAGGCTGACATCAACAAATGGGGATAGATGACATGAACATAATTACTATACTACATTAAAGGAGGCCTTTACTATGAGAAGAATGTAGGCTGCCATTGTGAGCCCTGGTTTCAGAAATGTCTGAACTACTAATCTGGAGAAAAAGTATGAAAATGAAGAAACTCTGAGTGAAGGCAGGACTCCTAATCTGCATCCAGGTCAGAAATTTAGAAAGAATTTAAGTTAATGGATTATCTGATATGATGTCTCTAGTCTCTTACCTATGTCTCTAGTCTAGTCTCTTACTGCAAAGTTTGTAACGAGTAAAAAACTTCACTTTAAAGGAAAACTTTCCTGCGAGAAACATGGAAGCTACCACTGCTGACTTCCACTTGAAAGTGCTAGCAGCTGTTGTGCTAATGGACTGGCTTCAACACTAACAAAATAACTGACTTTTTCTAGGACAGTGGCTCCAAGTGTTGTTGTAGCCAGAGGGTCAACATGACATCCAGGTACAATGAAAAGTTATCAGTGGCAGCTTCTCTGTTTCTCTCATGATAGATTTCCTTTAAATGTCTCTGAGGGCAAAGTATTAATGCCTAGTTTATACTATGGAGGGTGAAAGTTTATCTTGAGCTGTCCCAAAAACACAATAGGATGGTGACAACCATTACATTTTGGATTTCCCATCACTATTGAAAATGGTCACCAGACAAATAGACAGGGTGAATCTACCCAATGGGGACACAGACAGTGATAAAAGCCTGACAGGGGTTCCACCCATTTCCTACACTATCCAAAACTTAAACGTGTTGGCTAGGGATACTCTATGCTCCACCATCTTGGTGTTCTGCAAGTGTGAAACAATAACGTCCTGCAAGAAGAATCATAGCAAGATGCCTTTGATAATTACCCAGATACCAATGGTCCTGCCATTATTCCAGCATACTTAACCAGTTTATATAATTATTCATGTAAACCTTTTCCATCGGCCATGCTTTTTATTTTTTCCCACAAAGCCTGGAAGTGTACAAAATGCAAAAACAAAAACTAATGGAAAATTCCTAATATTCCAATGTTTTTGTTTATACTGAGAAAGAGGCACCCGAAGTGGAAGATCTTTGCCATATACAAAAATACATTGAGTCCCCTGGAGACTTTCCACCACCAGGACAGTACAGGACTCACAAATCATCTGCAGAGGCATTCCATACATCAACTGCTTGGCTAGGGTTGTATTTATGCTTTTGAACTTCAGTGAGAGACTTAAGATGTTTAGCTCATATCCCCGACCTTTATTAACCTATGTGTGCAAACTACTAAACAAATAAAGCTCAGACAAACAGAAAGGACATTTCATTTTTCCTTCAGCTTCAGGGTCTAGATGATGTGAAAATAGATATGAAAAGAATTAGCATTTTAGACAGAAACCATGAAATTGTTATGTAAGCAATGAAGAATTACAGTTCTATTTTTAAATGTTTTTTTTGTTCTATAATTGACTCACTTCATGAGCCTAGGAGTTGTTTTGGAAATTTATGAAAAAACATATCTCCATCTTCTGATGGCAAATAAAATAGTCAGCTGGGTTCTGGAGAAGGTGCCAGTTTTGTGTTTGGTTCTAGGCTATCCTGGAATCTAAAAGAAAGGAATAGATAGAAATGTTATGTGTGAAAATCATGCTGTATTCAGGACTAAAGCTGGCCATACGCATGCGGATTTTGGACAGTTCATGATGAACCAGCTGAAATTCTAACCCCATCAGCACCCTTACGCTCAGCATCCTTCAACAGGGGCGGACTGACAACACACGGGGTCCCCGGGCAATACAAAATTCTGGGGCCTCGACCCATATACTAGCCCCATCCGCGTTTACATTCTTGCACCCCCTGCATCCCTCTTCCTAAACTGCTCACCTCTGCAACCCCTGCATCCCTTTTCTAATGCTCCTCGCATCTCCACACCCTCCCCCCCCCATCCTTCCTACACTGCTTGGCAGGGGTGCAGAGGTGAACACTGTAGGAAGAGAGATGCCAAGGGTACAGAAGTAGGAGTGTTGGGAGAGAATTTTATGGCTGCCACCCTCTTCCTACATTGGTGACTTCTACACCATCTACATCCCTCATATTGCACTGCTAACCACACCTTTAGGGCTGCAGCTAACGATTATTTTCAAAATCAATTAGTTAGCCGATTATTAAGTTCGATTAATTGGTTAAATCGAATTTTAAAAATGGCTCCAGTGATGGACTACTAGTTTGTATTGAGATTGTAGTCCATCACGGAAGCAAGCTTGGAGCGGTGGAAGTAAAGAAAAGTGTGGTGTGCAATATAATACATTATACAGCGGCGCAATGCATCATACCAGCAGCTTTAGAGGAATACAACAAATCCCAGCAATAGCACTATAGCTGGTGTTATTCTGCATTGCGCTGTATAATTTATTATTGCTGGGATTTGTAGTCCTCTATAGCTGGTGGTATTCTGCAGTGCGCTGTATAATGATTATACGGCACAATGCAGAATGCCAGCAGCAATAGAGGAATACAATAAATCCCTGCAATAGTACATTATACCATAATGTACTATTGCTGGGATTTGTAGTCCTCTGTAGCTGGTGTTCTGCATTGCCCTATATCTGTGAGGCGGGGAGGAGATGTGTGGTGCGGCGAGGTGGGGAGGAGACATGTCGTGCGGCATGTCGGGGAGGAGAAGTAGCGTGCGGCGAGCCGTAAGCAGGCCAACTAATCGAAATTAAACTAATCGGTGATGGAAAATGTTGCTAACGTTTTTCATCATCGATTGTAATCGACTTAGTCCATTAATTGTTGCAGCTCTACACACCTTACACTGCTAGTCCCTTCTAAGCTGCTCACTCCCTGCAGTTTACTTAGTGGTAGGACTCCTGCTCCTGATACCATGGCTCTGGGTGCTGCAGGGGACGTAGCCAAATGTGCTGAAAGTCTCCGGTCCTTCCAGCAGTTAATCAGCACAGCACAGGCGAGCACACGGGACCCTGATAGGTCTGCCCAGCAGATGGTCCCACCCACTCACCATGGTAACAACCTGTCTGACATGCTCCTCTCCTTCTATGCAGGGAAGGAGGGGAGGAGCCTGCCAATCAACTGGTTACCATGGCAAGTAGTCGGGACCATCTTCCTTCACTACAGGCAGCCCATGCTGGGTTTGTGTTTACTGGAGTGCAATATTCATCCTCTTTGTGGTTCTTGATCGAGCTCCTGTGTAGGTTCAGTTTCCCCAATGTAACAACCTTTGTCACATGCTGAACACTGTATCATGTACACCACGTTAGCAGATGTGCATGAGTATGACCCCTTAATGGTGTACGCTTTGTTATTGTGACTCGCACACACACAGGTATATATATATACACACACACAGTATATACACTCAGTAGACTCAGCAATATAATAATTAATAGGTGTCACACAGCACCAGCAGCCCGACTACTTAGACTAGCAAGAAGAGAAGCAATACCTGGTTCACAGTCATGGCCTCGGCCAGCACAGTGTCACCCAGCGCCGAATCTGCGGTTCTTAAACTCAGTCTCTGCACGGTTCTGCTGCAGGTCATCCATCCCCCTGAGTTTGCTGCCGGTGTTCTGACCAGGAACGGACGCACATTGCTGCTTCTCCACCCGACTGCCAGGTGGCAGCGATCTGCCCCGACACAGGCTGCGTGAGCTCCGCGGTGCCTTCGGGTGGATCAGCGTGTGCCGTAAACACAGGAAGCTGCCCGGCCGGCGGGCCCCCCTAACAATGCGCCTGGGGCAGGGCGGTTGTTGAGCGACTGCCTGATGGGGCCCGATCCGGTACAGGAGACTGCTTGTACCCCCTGTCAGTGACAATGGCCAGTCCGCTCCTGTCCCTCAATTAGAAGATCAAGGAAGCCAGATGGAAAATCTTTGGCTGAACGGTGCTTGTAGCCAATCAACTACAAGCACCATTCAGGTATACTGACAGCGGCCGCTGTCAGAATACAATGGAAGCAGTGGGGGATTCCTACATCCAGGCTGCGTAGCATTGATGGAGAAATCTGTAATATTTTTTCATTCAGTTGGAAGGCTAACCAATATAATAGTACAGTGTATGACCAGCTTAAAGGAGAACTTGAGAAGAATACAATCTTTACCCTTGCAGTGAGGCTACCCCTGCACTGCAAAGGTTGAGTTCTCGTTTTGTCTAGGGAGCTAAAATAACCGAAATATACTCACTGGAATCGTGATCCTAGCTGGGTCCTTGACCGCTCCCTGAAGCCTCTCTCTCCCTCCGCTCCATCGATGAAATGTCCCTCGGTGTCCTCACATCATATACACTGTATAGGACGTGATGACTCACAGGATTTTAGACTGCTGGAGCAAGAGACAGGCTGAAGGTTGGACGTACGCCTGGACCGAACCTGCTGTACGTCAATCACAAGTGGCTATACGCAGTTCTGAACCGAGCATGGCGTCACAAGGACCTGGCGATACCACTCTCAGCCTCGCCCTGCACAGAGATTCCCCAGCTCGCGGGACACAATCTCAGGCCAGCAGGCTTAGAGCAATCGTCACCATGGTTGGTTAACTCCGCAGTTAACCCTTTACACAGCAAACGTTTGCTGCCACCATGTGTTTTTAACGGAAACACAGACCGTGTCCAGCAAGTGCTGTGACAATTTAAAACACCTAAACAATGCCTATGATAGCGCTGTCCTCTAAGACAGGAATATGACAGGATTCACTATATAGTAGCGCTCTTCACAGAGGCAAGGATACTTTATGTTCGTATTTAGAGCGTAGAGATGAGCTAAATGATTTTTAAGATCGTCCTTTAATTAAAAAAAAACGGGGCAGAAAATATACAGATAAAGATATTAATAAAGAGACAAAATATATAACATCAATAAAATAAAAGGGAATAAAAGGCAAATACTTAACAGTCCTGGGTTTAGGAGTTCTGACAGAGTCCAGAGTTCAAGAAGCAAAAAAGAGGTCTGAAGTGCTCTCCTTCAAGCAAGCTTTCAGCAGATGATGTCCAGAGATTGATGGGAAACTCTTCTGCCAGGTTACAACTTCTTGATGTTGCTGGAGTTCCTTTTTTTGATGTTTCAAAACAAGACCCCCTCTAGCTGCCTCGGCAGCATCTTTTTGTCAGCACAATAGGGCAGGGCTAGGGAGGGAGAGCAGGAGGGACGAGTGGAGTATTTATATTTAATATGGTCCAGCAACCTCTAAATTATGATGCTTCATGAAGTTACCTTTTGATTGAATCTAAACATGCCCAAAATATGAAGGATGGGAGGGCCAGGAAGGTAAATGTCGCCTGTCCAGCCATGGCTTATTGGAAACTATTCATTCTTGATATCTGTGTTCTCATTATGATGAGACACAGTTATTTGTGCACTTAATTTTACAACATCACAGTACAATTCCAAATTATGAATTTCCGATGAGAAATGAAGCGCTGCAGTCAC
>NW_017306367.1:531041-534294 GCF_000935625.1 Nanorana parkeri | reverse complement strand
GAGCCGCTCGGCCAGGAACTGACAGCCGGCAGCTCTCTCCCCACTGCTTGGCCATCCAGATGGGACAGCTCTCTCCTCTGGCCCCGCCGGCTGCAGTGCTCCCTCCTACCCCCCTCCCCCGCCAGCTTCAGCGCTACAGAGCAAACACTGGAGTGATCAGCTGATCGGTCTTTGTAAATGACTGGGGACACATAGTTCTGCGTTTCCCCAGTTATGAATGAACAGGAAGGGCCTCACATCACTTCCTGTTCTTTCATGATGGGTAGTAGCACTCACTATAGAGGCTTCTACCCAACTGGATGATAGCAAATATTTTACTATCAGAAGTTTCTGAATGCATGCTCTCTGTGTGTACTGTATTCATGTATAAAAAATAACAATAATTAAAAATAAATAAAAAATAGTTAAAAATAAATAGAAAAAAATAAAAAGTAAATATTAAATAATAAAAAAGACATGCTGGAGGCGGGGAGCATGGCGTCGGGTGACGTCACACACCTGTTGGGAGGGGGGTGTCACAATTTCTTGTTCTTGCCTCAGGCGCAAAAGGATCTAGCTACTGCTCTGCCTTAGTGCTTTGGGGTAACTTTAATAATGGGTGGCATTGTGGTAGAAAGTTGTGGGGAAATGTACATGGCCTTTAAGGCATTTGCAAAGCTTAACTGCATAATGTCTTACACTTACTAAGTACATAGGATCTGCATTATACTGCCCAACATTTCTTGATGGAGATCTAAACACTTTGACCATGCACATAATATGCACCTCCGAATTATGAACCATTCCACCTTTTTTTTGTTCAACAAAAAAATGGACAAAACTAAACTATATGGAGATTTTTAGCACACAGTAAAGGAGCATTGCCAAGAGAAAAACCAGTGGGATAATACCATAATACAAACTTTTACTTTGCTAAACACATAACTATGTTACATATTTAACCACTAAAACGGGAATTACCCTTTAAGTAATATAGAGCGGTATAAAAAGGGTAACGCTGAGGTAATACTACAGTGAAGAGATATAAACTGATTGTGAAAACACATATGTGGATTCCAGGATTAGCATTGTTTTAGAATATTTTACCGGGTTTTCTTTTGAACAAATAAAGATAATGTAAGCAATGCAATGGTGATGGTGAGATATAATATTGTTGGATCAAATATTGCATGCTCCTTCAGTGGCATCAAATACACCTTCGGGATAACAGGAAATAAAGGTGATGTTACTTATTTCCCTCCTTCTGAATCCTGGACTTCCTGGGACAAATAAATCAATGTGAAAACAAAAGAGACATTTGTATTCTTACTTTAATCATGGTGTGCTTTGTGTGTTTCCTTCATATCAGTGCAGTAATCCAGCATAAAACTTTGCCTCTGTGCAGGGCCTTCCTGTGATACAGACCAGTAACTTCTGCTCTCTCTGTCTCCCTGTGCAGGGTGAAAGGTCTAGTACCCGCCCTCTCCTGTAGTGTTCTGCAGGAAGCCTGTAGTGGGTACATCTGCTGGGCCCCTCCCACAACTCTACATTTCATGCAGGATATGTGCATCACAGTATCACTACTATTTTATATTGTAATCGAAGGGTTTGCAAAGGCATTTGGTGCACACACAGCTGATTTATATAATTTGTGGCTATTGAGGAACATGTTTAAAGCAGACCTCTGGGAAAAACTATTATTAAACCTTCCAGTGGGGCTACCTTCACACTACAAAGGTTAATTCCTTGTTTTTGTCTAGGGAATAAAAAAAAAAGGTTATACTCACCCAATCATCTGAGCAGGCTTGCTCTTAGACCGGTCCCTGGAGCTTCTCTCCCCCTCCACTGCAGCGGTCTGTAGGAGAATACCAAGGGACATACCATTGTTGCAGTGTAGGAGGAAACAGGCTACAGGGAGGACTGTAGCAGCCCGCCGGCGCCAAGGTTCAGGTGAGTATAACTTTTTTTTTTGGTCCCTGGATGATAACGAGCAATTAACCCTTGCAGTGCGGGGGTAGCCCCATTGCAAAGGTTAATAATAGTTTTGCCCAGAGTTGTTCTTTAAATCAATGTTGGGGTGCCTGGAGATACATTTAAATGCCTATGCGTGCATTACATCAACTCGCTAGTTGGCAATGTAATTGTTGCTTCTAATCTTAGTTTTACTGGGTGAGTCATTGTATCTGCTGCTAATAGTTATAATCTAACAACAACGCGTGTCGTCTGATGAGTATTTTTTCTGACGTAAGTAGTTCTATTTGCCTTGGAAACGCGGGCAGCCACTTAGTTTTTGCTCAACAGTGTCACCTTGTGGCTTGTGCTTATATAATTTATGTAGCAGATATCATAGTTTCCAACTTTACAAAGATCACTCCCTTACGGGGGTTTCCAGGATCAGTAAAGTGATCTTAATGTTTAAAGTGAACAAAGGTAACCATCTCCAGATTCTTCTCTTGCTCTGATAATATGTTCTGTTTGTTATTGGTTTGTGTCATCCACAAGAGCCAAACCTAACCTTTTACCTCTCTGCTCTGCATAAAGCTAAAAGCAATGAAGATTCCACATAATATAGCACAGTAAAACAACAAAAACAGTTAGTTAATTATAAAGCATACTGTATATAAAGCAATATCAGGCAACACCTTTTAATGTGTTTTCACCTTTGGATAGATCGGGGAAGGATTAGACCAGCGGTCAGGTTTTTACTGCTGTTTTGTGTCTCCACTGGTGAGACTCGCTCCTTTTATTTGCCTTGGTGACCACTGTGATCAAAACAGAAAGTTGATAGATATCCAGAATTTAAAGTAACATTAAACTCAGGAGTTACATTTTAAAAATGCATTCAAATACCTTTACTATTACCAAAAATGTATCTTATTTGTGTATCACTCAGCTGTAGATGCTCAAATCATCTCTGAATTCATGCTGACACTGTCCTTCCTTCTGGAGTGTGGCTACTTTTGTTCTCCATGGTCCCTGTGTGTTGTAAAGTAGCCACTGCTCCAAGCTCCCTCCTGTGATGAACTACAATCTCAATGCAAACAAGTAAACTAAAAGTAAGATTGTAGTCCATCACGGAAGTGAGCTTGCAGCGGTGGCTACTTTACAACACACACAGGGACCATGAGGAACAAAAGTAGCCACGCTCCAGAAGGAAGGATAGTGTCAGCATGAATTCAGCAATGATTTGAGGATCTACAGCTGAGTGATACACACGTAAGGTATATTTTTGTTAATAGTGTAGTGTATGCATATAATACCATTCCTTGTGCCC
>NW_017306367.1:528111-530907 GCF_000935625.1 Nanorana parkeri | reverse complement strand
CAAACATGCAAATTTTTCAATTAAATCATATTGTTTTTATAAGAAATACCTGTTTTGAGACTGAGTGATGTAATCACTAGATCTGTCTTCTGTTCTTTGTTCCAAGTTTGGTGGGAGGAATGGCAGGCTCCTGTAAACTAAACAAGAATGGGAACTGCACAAATCAATTTATAGCTAGCCTTTTAAAGTAAGGTGGACATGGAATAGCTTTGCAAAGTGCAAGCCCCAAAATCTCCCAGCACACTTACCAGATAGCCTGCAAAAAAACAAATTACACTGTCTAATAATTAGCGCTAAAATTAGAGGTTTTTAGTTGCAAGTAAAACCTCTGTTTTTAAGGCAAATTGTTAGGGGGATAAGTGATTGATGAATGCTGGAGGTTGTCCAGACAGGAAATAAAAAGATAGCTGCTACAGCTTCAAAGGGTAACACTGTGGAGATGCAAGTTTACAGGGAATTGAGAATAATCAGTTTGAACACAGGAGAAGAGCTTTAAAAGTTGCCACCAGAGCAAATGGTGAAAATAAAACATCTAACGGAGACAAATGTTCAGGTAACAACTGTTTAAGAAAATAATTCCCTTAACTTTGGTGAGATTTTCTCTTATTTCATGTTGTGTCACCAGCAGAATTAAAGGAAAATCTCCCCATAGGAATGCAGATAGAAAAATATAAACTGATAAGGGCATTAATCCTTCTTCACAATACTTCTTATGTTCACAATATTCACAACTAAATGTTCACAACTAAAAAAAAGGTTTTGACTATACATCCACTTCAGGGGGAAGCTGTCATGACAGGAAAGATTTTTTGGATATTGCTGTCTGTGGCCACTGTTGGGGAGATTTACCCTCATTGTTTATCCTGATGACCACTTTTACTGTTAAGTTGACCGAAGCCAATTTTAGCCACTAATCAGCTGCTGGCTCTGTTGGGAAATTACGATAGTGGCCGGTGGCCACCGTCAGAATACAATGGACATAGCGGGAGATTCCTCGATCAGTGCTCCTAAGCATTGATGGAGGAATTTGTTATATTTTCTTCATTATGCCTGCAGGTTGAACCAGGGGCAGGCTGGGCCGGGGGGCAGGGTGGCAATTGCCCCCCGGGCCTCTCTGGTGCCTGTAAAAACAGCCGCAAGCGCAGCAGCAATCTCCCCTCTCAGCCGCTCGGATACTGCAGAGGAGAAGGAGAAGAGGCTCTTCAGATGCCTGTGATAAGCACGTGTAGTGCTCGAGCTCCTCGGCAGCTGTCTCAACCCACTTCTTCTGCTATTTGCTGGAGGGAGACTGCACTTCTACTGACTGTCTGCCTGGGTCCTAAAGGGAGGACAGCAGGAAGTGGCTGGAAGTGTCCAAACGTGCAGGCGACCCTCTCAGGAGAGGAAAAAAAGATGGCACGTCACCTAAAACAGGTGAGAGGAAAAGAGTCACTGTAAGTCCCTGTTCTTTCTGTGTGACCTCTGCTCTGCGTTACATGCTGACCTCTGCACTGCATTACTGACCTCTGCACGGCGTTACATGCTGACCACTGGACTGCGTTACTGACCGCTGCACTTCGTTACATGCTGACTGCTGCACTGCATTACATGCTGACTGCTGCACTGTGTTAAATGCTGACTGCTGCACTACATAACTGACCACTGCACTGAGTTACATGCTGACTGCTGCACTGAATTTCATGCTGACTGCTGCACTCCGTTACTGACCGCTGCGCTGCGTTACATGCTGACTGCTGCACTGCATTACACTGCTGCACTGCGTTACATTCTGACTGCTGCACTGTGTTAAATGCTGACTTCTGCACAGCATTACATGCTGACTGCTGCACTGCGTTACTGACCGCTGACCACTGCACTGCGTTACATGCTGACTGCTGCACTGCATTACATGCTGACTGCGGCTCTGCATTACTGATCGCTGCACTGTGTTACATGCTGACTGCTGCACTACGTTATATACTGACCGCTGCATTGCGTTACATGCTGACTGCTGCACTACGTTACTGACCTCTGCACTGTGTTACATACTGACCGCCGCACTGCGTTACATGCTGACTAATGCACTGCGTTACTGACCACTACACTGCATTACATGCTGACTGATGCACTGCATTACATGCTGACTGATGCACTGCATTACATAGTGACCTCTGCACTGCGTTACATACTGACCGCTGCACTGCGTTGCATACTGACCTCTGCGCGGCATTACGTGCTGACCTCTGCACTGCGTTACACGCTGACCTCTGCACTGCGTTACATGCCGACCTCTGCACTGCGTTACATGCCGACCTCTGCACTGCATTACATGCTGACTGCTGCACTGCGTAACATACTGACCATTGACCTCTGCACTGGGTTACATACTGACCGCTGACCTCTGCACTGGGTTACATACTGACCGCTGACCTCTGCACTGGGTTACATACTGAGACCCTCCCCACCCCTTCTGAGACCTCCACACGCCTCCTGAGACCCTCTGACCAAGACATAAGGCTGACACCCCGGAGCAGAGCAGCAGCAAAGAGTATGTAGCAAATAAATTTTATGCATGCAATGTAAATCACAGCCTGTTCATTCATAACTGGGGACACATGGTACTATGTGTCCCCAGTTATTTACAAACACTGGAGTGATCAGCCGATCGCTCCAGTGTTTGTCCTTCTCACACGGAGGACCGGTAAATATCTATGATATTTACCGATCCCCCGCTCTGCCCACTGCAGAGCCGCTGGCATCCTGAAACTGACAGGATGACAGCGGCTCCGATTTCCTCCCCGCTCGGCCATCCTGACA
>NW_017306367.1:522964-528084 GCF_000935625.1 Nanorana parkeri | reverse complement strand
GCGCACGAGGGGCCGCGGTCATATCGTATGGCCAGCGGTGTGGGGGAGAGAAGCCGCCCTCATGACGACCTGTGTCGGCCGCACGGCGCCCTTGTTGCCATGGCGCCATGTGCGGCTGCACAGCTCGCATACCCCTAAGGCTGGCCCTGCGCACGAGACACTGAGCTGGAAACTGGCTGGAGAGACCGAAAGGTCCTGTGGCCAACGCGGTGTGTGGGCAAGGCGAGGAGGGTTTGTGGCACACGAGGTGTGTTTGGAAAGGTCGGGAGGACCGTCATCACACAGTGAGGTGTGAAGCAGCTGAGGCTCTAACCCTGAGGTGGGACATGATACCAGTGCTGAGCCAAATCTTGGATGTTGCTGGAAGATACACCCTGTTTATGTTTGTTTGTGTAACGCTCGAGGAATGGGGGCGGATGAGTTTTATAGATCACAGCCACGGATGTCTGTCAATGTCAATCACAAGTATGAATAGGAATCTTTACTCAAGTTCCCCTCAAGCCTGTGAAAGGCACTTAAAGGAGAACTATGGGGTTAGGGCTTTTCCCCATAGTTCTCCTTAGGGTAACGGGAGGACACAAACTAGCGTCCTCCCATCACCCTAAGCTCAGTATACCGCGAGCATGTAGCTTATACTGACACGCCGCAGCTGAAGCGAATCCCGACAATTATGTCTGGATCCGCCCAGCTGCGTGAGTGACAGCTGGCTCTGCCTATCTAGAGGCAGAGCCAGCTGTACCCGCCCCCTCCTACATCCGTTCCGCCAGTCAGCGCTGGAGGATCGGAGCGGGGAGGGGGGAATCCAGCCCCTCCTCTGTCTCCGCAGAGAGCCCCGACAGGATCGAGAAGTGAGCGAACGCCGGTATGTGTTCACTTACTTCCCGATCTACTGAGCCGACCTGTGACAGTCTCATTGAGTCTCATGAGTGAAAAGCACTCACCTCATAGTTCTCCTTTAAGCACAGGTGAAGCTATTATGAGGGTGAACAGTCAATAAGGCAGAACGGTAGTAAAAAAGTAACTATAGTAAAGGTGGCCATACACTTTACAACCATCACAAGACCTTAGTCTTGCGATGGTTGTAAAGTAATAAAAAAAACGTACGTCCGATGGCCTACTATAAAAAATACCAGGACCTTCTCTCCCCCTACTTCATTGGGGCTTTAAATGCAGTGGGCTCGGGAGGAAAATTCCCTCTGGACACCCTCAGAGCACATATTACGGTGATACCCAAGGAAGGTAAAGACCCCCTAGCGTGCCCAAGTTACCGACCCATATCTCTCCTAAACGTGGATCTCAAGTTATTCACCAAGATTCTGGCATCAAGATTTTCCCTCAGGATCCAGCCTTTTTTCTCCTTCATCACAACTCCTTCCCCAAGAAAAGCTATAAGACGTCTATTCTCCCATACCTCCTGAATGCAGCACGGAGTTATATCCCAGCTCTGTGGAAATCATCCCAGACGCCCACAGTGTTCATGTGGCCTCATAAAGTTGGAGAGGTGGAGAGAATGGAAGACCTGGTCTGGTCTGGAAGAGGCCAACAAGCTAAGCATTGCAGGACGTGGTTCTATTGGAACGCTTTTATGCAGACATCCGAATTTCATGCCCTGCTGCAAGGCCCCTCTAGAGGTAGGATGCGGCCAAGTTCGAGACGGCGGCTGCCCGGTGACTGGCGACTGGCCCTCTGGTCCACTAACCTGATCTCTCACCCTCCTTCTCTCCATACCTCTATACCGCCCCTCTTTCCTACCTGCTCTGCCCCCCTCTCTCCCTTCTGCCAATGCTGGCTACAACTACCCCTCCCTAGCTAGAATCTAGCACCCTCCATCCCCCCTTCCTTTTTGGTAACACTTCTGTGGCCTGCTTAGATAACCGACAGTGGAAGATGGTGGAGCCGATGCTGGCGCTAGGCCCCCTAGTTTCACCCGGGCCCAAGCCGATACGTGGCACCTTCCTCTAATCTCAGATGAACCTTACACTACCTAAGGTTTCTATACGATACCCATATACCTCTAAGTAGGTGCAGCCATTCCGTATGTGTATCTTCCACTGGAACTTGAAATGTTTACATGACTGATGACTACCATATAAGCTGCTTACGATGATAACATTATACCCACAGAATATGCTGCTATGTTTGTGTCATGCTGTTTATTACCTGTAATACCTGTTCTTTTACTTGTTGGAAAAAGTTGAAAAATCTTGAAATAAAGAATTAAAAAAAAACAAAACGTACGATCTGCCCATCTTGGACAGACAGATCTTACTTTACACTTTGTGAAACAGTTAATGTTCATTGTATTTGGTATTGAATAAGGTGATACTTGCAGTCAGTAGGCTCAGGTGTGTAGTGTCTTGAGCAGGTAGTGAAATCCTGGATGAATCCCAGAGTAGTAGTGCTTAGCTGAGGCCTTGTTCACACCAAATGCAGAGCAGATCTGCATGAGTTTCTGGGCACGCAGTGCAGTGGGTTGTGCCGCGTTTTTGCAGGGCTGTTTTTGGTAAAAAAAATGTTTTGTTTAAATGGGCTTTCAGTGCGTTCCAGGGCATTTGCATGCATCTTTGGTGCGTTTGAATGCGTTCCAGAGCAGGTAAAATAGGGCCTGCTGTAGTTTTTTTTACCTGCTATGGACCTGCTCTGGAACGGAACGCTGCGATGTGAACTGGAGCTAAAAATACCATTGGAATACATTGGACGCAGTTTTGCTCCGGTCTGTAACTGCTCTGCTCTGCTCCTGTGAACAAGGCCTGAAAGTCCTGGAGGCTGTGCAGCAGGTGGTTGCTAATGGCAACTGGAGAGATCTAGAGCAGCATGCAGGCGAACACAACAATGAGGTGTGAGACACATCCAGTCAATAGGGAAGTGTTGGTGGAACAAAGGATCCATAGGTGGTATGGAAGGTGTAATGCTCGCTTAGGCCCCGTTCACATTGAGCGATTTATCGCGCAGTAATTCCCGCGATATCGCTCTTCAATGCATCTCAATGGGGCAAAGGGTCCTGCTGTCGCAGGCCGTGTGTCGCTACAGCAGGACCCTTTTTGGAGCGGATTCTCGCTTGCTCAATGCAAGCATTTGCGCGACAAATCGCGCAAAATGCAAATGCGAATCATGCAATGTGAACGGGGACTCAGGGTTAGTAGCAGGGTATGAGGCGGTTCAGCAGTAGCATGGCTGTTGCCTAAGCACATGGAGACAGAGTCTCTATGTCCAGCGTCTGCATTTGTTGCACGAACACAGGTGGTTTAAATCAGTAAGGAAGGAGGAGAGTTGTGATGTCGTCAGCAAGGGGGCGGAGTCAAGGCAAGTATGTTACAGTTTGCTTAAAAGAAGCAATTTAAGCTGTTTGGAAGAGAATAAAGTGTTTATGTTCCAAAACCGCCTGGCTTAGGATCCTTAAATACCCTACATGTTACAAAATATATTTCCTGACACCTACATGACAGTATACAATGGGTATGGCTCCGCCCCTAGCCCAATTACAGGACAGTTATACTATAAATTAAAGCCCGACTTCCAAGGCCACCATTCTTTTTTTTGTCCTCACTGCTCAAGTGGTTATACTAAAAATATGTTTGAATTTTGCCCTCACCTTGCCGGTTTCTTCTGGCCTGCCGCACAGGTTCAGCCTCTCCTTGTTCAGGTGGCTAAATGCATGCTTATGAGGGAAGCCTCCCCCATAGTCTTGGAGTTGGGGTGCAGGAAATGGTCTCTTGGGGTCTCTTCATGTTCGGATGCTTCCTCCATCATGGCGGCTGAACACTTGCTCAGCCGCATGATCTTGTGACTCCGCAGTGATCACACGCTGGACAAGCTGACAAGTAGGATCCACTCCATTTTCTTTCAATGCGTTTGCTTAAGACATGCATGTGCTACTATTTCCTATGGCTTTGCAGTGCTGCTTTGCTTTGGCTGAATCTTCTGAATGTATGTTCTGTCTGTAGATCCAGTCAGTTTTCCATGTGTGCTAAAAACCTTACATATGTGATTCTGTGGGGCTGCTAATGCCTAAGCTTAATCTTGCAGGTATTTGCCTATTACATCCATTCTCTCCAGAGGCACCACAAACAGCTGCTGCAGGAGGCAGCTACAGCTCTCATTTACCATCAAGAAAGAACATCTGCTAAGAGATGTGTTTTGTGAGAGCCAATATCAGATCCATTTTCTGCTTACTTGACCGGACTCAGCTGCAACCCATAGAACCCTGGACTTTACTAAGTGCAGGATGAAGCTTCAGATCTACAGAATGGAGTTTTTGGTAACTTTTTAATTTTTTTAAATGTTTTTGCATATAGCTACTGCTTTCTAGCAGTAGCTATATGCAAAAACAACGATAGTTTAATTCTACTTTAAAGAATCCTTGTCTCTGTGAAGAGCGCTACCATATTGTAAAACCTGTTATATTCTTGTCTGGAGGGACAGTGCGCATTGCATAAGTTTAGAAGTGTCACAGCCAGGGCCGGACTGGGACTAAAAATAGGCCCGGGCATTTTAGACCGAGCAGCCCAATCACGTGACCACCGACAGGCCCCACCCCTCACAACAGGGGGCGGAGTCAAACATAGAAGCGCAATCGAGGGGCAGGGCCAGCCACTTTGCCTTGCTACAACCAATACACAAACCTTGCAACAATGTAGGAAGCTTGCTATAGAGAATATCTGTAAAAAATAAGTCAAGGCAACTGGACTTGCTGTATTTTACTTGAGAAAAAGCTGGTTGGATGGCCAGTGAAACGTCTTCAAGAAAAATATAGCAAGTCCAGTTGCCTTGACTTATTTTTTTACAGATATACCATGACCTGGATGAAGGAGAACCTTCACAGACATATTGCTATAGAGAATCGGATCTCACTGGCCCCCCAACCCCCCCGGCATTCTCTGTACTAAAGTAGCTAACACTCTAATGTCCCCCGCACAGTCACACACTATTATTATACATTTATAAAGCTCTGACATATACCGCAGTGCTGTACAGAGAAGTCACATCAGTCTCTGTACAGAGGAGCTTACACTCTAATGCAGAATACCATCAGCTATAGAGGACTAAAAATCCCTGCAAAACATTATCCCGCAATGCAGAATAATAGCATATGAATTTGGTACATACTTTGTGCTGCCGCT
>NW_017306367.1:521974-522904 GCF_000935625.1 Nanorana parkeri | reverse complement strand
TGACATTATTGAGGGGCTATGTGAGGGATCATAAAGTGCTTCAGTCCTCTTGTGTCACCCCCCTGGGCCTTTCTCATTGGGTGGGGGGCTGCCTTAGTGACACTCTCCAGAGGCACCACAAACAGCTGCTGCAGGAGGCAGCTACAGCTCTCATTTACCATCAAGAAAGAACATCTGCTAAGAGATGTGTTTTGTGAGAGCCAATATCAGATCCATTTTCTGCTTACTTGACCGGACTCAGCTGCAACCCATAGAACCCTGGACTTTACTAAGTGCAGGATGAAGCTTCAGATCTACAGAATGGAGTTTTTGGTAACTTTTTAATTTTTTTAAATGTTTTTGCATATAGCTACTGCTTTCTAGCAGTAGCTATATGCAAAAACAACGATAGTTTAATTCTACTTTAAAGAATCCTTGTCTCTGTGAAGAGCGCTACCATATTGTAAAACCTGTTATATTCTTGTCTGGAGGGACAGTGCGCATTGCATAAGTTTAGAAGTGTCACAGCCAGGGCCGGACTGGGACTAAAAATAGGCCCGGGCATTTTAGACCGAGCAGCCCAATCACGTGACCACCGACAGGCCCCACCCCTCACAACAGGGGGCGGAGTCAAACATAGAAGCGCAATCGAGGGGCAGGGCCAGCCACTTTGCCTTGCTACAACCAATACACAAACCTTGCAACAATGTAGGAAGCTTGCTATAGAGAATATCTGTAAAAAATAAGTCAAGGCAACTGGACTTGCTGTATTTTACTTGAGAAAAAGCTGGTTGGATGGCCAGTGAAACGTCTTCAAGAAAAATATAGCAAGTCCAGTTGCCTTGACTTATTTTTTTACAGATATACCATGACCTGGATGAAGGAGAACCTTCACAGACATATTGCTATAGAGAATCGGATATCACTGGACCCCCAACACCCCCCGCACAC